>NC_086318.1:307653544-308001877 GCF_036172605.1 Pelobates fuscus | reverse complement strand
ATGGTGTAATAAAATCTAAAACACCATTTAAAATTATGTGGTATATTGCAATCACGAACGCTGATTGATTGCAGGGAAGTAATTCAATGCAGGATACACCTTTCCTCCTCCAACTCCCATCAATGCTGCATGTGGAGAGATAAGGGAAGCAGACACATAGTATAGAACTATTAAGATAAAAACATTCCTTCAATATATATTGCACTCACAGAATAAAAGAAGATCATCAACACACTGTAAAAACGTTCTCCAAATAGGCTCAGTCCTCAAAACCACTCAGGAGCAGCAATAGTTTAAAAATCAAACAACTGGGGGGCGGGGCCTGACAGCTAAGATGGCCGGACGTACATTTTGAGAGCTCCTGCTACAAAGGGCAAAAGTGTGTAACTACTGATGAAACTAACGATGTTCACGACAAGCGGTACCTGGGAACGGACACAGAACAACACTGCGAACACAACGGTACCAGTACGGCACCTGTGCGCCGCAGAAACACTCAAACCGAACATGCGGCCTACACCCGAGCGGGACCCGAGGCCAGAGAAACGGCCAACGTACTCATAATCATAAGCAGAAGCCCACTTCATCCCTGCTGCCCCGACCCCCCCCCCCCCCCCCCCCGGACCGGCGGGGTCATCCCGGTCCTCGCTGGGGCCGATCACCCCCACCTACATTCCCGACCAAGCGGAAAAACCTTCAAGTATATGGGACTTACAAGGCCCACCCAAAATGGCGGCACGGACGAAGCCGATGACCAAGCACACACCTATTAAACCACCCAAGCATACGCTGGACTTTCTCGACCGGCTACGTATGTACCTGTGGGTAAGGCTCAAAAGACGGAGACAATCCTACAAGCAGGCAATGAGGGAGGTGGCGGCGTGGATCCGCCCGGCTATCCGGCGCGAAATGCACTGGAATCCTCCTAGCACCTCCAGAGCACCCTCCAGATTGAAACAGACTCGCAGCTCACAAAGGCGGGAAACAGCGCCGGGTTCCTCGCACGACGACACTCACGACTTTAAGCCGCTGAGCGGGACCCGACCCACCTCACACTCACCGGTCCCAGCGACCATCAACCGGCGAAGCACAACCTCGCAAACAAATAAGCACAATGCTAGCTGTGAAGTTGATCGAGATGCACAGAGACTGAATGCGGACGGATGATACCGGCGAAGAGATCCCTCAAGGCCCTCCAGGGAGAGAACCAGGATGGGACACCCACTCAACCACAGAGGCAGAACCACCAGAACGGGCATTGGGTGAAGTAACCCGGACACATACACTCTAAGGCCTACGGCAAACTACCGGGCCGCAGAGACTATCACCCCCTACAAGTCGGAGGCACAAAGAATTATGTACTATAATGCATGCCACATACCATGTTTCTCAGTACCAACCGTGAGCAATGTATAGTACATAGTCTATCCCTACTCGGGGAGTACACTCACCCTACACAGCTCGCTGCACATAGGCACCACACACATAATATCAATACTATCCCTGCCAACTACTTAGCGACTACAAACACACACCACTACATCCATACACTGACACACAAACTTGGCCCGAAAAACAACCACTACACCAAACATGGATGGTACAGCTCCTTCCTCAAATGCCAATATCGTGTCATAGCATGTTCTTGTGCCACACCATATGTTTGTGCTGCTTCCCTTTACCACGCAAAGTTTTGCTTTGTTCTCGCCTGTAACTGTAACCTTAATTTTAAAAATGGTAACCTAGCCTATGCCGCGCATACATAACTCACCTATATATAGCGACTAGTCTAAGCCTACACCACACAGACTGAATATTATTTTAGAACGCCAAAAGCTGGCTGAATGGACAGGCCAGCGATGTTGTCTTCAGTCATGTGCTTAACCAATACCTCTTAATCGACTAGTCTCATATCTTGGAAGCCTAAAAACATGACACAACATGCTCGCATAGGGTAGATTCACTAGCTTAACTTACCGAGCATCATAGCATTTTGTGTACCTAACCTGCTTAGATATAAGCCTGTTTGATTTTTTTTTCATTATTTTACTAACTTTCTTATTTTAGTAATTCTCAAACATTTCTAGAAAAGTTCCTGCCAACAAGCATGTTATGCATAGATCGCTCAGACAGGACCGCTAAATCTGTTTATGCTACATAAAAATTGTGCTGATCTTTCCTCATGCTGACCAATTGTTAACAAATGTCTGATTATATACTTGTCAATGCTGTTTGGGCATGACGAGCCCTCTTGTTATACTTTCATGCACTCCAAAAATAAAGAATTTAAAAATCAAACAACTGAAAATAAATCAAAACAAAATTAGATAAATTAAATTATTAAAACAAGATCCAAGCCCTACACATTTAGTCCATCTGCATGGACCTCTTTAGGTCCATAAGAGTCAAGTTAGCATCAATATCACAAATCTTTGCCGCCTGCCTATTAAATGTCTACGTAGCACCTCCCCTGGCCCGCCATCAGCCAATCTGCTAGGATGCTGTATGCATCAGTTGCCTGCAATTAATCAGGGCATTCCAGATTCCCTTTGTGGGAAACCTTGTTTTTTGCATTCGTTAATTATATTGCACTTGTTTATAACTTATTGCACTTTTGTTCCTTGTGTCTAAAGATTGTGTAGGGTGTGGCTGGAGGCGGGGCATGGAGGCGGGACAAGGGTGGGCCTTGCTGCTGAGCATGTGTGGAGAATGTAAGGGGGCCCTTGATTTATTTTACCCGGGGGCCCTGAGGGTTCTCAGTCTGCCCCTGCCTGTATGTAATTGTTTTATTCACCTATATGCATTCCTCTATTTCCCCTCTGATTTCTGACTGACCTTCTTTTATTGATATGTTTGTTTTTATTTGGATATCAATCTCTTCATCTCTGTGCCTAGATATATATCCCCCTCCTTTAGCTTTATTGCAAGCCTATCTGACCCTCACATATCTTTATTCAACAGCCTGATTTCCAAACTTTGAAAGCCCAATTTTGTTGTAAGCAAGCCTGATGCCGCCCTCCCCTCACCACCCCACCCCACCCCATGCTCATTATTACATTTATAGATTGTCTGTCACACCCACATTTTAAATAAGTAAAAAAAAAAACACAGGTGTACACACTGTCTCTTATTAGTACACTAATGCACTTTTTTTAACCCATAAACATAATATTTATCCTATCTTCACCTGCTCTTGATATTCCAATTATTTCCAATTTTTATTTTTCACAGTTTAGCAATGATCTGTCTTCTCCTCTTCTTTATTTCCTCCTTCTCCCTCAGTATAAAAATCTCTCCTTACACCCACTTCACTCATACCCCATCCAATTTTACATATGCCCCTCTCTGCTACACTCCCCCCTTCTCTCATCTCATGCCTTACACTCATTTTTCTACTCTCTCACTCCTACCCACAATCGATCTCATCCTAGACCTCATGCATACAAAACCCTCTCATCTCTAATTTTTCTTCTTCCCCTTTCAATACTTCCCCTAATCTCACTCCCTCTGCTGTTCTATGTTCATTCGCACCCGCTACATTGGAAGAGGTTTCTGCTCTGCTTCAGTCCTCCTACCGCACCACCTGCTCCCTAGATCCAATTCCCTCATCCGTACTCTGTCTTCTTCTCTTTCTCTACCTCTTACTAAAATTATCAATCTCTCTCTCTCCTCCTATTTCCATCACCCTTCAAACATCCAACTGTAACCCCAATTCTAAAGAAGCCCAACCTTGACCCTGACTCCCCATCCAACTACTGTCCTATCTTGCTACGGCTTTTTGCATCCAAGATCCTTGAAAGAGTTGTGTATGTGAGATTGACAGACTTCCTCGAGTCCAACTCTCTGCTAGACCCGCTTCAGTCTGGTTTCCGCGCTAAGCACTGTGAAAACGGCACTGACCAAAGTATCCAATGATCTACTCGCTGCAAAATCTCATAGTCACTACTCTATCCTAATTCTCCTTGACCTGTCTGTGGCTTTTGACACTATTGATCATCAACAGCTTCTTCTCATCCTCCGCAATATCGGTCTACAAGATATTGCTCTCTCCTGGTGCTCCTTCTACCTCTCCCAGCCCTCTTTCAGTGTTTCTTTGGCTCTGCTTCTTCTCCCCAACTCCTCTCTGTTGGTGTCCCCCAAGGTTCTGCCCTTGGTCCCCTACTGTTCTCCATCTATACTGCTTCCCTTGGTAAACTCATTAGCTCCTTTGGCTTCCAATATAATTTCTATGCAGATGACACGCAAATCTACCTGTCTTCTCCTGATCTCTCCCTATCCCTCTTGACTACAGGTAGTGTCTCTGACTGCCTATCTGCTATTTCTAACTGGATGGCTGCCCATTTCCTTAAACTAGGTTCCATTTTCTTAGGGTTTTCTGCATGGCTTTGGGGATTTTGGGGCTGCCTGGTGCAGAGTTTGGGGGGCACTCCTTTCAGATAGGGGTTGCCACTGAGGCATCTTGCCTGGGGTTGGCTGAGGAAGTTATCCAGAGGATTGGGAGATGGGAATCTGGGAGGTTCCGATTATTTGTTCATCCAACTGCACTGATTCCATTTCCCCTTTTGTCGTTGTAGGTGCCGGAAAGTTAGTATGGGTCATCGGCCATTCATATATTCATTGGGTGCAACAGCGGGCTGCAATTAATCCTGGGGGCTTACAACTGGGCCTATCACCAGCGATGGCAGAAGTCCATTGGTCCGGTACTCGGGGAATGTGGTGGGAGCACCTGTTGCCCAAATTGGTCCATTTGTCCGGCCTGCTCTGTGTTCCAGATGCTATCCTAATTCATGCTGGGGGGAACGATCTTGGCACTATACCAGTGTGGGAACTAGGGGAGATGATCCAGAAGGATTTGGCTGAGCTGTGGGAGTGTATCTGGTGTGGTCCAAGGTGCTCTTTCGGAACTATTGGAAGGGCTCTGGAATGGGGCAGAATTAAGCTTAACAAGCGGGTTTCGGAGTTTGTAAGGGGAATGGGGGGCTCTCAGTGCGTTACCGCATCTTTGAGCATAACGCAGCTATTTATTTTAGGAGTGATTGGGTCCACCTGACGGAGGTAGAACTGGATCTGTTTAACCTAGCGTTGCAGGATGCATTGGAGGAGGCCATGGCTTTGGTATTGGGGGCAGCCCCGCTGATTTAAGGGGTAAACCAGCAGGTCTTGTGGCAGTATATGGCCCTTGTCAACCGGGGGTGGGACCAGCGGTATGTGGAAAGTGGATGGGTAGGGCTGTCCCTCCCCTAACCTCAGGTACAGTTTTAGATAACGGACGTTCCCACTGAGCCAATAAACGGCTAGTGTTTAGCATTACATCATGGAAGGCCAAAGAAAAGGCCTTGTACTGGTTGGAACAAGGGGAGAAGCAGGCAGCTGCCCTAAGTTATGTTTGGCTGGCAAGGTGGTACTCAGAGACGTATCTATTTACTGAGTAATCATGTATATAGTGTTTATATTAAAGTTTTAATATTTATATTTATAATAAAGCTGTGGCCTATTTATTCCAAAGTAAATTTGTTGTGTTTCATTTCGGGAATAAATGGTTGGGTATCAATGGTAAAGGTTTATGCCCATACACAGTTACCCTCTACCTACACACATGATTTTTTTGTTACAGTTGCAAAGCAGACAGATCAGAAGACTAGTTATTTTCGTAATATGCAGTGAAGAACTTCAACACAATTATTATTTGATCGGATAATTAACTGCACAACTGCATTAGTAGTGAATCTGTGAACTTATAAGGTCCCAAGCGCCTGCAATATTTTTGTACTCCTATGTTGTGTGACTGCCAATTCCATTATACAAATCTGTGACCTACTTCAAATTGAGTACTCCATTGCATTATGCAATTAGTAATTTTTGCAATGCATTGGGTCTGAATGACTACAGAGCGATAAATCAAAAACTATAAATAACTGCTTCAGTCAATAACTGTAGTGAATCCAACAATGTTAGTTAAAATGACTGTCTTAATAGAACCATTTTGGCCAGAATGCTGCCCCATATTTTCTGCAAAAAGATAGAATTTGCACTATTTCCATGGGAGAAATTAATTTTGTCACTTTATCACCAGAATCCCAATGTGTTTGATAGCGTAAGAAACTAAAGTAAAAAAAAAAAATACAAATAGAAGACAAGTGATGGAGGGAAGGAAAGAAAGAATCTGCTGAACACATTGAGGAATGTCATCACAAGGTGTAGGTAGTATATATGGTGGCACGTTGTTAGAAAATGGACACATGCCCTGTTAGAATGAAGAGAATATCATAGGGTTGGTAAGGTATTTCTTTTGTTTCATCCAGGTCTACAATGCAAAACAGCTGTCAGGTTTGTGCTCTTTTCTGTTTCTTTGATTTTATTGCAGGTAACTCATTTCCCAGTTGACTTGTTATATATAGATGAAGAGGAAAGGTCACACTACAATTACATTCGAACCTGGAATAAAACAATGAGAATGTCCTATAGGGTAAAACTAGTGATCAGTCAGCCAAGTGATCAAGTTCTCTTTAGGAATATTTGTCAGGTAATAAACCTACTAGAATAAAGTATTGGAACTTATTATTCTAGTCAGTCAATAATTTACCTGGGAAGAATGATTAAAATCACCATCCGAACACGATGAAGCTCATATGGTTTGTTGGGTTTCAAGGAACTGAAAACAGCTTAAGTGGTGATAAAAAGAAACCCTCATATTTAATTGTTCATATAATAATCCTTTAATGTGATTCCATACATACCCATTGATTTTTTTTTTTTTCATTTAATTTAATTTTTGAATAACTTTTACTGTGTCTTCTAGCACTGCTAACTCACTTATAACTACTTCCAGGAGGTTGTTAATAATAATTGCATAACATAATTTTGTTCTTTGGACTTCAGTGTTGTCTGATGAGAGTCTCTCACTCATGCTAAAATCAGATCTCTTTTTTTTTTGGATGGCGTGCCATAGGCCTAGCTTTGATTAAGTAAAGGGCAGTATAGTATTTTTTCAGTTTAAAAATCTTGTGAGAGGAAAAAACTATTTGGATGCCAGCAAGGAGATATGTTATGCTATGTCCCATTAATACTGTTCCACTCACAGTCAAAAATGAACCATAATATGCCAATTTCTCTAATCTGGTGTGGCTGTCCACTAGCAATATACTGTAACAACCAGTTTCACACTCCCAGCATTATATATATACACACACCCTTAAGCAATATATTTAAATTGATATGTTTTAAGGCCGTAAGGCCTGTATTTGTGGGAGGAGTTAAGCGTTCCATATAAACGCTACTCCCCCCCTTCCTACCTGCCGTACGCACGCTGTTCACTCTCAGTGACAGCCGAACTTCCGGTCTCCGATCAAGCACTCCCGGTCCTCGCCTCTTCCGGTCCGGCTTCCTCTCCGTTCCCCCGCTCCTCCGCCAAGGTATTCGGCAAATAGCCGCGCTCGGGCTATTTGCTGTTTCGACGCTTTCCAGCAACCGTGAGTCTTCTCATTCCGGTCCCCTCCACATCGCTGTGGTCATGGGGGACCGGAACTCGCATATCTGACCGTCCAGTGTGCACTATATTGTCATTATCACCAAATGTTTTAACAGCCATTTCACCACTTCACCATAACACTCTGATCTTTGTTTTAAAAACTAAATCTAAGACAAGGGGAGATATATATTAGACCACTAATGCCCCATAAGGAGAAATTGTAATCTCTATTCAGCAGTGACATTAGTGTTTTATTTTAATGTGTCATTCAGTGTAGGGTATTAAAAGCATGAATTGAAATGAATTCTGGTGCAGCAGGTCTTGCGATGAATGAATTAAACATTCATAAATGTACATTAATATTTCGAACGTTAACTAGGGGACTGGCATTGTTTACGGTCTAAATAGAATGTTTGTAGAATTGTTGATGAAGATGTTACACAAATAGTGATTGCAGGAGAAAGTCAGTTTTACTGTATTTGCTTCCCCAAGGGATGATCAGTAACGCCTCACTGACGCCTCTATCAGTGCAGACAGCAAGCAGAGCACTGCATTTAGTACTGTCACCTGTTGTGGTCTCCTTTCACGGACTCATTAATTTCCGGTCCAAACGTTAATCTTGCTATGGTTATTTATATTGATCCACTTGGGTTAAGACTCATGTTATTATAGAGGCTATGCGTTTCTACTGAGAGGGTAAAGGTAGGGATGCCAGTAGTTTCATTATATCATGCACGGCATATTGGCTACGTAAATTTTCACTCCTACTTTCCATCATGTTTTTCATATATCAGCGCAATATTTCTAAATTGGAGATTTTGAGCATACTTTCCATTTTGTTTTAATGTATCAGTGCAAAGTCCTAGTTTATTCGGCTGGTATCTCCGCCTAGTGGTTGATGGTGTTTGCTGTTTTATTCTGTATAATGTGTAGCTTCTCTGCCGTCCTGTTTTCAGGTTGTTAATGATGTTTCTACTATGGATGCATTCCACGTAATACCACTAAATGCCTGACGCTATGCATGTACTATTTTATTGGGTCAAGTTAATCTAACTAACTAAACACTGTGTATATGTTGGATTTGTTTTATCTCCCAGTTTACGCTTACACTTACGCATCTCCTGTTATTCATGCATCGAATTACCTCAGGTTCAGGCGTAACCGCCATCTGACATTCCCCGCTGATTTTTATTAATGTAGCATACTGTCATTTGTTACCATTAGACAGTCACTTGGTCGCTATTATCACCTATTTCTATCAGGTACAATTTTGTTTCATCCACACTTCAAACAACCGCCTCGACAAGGCCACGTTGTTACACGATGAGGTATCGAACCAACAATCACAGTTACTATTTGTTTCATTTTTGTCATCTGCTAGCAGTAGACAATTACTGGTTCACTATTGCCGCCTGTTTCTATCTGGTATAAATGTGTTTTCGTTCACATTTCCTACAATTGTTACACAATTGGCCTTTGTTAAACGATTATCACCTGTTTCTATCAGGTTTAGTTTCATTGTGTTTCCTAACAACTGCCTCTACCAGGCCACGTTGTTACATGTTTGGGGTACGGGGGCTTGATTCCTGCCTTGCCTCGTCAGGCCACGGCTCCACTCCACAACTCTTCATTCGTACTCACTACCCGTAACAATCGTTTTGTTACTCACTACCTTGCTAATTTCACCCTCCTCTCTCCGTCAGCTGCTACGACGTTTTCTTGGCACAACGCCTTCTTTTCATCTCCTTTCAGGTTTGTATAGTAACCATCATGAGAATCTTCAGCACCCTCGGGGTCTATCGATACTGCACCATCAGCTATATCTCCTTAGTACTTCACTATACTGCACATTATTTTCCTTCCCTCGACTTCAGTTCCTTCTTCTTTCTTCCTCCTTTCTCTCCCTTCGTTTCCTCTGTCTCTATCTGGGAATATCCGGGTATCTATCATTTACTACAACTTGGGTTTCCAAGCACGTTACGTTGCCCCCTTATCAAGCCCCCGTCTAGGGTCAGAGAACTGGCTATCTAGGGTTAGGAGCTGGCCTTAGCTGTACACCGTAGCTGGTCCCGCGAGGCCAACTCCCCAATCTCAACACAGAGATTTCGCCCCTCGGCCCAAATCATAGTTAGTGCCTCGCATTCACCCACCTATCGGGTTTATAGTTAGGGCCTCACCTGACACGGCCACACGTTTTGGTTCTTTACTGTCACCGAGAGGCCACCACCCCGCCACCACGCTAGTGGCTCGAGCCCCACGGCCAAATCATAGGTAGAGCCTCTCACCAGCCGCTTGGCTACTAGCAGGGCCTCACTTGTCACGGGGTAGTGAGCTTTTCGCTTCGGCACTAGTTAGCCAGCCAGTTCTATTTTACTTAACCATATTGTTGTTGTTTGAGTTCATTGTTGTTGTCATGTTCTTTTTCAGGATGTCCTACATACGCAACGTCAGACGAGGGATTGCAGCATTTTCGTGTCTATCAGGGCCGGCTATCCATGAGTCGCTCAGTCTCGTACCTCACCCAACTCACATCTCTCAGGCATAATCTGCTTTTTGGCATCCCCTTCCGGTCACTCGGCTGTTGGGGCTCGACACAAGTTATCATCTAGAACACTATTCGTTTGCTCTAAGATACATATAACAGAATCGTGACATTCTTCCAAGAAGCAGTGGAGCAGGACTTCCACAGGCATACTGATCACCCTGTAGTCTTTTCTACATTTTTGCCACCTTTTATTCAAACCTTCATACGTACATGATCGCACTGTTCCGAACTGACATACACGTTTCTGACAAGCCTTTCAAACCATACCCCATTTTTTACACAAGATATCAAAGATAATTGGTTATCGCTTCACAGTAACGTACGTACACAGATGGGAATACCGGGCAGTATCAGACTCCCTAAACAGCATTCGCGCCACACAATCAGGTCTTAAATCTATGTGCCTGCAACCATACAAGGGTTCGGGAACCCTACAACTCCACGATCACAACTAATCAGACAGGTAAGTCATGTCTCCCCAAGGAAATTTAAGAAGGTACAAACACTACACCGCGTCACGTCAACGTTCGAACCAGACATCGAGACACTTAACCACTAATCACTCCCTATCTACTTCTAAATACGATTCTACGTTCACATTCCGTCATTAGAGTAAGTAAGACCACTAGCTGCTATTTTCACATCCATTCTATAAGAACGACATCCAGTAGCAGTACGCCGGAACAACATTAGAGGCACTAGCAATCGGCTATATATTATACAGGAACATTCCCAACACAGGAGTAGCAAGACATGGATTTTATATAGTGCTATAAGTGTGTTTTCTGGCATTTCCTTTTGCCCTCTTTTTCAGGCCTACCCTCTACGTCGGTTCCGGCACACCACACCGACTTAATTCCAATCACAAGGTACTTCACTATACGATATTAACCGACCACAAGTTTTAAGGCCGTAAGGCCTGTATTTGTGGGAGGAGTTAAGCGTTCCATATAAACGCTACTCCCCCCCTTCCTACCTGCCGTACGCACGCTGTTCACCCCACCCACCTCTCCCTCTTATACAATTCATTCAGGGGGGGCCCTCTTTTTCAGGCCTACCCTCTACGTCGGTTCCGGCACACCACACCGACTTAATTCCAATCACAAGGTACTTCACTATACGATATTAACCGACCACAAATGCATTGTATTCATTTGCTATATGATAATAGTGGTGAAAGATTGCACTCTAAGACTGCACTAAGAATATAAATGTAAGGATGTGTAGTTTTAAGTTATCTAATCAGGTTTTGATTTTAAGCATGACCGTGGTGTCTAGTATATTAACAATGACTGTTTAATCTCTGCTTCCCCTTTCCCTGTGATTTCTTGAATTCTACCTGAGTAAAGTATCTATTGGAATAGTTAAGATTTATCTTATTTTATTGACCATTAGTATACTAATCATTTCAATACAAAGTTGTTGGGTTTTTTGTTTTTTTCGTTTTGTTTTTTAATTCTTAATTTAAAGGAACTTCCAATTTCATTTTCAATGTGTGGAGCATAATGTGTTAAAAAGAATAACATGAATGTGGATTAAAAATAAATAAATAGATCACATAAATAATTACTATGGGTATTTCCTAACTGTCCTGAGACTCATATTGAGCAGGATTATTGCTGGATTCTATGGAATGACAAGGATGAATGACACAACCAAATTTCCATTCACAATAATGGAAAACAACAAAACTGTTGCGGATTAAAAACACAAAACAGACCACATAAATAATTACTATGGGTATTCCCTAACTAGTGTGACAGGTTCTGAGACTCAAATTAAGCAAGATTATTACTGCATTCTATAGAATGATCACTTCAGTGTGTTGAAGTGGACATTGTGCTTGGAGTCTGTATGTGTTGCTGTAGTGGTTATGGTGTCAGGAGTGCCCTGGAACCTTGTTCTACTGAAAATAGTTAAAACATTTTTGGTAACAGTTTTACTTCTTACCTGGGGTACTTCTTACCTGGGGTCCATTCAGCCAATGAGCTGTCCCATCGCTGCAGGTCTTAGCTTAGGAGAGCTTACATAAGATCCTAGCAGGAATGTCCAGCTGAAAGGTGATGGGGAGCAAAGAGCGGTACCCAGTGGACCCAAGTAAGAAGTCAAAACGCAAAAAAAATGTCATTGCTGCAGTGGCATAGCACCAGGAGTGCCCTGGTGTTGCAGGAAAGCAAGGACAAGAAGCCCATAAGAAACAGGTTTCTCAGGAAGCAAACAACCATTTGTTTAGTAGCCGGCTATGGTCTCAGCACAGGCTCATGTCTGCAAAGGGTACTGAGCCCTGAATCACAAGTTAACAGAACTTGTATATCACAGCTAATGCAGTTTATATGTAAGCAGAAAATGCAAGGGTTACTCGCTTACTGCAGCAATTAATAACCAATTAGCAAGCCTCTACTAGCACTCTATGCATTTACTACCTATGAGCATTCCTAACATGCGCTTTGGTCTTGAGTGTGTACAACACTGTAGCCATATATGATCATATGGCTCTGGGGCATTCTGTGACCTCTACCACACTGGCACCCCAATGTATTTAAATAAGTATACTTATACTGTGTATCTTGTATACTGATCAAATTAGTTCAAGTTAGGTATTGTTTAATAAAGATGAGGATCAGTTACTAAAAACATCCCTAAATCCTAAAGCACTGTTAAATATGCTACAAACAAAAGTAAATAATATAGAAAAACGGGGACATTGCTTTTGAAAAGTAACCACCAAAATTCAGTGACTGTGTAATCAGGGCATTAGTCAGAGATAACCAAGACTTAACTTAAAAGTAGTTATCTATCTGCAGGTAAAATTGTAGATGGCATTAAGTATTTAGAAGGTATACTTCATGAACATACACCAAGAATGAAATCCATTGTTGAAAATAAAAGTTCTCTGGACTAAAGAGGCTAATATTTACATTTTTGCTTTAGCTTAAAAAAAAAAAAATATTATGTATGCCACAAATGTAGCATTGCTCAACATCCGTTCCACTCAAAGTATGGTGTTGGTTGCATCATGTTGTGGAGATGATTTTCATTGGGTTGGATTTGGAAAATCAATTGGAATTACAACAACATGAATGGATCCAAAGGCAATACCGATCTACTAGCCCCATTAAACCGAGGAAACATTGAGCATTTTTTGCTAAAATTGTGATTGTAATCTGAAATTGTACTCAGATGTAAATACTTAGCTGACCATTGGGTTGTGTACAGTAATAGCCTCATCTAGGGCTGCCATTATTGAGGGCATGTTTATGAATTCCACGTTCTGCTGGGCATAGTTTGAAAGTATTGTTCAGAATTATAAGTAACTCCTGATCTCCTGGTATGATTGCTTGACATGGTTATATAATCAGTATAAAAATAGGGTTGTATGCATGTGCAGCTTGATAAAGCTATGTGCTAATATGGCATAGACTAGTATTTATAATATATCTATTTAGGGCAATGTAAACAAAGTTGCAGTTGATGGGCACATGGGTTCTCCTGGAGAATGTTTTGATGAACAAAGTCACCTAGATAGAGAGATAGGCAGACAGACAGGCGACAGACCGATAGATAGATAGATGGATAGATTGATAGATAGATATTGATGATTGATATATTGGTGTGTTTAACCAGATTATTTTCTTAATTGGACATTAAATATTTATTGTCATATATTATTAGGGCTCAAGCGAACTAAACATAATATAAAATCACATTTTAGTAATGCAGGAATATAGATAATGGCTAAGGATCACTAACTCTCCTAACTATTGTGAATAATTGTCATCCCGATCCACAAATAATTTGGCTGATGCTGTCTTACATCCCAGTTTTCATGTTTTTTTTCAAGTAAAGTCTTGCCCTGCCCCTGCTCTATAATTCAAAGATCTGATAATGCAATAGATTAATTACTTAGAAAAATACTTTATATACTAAAGATTGTTCAGCCAAAATCACGGAGACAATGTCTGATGCCTAATGCTTACGATGATAGAGTCTTAAAACAGCTGTCATAATAGTTTTTAAAGAGCACAGTTCAAAAGACGATGGCACCAGCAGTCTGTACTGTGATAGTGCCAAAGATCAAGTAAACAATTAGTATCTTGAAATCTGCATTTTTATATTAACTTTGCCAAAGCTTTTTTTTTTTTTCTGTCTTGAAATGTTTAAGCACAATTTGAAGAATGATTTAAAAAAAGATAATTATCTGCATTAGTTTTTAATTGGGAGACAACAAATTGAATTCAATATCGGACTCTGCAAATGTCCTATACATAGTTCACAAACATGGTTCCTGGTCATTTTGGTAAACATCTATATAACAAATGCAATTTTGTTCCACAAACTTTTGACGGTAAATGTTCCGAATCATATAAAATTATACAGTGTAAAATATTAAACTAAAAATAAACTTGCCATTGACTCTTCAGTCTCAGTATCTGCGATAGGAGATACTGCTTAAGACAGCAGAGAAAGCATGGCAAATGTGTGAGATGCTGTGGCAGTTAAACTATCTATCACTGACAAACATACAGCTTCAAGATCAAAGTTGGGCAGTGATCTGTCAGATCCACACTAAATATATGTTCAGTGTGTCTCATTCATCTTGTACTTTGAAGGACAAATTGAAAAACTACACTGAAGCAGAAATTGAGATGTAGACAGAATCTGAAATTGTATAGTAAGTCGCCTTGCAATGGGCTCCAATGTAACACACAGTTTTTTGGAATTTGTTAAAAGAAGTGATTAGGACTGGTACTATTTCATATGGAATTGTACCATAGAGTGAGGTTGTATAGTTCTAAATTAGAGCTGTTTAGTTACAGAAAAGAAAGATAATCTTGCTCAAAGGGAGGTATATGAACGGAATAATTGAGGTAGTGTGCATAATTCATCTTAATTCAGTTCACCGCAGGTATCATGTTACCTAAGGACATCAGATTGCGCATTTATTCCAACTGTTAATATAAGCTAAAAAAAAAAAAAACTAATTTTCACAAAGGATTTAGAAATGACTAGATGAAATTAGTCATTGCATGCTGAGGTGATCAATGCCCCTCTGCTGTTCCTTTCTAGGAAGCTAATATATGTTTGTCACCCTTTAGCACAGTTTGATTGACTTTAAACCAAGGAGACGACTGTAAACATTTATACTGCCCGTTTCTTAATTGAAAACAGGATAATAGATGTGAAATGATATAAAAAAAATACAAGAAAAGTTTACAGGTCACAAAATATATATAGATGAAAATAATTTATTATATGATATGCATTAACTCTTCTAGAGTTACGAGTTGATGAAAATAGTAAGCAAAAAAAATTTTTTTTTTATTGATATTTATTTGTATTACATACTTGGAAAATAATACTAAATTCATCTTAGATTTCTGGAGGTAACAAAAGACTCAAATGTAAATAAAAAAAACTGAATTGGACATTATTTGTTCGATCTTCATGTACATTTTATAGAGGATGAAATGTATACCGACACAGCACTTGATCAGTAAAGGCTCCTTTCATTACGTTTTTTTTTTATCAATTCAGTATAAATACAATACGATGAGAAAACACCATTGGCTGCATTTTAGAATGCATTTAATTGTTAATGCATTGGGGCAGCAAATCAGGGTTATTAACCAAACAATAAACTTTAGAAAATTGGAATCCAAATGGCTAAATTTAGAGACTATTAGCTCATTTGAAAAAACTCTTCAAATCACATGTAGTTGCAGGTTGCCCGTTTTGGTCTCCCTTTTGCCACTTTGATTTTAGTTCACTACAGTTCAGAATTAAGTGAATAACCCTGTATCTGCTTTGTAATTTGAGATTTCTGTTTAGTAAGGTAAACACACTGTGCTATAAAAGCTCATGGAAAAATGAAAAATAAAATGTCATGTTTGCTTTGTGTGTCACAGCCAGGGGAGGTGTGGCTAGAGCTGCATAAAATGAGACAAAGGTGATATATCTCTTAAATGGCAAAATATTAAGCACTGCTTTATAAACCCCTTAAAATACCACATGATGGGATTATTTTGTCATGTATCCCTTAAGGATCCATTACAAAATAATTCCATCATGTGGTATTTTACCAACAGGGACTGTTTTTCTGCTGGTAACAGAGGAATCCGCAAATTAGTAGCACCATACTAACAGATGAGTTGCGCGCAACGCTCAGAGTGAGCACTACACGCAACTCGTTAAATGGGGACTAAAATACCCCCTGGTACAACTGGCTGTTAGCAGGGTTGGATCCTAGCTCACACCAGGGAGACCCAGGTATCAGTTGATACTTAGGCCTTGCCTCTTTAAGCTGAGGCCAATTTGTTAGTCCCAGACAGAATCCCCATTTGCTGTAACACGGTGTGAGCAAAGCTAAATCCCAATTAATATTAATTTTTTAGACTTGGATATTTATATTTTAGGAAATTCTATGGTGACTTGCACCTTTTTCAAACAGGTTGATGTTAATAGTTATATTGAGATTAATAGATGTCACCATCGACCATGGCTATCCAACATACTTAGGGGACAGTTTGTAAGAATGCGGAGAAACTGTTCCAATCAACCCGATTTCTCTACACACACAAATATTTTAAAGAAACTATTTGTACAGAAGGGCTGACAGCGCAATTATAGATAAGACTGTAGAAGATATTGTGCTTTTAAATAGGTCACCTCGTCTTAAATATAAGGATTCAAACAAAAATGAGAATAATAATCAAATTCCTTTTATTTTTAACCTTTCTATCAATGAGGGAGCTGTCAAAAAGATAATTTGAAAAAAATTGCCTATTTTAAAGTAGGAGGAAGATATAAAGGAATATATGGGTTCGGAACCAAAATGTATCTTTTAGGGTGCTAAGAATTTTAAACAAATTTTAACAGAAAGTGTTATTGATAAGAAATCTCCAAATAATAATATTTTTTTTTAACCAATTGATCACTACAGCAAAAAAGTTTTTTTTCCCATTGTGGAATGTGCAATGCATGTAAAAAGACAGATATAGCTAATAAGGTTTTTTTTTAATTTTAATTAATCTGTGACAGAAAAGGCATATAAAATCAATTAGCTGATTACTTATCATTTGAAGAATGTAAATCACCTTTTAAAATGCACATGTGGATACCTCAAGGCCAATTAAAGTCAGGATTGGTAAACATGTTAGAAATTTTAAAAATTAATCAATCATGTGTCTAAGCATTTTTTTTTTTTGCATCAGATCCTCTATCTTTAGAGGTTTTTTTTGCAATTGAGAGGAGGAGACCTAGCCAAAAACGTAAGTATCTGTGAGGCCAATTGGATTTTTGAATTACGCACTCTGGTCCCTAGGGGTCCTAAAGGGACACTATCGTCACCAGGATAACTACAGCTTATTGAATTTGTTCTGGTGAGTAGAATCATTACCTTCAGGCTTTTTGCTGTAAACACTGTCTTTTCAGAGAAAATGCAGTGTTTACATTACAGCCTAGTGATAGCTTCACTGGCCCCTCCTCAGATAGCTGTTAGAGATCCTTCCTGGGTCATGGATGCCTAAAATGCATCCAAACATTCAGTATCTCCTCCCTCTGCATGCAGAAACTGAACTTTCCTCATAGAGATTCATTGATTCAATTCATCTCTATGAGGAGATTCTGATTGGCCAGGGCTGTGTTTGAATCATGCTAGCTCTGCCCCTGATCTGCCTCTTTGTCAGTCTCAGCCAATCCTATGGGGAAGCACTGTGATTGGATCAGGCTACCACTTCTGATGATGTCAGCAGACAGCTTTTTTTTTTCTGAGGCAAGCGCCATGCATAGTTACAGCTTCTGGCTTGAATACAGTAAGATGTTGCTATATTTATGGAGGCATGAGGGGCCAAGGGGGCTAGATGGTGGTTTTAACACAATAGGGTCAGGAATACGTGCTTGTGTTCCTGACCCTATAGCGATCCTTTGATATTGATTCTGATATTAATCCAATTTTGTAAATATCCCCCCATAAGTTGCAATTATTTTTTTATATCTTGTATATTTTTTACATATGTTTATACATTTTTATAGTTATTCTATTTTTTATTAATAGGGTATAAATAATTTTGTGGCTTAGGTCTTTTACTTATATATGCTATTCTTGCTATACTTGTCTTCTTATCTTGTGTACTAATTGCCTTCCCCTTTCTTTATTTTTCTCTTAATTGCCCATAACTCTCACGATGGGCATATATGGACAATGAGTTTTTGCCCATCAATAAAATGGCATCCTTAGTACTTCCGTTTTCCCCAACAGAATTTTATAAGATGTTATATATGGTTCAATCAGGACTTAACAAGGGCTTATAAGAGGAATAAGGAGGTGTTCCCTCGCCATCCGAGGATCCACATCACGAGGTGTTACATACCCGTGGATGTCGGAAGAAGGGAAATACGATCACATGGGTAGTGCTGGAGGAAATGCGTCACAGGATGTGACATAACGGTCAATACCGGAGGTACGGACACAGATGGAAAACAGGAGGTAAAGATGCAGATGGACATATTATAGAGGGTATTTGGGTTTAATAGGATATCACCATCTTGGGGATGGTTGAACACCATTTTTTGGGAATAGGAGTGTCCCATTTTAATTATGTACATGTGTAATTGATGTTATTTAATTGTTGTGTATATGCTATATAAATGGCACTTGTATGCATTATCCATTATGCTTGCACCTGAGGAAGACCCAGTTGTGGGTTGAAACGTATTGTGCTTTTATTTCTATTTTATTTTGTTTGTATGTACTATTTGTACTAATATATAGCTTATATTCACTTTGGAGCTGGGAGTTCCTGTTGTTCATGTTTTATAAATAGCTATCAATACATGGAAATCTTATCCTTGAGAAAGCATCCTACACTTTTGAGAGGAGCTGATGTGCCTTATAAGTTCAGAGCCAACTTATGATAGGCTCTGAGAATTGTGAGTGTGTTGACTTTGTATATATCAATGTTAACCATTTATACTGGCTATACTATGTACTGTTTTATTTCCTGTCTTATATAGAAATCAGTGTTATTCCAAAAAGTGGTACATTTTACCAAGTGACTGTTTTAAGGTCAATGGTTTTTTTAATGTGTGCGCTGAACACCTTGTTTTTTCACAAAGTTAAATACCTGCTCATACCAAGGAGACCAAGATATCAATCTTTGAGCTTTATTAATAGCTTAATGTAAGCGTTGCATGCATTTCTGTAAATCAGTTGAAATTGCTACAGCTGAGTGGTTGCCCAAGATAGTTGCAAAGCCATACATTAGTGGTTTGTTTTATTCAAAAGAGTTTGCTGAGCATATGTTGGGTGGGTTGATCATAAGGGCACATATAAGATATACAACATGCCCAGTGTATCTAAAAAAAAATGTAAAAAAAAAGTACCACATATTTTACCATGAACAAATGAACAAATGGCAGCACATTAAGGAACAATATACACCATATAAGATACCCTAGAGCAGAGCTTCCCAAACTTTTATGGGCCAAGACCCACTTTTCAAAACGGTAATTTTTCAAGACCCACTTGCTTTTAAAGCATATTTTAAAACACCATGAACACCATGGCAATCAGCTTTAGAGCCATACAATTGGCACACCATAGCAATCTGTGTTAGATGCACACAATTGTCACACCATGACCATTACTTTTAGAGGCATACAATTGGCACGCCATGGCAAACAGCTTTAGAGGCATACAATTGGCACACTATAGCAATCTGCTTTAGATGCATACAATTGGCACACCGTGGCAATCAGTATTAGAGGCATAAAATTGGCACACCATGGAAATCCCCTTTAGATGCATACAATTGGCATACCATGGCAATCAGCTTTACAGGCATACAATTGAAACATCATGGCAGCTTTAGATGCATACGATTGGTACATCATGGCAATCCGTTTTAGATGTATAAACTTGGCACATCATGGCAACTTTAGGTGCATAAAATTAGCCCACCATGGCAATCAGTTTTAGAGACTTACAATTGGCACACCATGACAACAAGCTTTAGAGGCATAAAACTGGCACACCATGGCAATCGGCTTTAGAGGCTTACACTTGGCACACCATGGCAACCAGCTTTAGAGGCATAAAATCGGAACATCATGGCAATTAGTTTTAGAGGCATAAAATTGGAACATCATGGCAGCTTTAAATACATAAATTTAGAACACTATGCAATCAGCTTTAGATGCATAAACTTGGCGCATCGTGGCAATCAGCTTCAGAGGCATACAATTGGCACACCATGGCAAACAGTCAGATGCATAAAATTGGCACACCATGGCAATCAGTTTTAAAAGCATAAAATTGACACACCATGGCAATCAGCTTTTAGATGCATATAATAAGGGGAGCAGGGAGTGAAGGGGTTACAGTGTGGAGGGGGCAGGGAGTGAAGGGGTTACAGTGTGGGGGGGCAGGGAGAGAAGGGGTTTACAGAGTGGGGGGGCAGGGAGTGAAGGGGTTACAGCATGGGGGGGCAGGGAGAGAACAGGTTACAGCGTGGGGGCAGGGAGAGAAGGGGTTACAGTGTGGGGGGGGCAGGAAGAGAAGGGGTTACAGTGTGAGGGGCAGGGAGAGAAGGGGTTACAGCATGGGGGGCAGGGAGAAAACGGGTTACAGAGTGGGGGGCAGGGAGAGAAGGAGTTACAACATGGGGGGCAGGGAGTGAAGGGGTTACAGCGTGGGGAGCAGGGAGTGAAGGGGTTACAGCTGAGGGGGGCAGAGAGAGAAGGGGTAACAGCATTGGGGGCAGAGAGAGAAGGGGTTACAGTGTGGGGGAGCAGGGAGTGAAGTGGTTACAGTGTGGGGGGCAGGGAGTGAAGGGGTTACAGTGTGGGGGGACAGGGAGTGAAGGGTGTGGGGGGCAGGGAGAGAACGGGTTACAGCGTGGGGGCAGGGAGAGAACGGGTTACAGCATGGGGGGCAGGGAGAGACGGGTCTGAGGGCTGTGTCCTACCTTTAATAAATTCCCTGGTGGTCCTGTGGGTTAACTCTATGGTCTGCAGCTCCGCCGGGTTTCAGAGCTGCAGACAGTGTAATAAAAGTCTTGCAAGCTCCCAGGGTGTTGCCATGGTAACGCTCTGGGTGCTCGCGAGACTTCTATCACACGGTCTGCAGCTCTGCACCCGGCGGAACTGCAGACCGGAGGTGCTGGGCAGATTGATTGGAGGGAGCCCGACGGCATACAGGGCAAGCTTCCAGGCCCCTTCCTGATCAGTCTGACTCCTGAGTCTCCGACGGGCCTGGAGGTGAGGGTCAGCGCGACCCACTGGGAATCGCCCTGCGAACCACCAGTGAATCGCAACCCACACTTTGGGAACCGCTGCCCTAGAGTGTCTTATTTCACAAATGGTAGGCCTTTGTAGGGTTATTTTAACAGTTAAACTGCTGTAATGCCCCATGGAGCCTGTTATCTTCTAATTGAATTAAACAGGAACTATGAAAAAAAAGAAAAAAAACTTTGTAAATTTGTATTTTGTCTGAAATCCTTGAAACACATACACAAGCACTAATAATAATGGTTACTCACAAAAGTCCAAATCCAATTTAAAATAGAAAATTATGCTAATAATCACTTATTTTCTTTTTCTTTTCAAGCTAGATATTTACTCACAGTAAATATGGGGTAAATTAAGTGAAGTATTCCAAATAATTCCCCTTGATTTCAAAATATTCAGTAACAAATTAGCAAAGCACAGGTACAATTTCCATAAAAGGTATGGAGTTTGGATATAAGACACTGACTGATAGTTTGTGAATACTTTTAGTGAGGAAAAAGTCTACATGTTTGCCTCTGACTGCCAAACTGTCATAGACCCTTGCAATTTTAGTTAATTTACAGCCATACTTTATTGAATAACCACGTTTTTTTGTTATAGTTGTTGATGAATGTTCCTATTATTTGTTCTCTTCCAATCTAATCTTTGGGAACAAATTCATCCACTATTTAGTAATGTTTCATATTAAAAATTAAAGCTCTAAATGCTGCATTTAATAACATTTTTATTCCATTATTTGGAAAAAAGCAGCACATTGAAAGGGAAATCGGATAAGAGATCTCAAGCCAGAAAGAATGAGGTAATGAGAAATAGATGAGAGAGACTTTTAAAATGGAAGTGATTTTAATAATTTATTAAGATATTAACCTATGAGAAAACAGCCTACATTCACCTAAACTTCCAAATGAAACCACTTTTTTTTTGCTCTGGGGACGCTGCTGACTCAATAACAGGGTCATAGATAAAAGTAAATAAAAGCATTTAATGATTTTTTATGGTAAGTACTCAATTAGTTCTCCTTCCATTATTACTAATTGAGCTTTTTCCAGAGCTACTCAACTTTTATGTTTATGACTGAAAAAGAAAAGTACAAAAAAGATAATAATGAATAATACTAAATAGATTATATAGCAAATGTATTGTTGTGCTTACATTACGTGATTTCCAAGAGTGCAGTCACCAAAAGACAATTTCTGGGAAAAAAGTGCATATTTATAGAATGCTACCAAGAACAGTAAGGGGAATAGCATCATTTGAATTTGTGATTAAAACCAATAAACATCAACATGAAGTGAAGATGTGAATACAGAAAGGTAAATGTGCTGATAAGCAATGGCATCAAATGCAGTTTTGGCTACACATATTGGCAGAATAAAATATGTGCAACAAAGTTTTGCTAAAAAAAAAGAAAAAATAAACAAACAAATGTTATACATAATACACTGCTTAAAAAAAATAAAGGGAATACAAAAATAACACATCCTAGATCTGAATGAATTAAATATTCTTCTGAAATACTTTGTTCTTTACTTAGTTGAATGTGCTGACAACAAAATCACACACAAATTTAAAAATGGAAATCAAATTTTTCAACCCATGGAGGTCTGGAGTCACACTCAAACTTAAAGTGGAAAATCACACTACAGCCTGATCCAACTTTGATGTAATGTCCTTAAAACAAGTCAAAATGAGGTTCAGTAGTGTGTGTGGCCTCCACGTGCCGTCTGTGGTGGTCTGTGACAGTCTGTGGTGCAACGTTGGTGGATGCAGTGAGACATGATGTCCTAGATGTGCTCAATTGGATTCAGGTATGGGGAACGGGCGGGTCAGTCCATGGCATCAATGCCTTTGTCTTGCAGGAACTGCTGACACACACGAGCCACATGAGGTCTAGAATTGTCTTGCATTAGGAGGAACCCAGGGCCAACCGCACCAGCATATGGTCTCACAAGGGGTCTGAGGATCTGATCTCGGAACCTAATGGCAGTCAGGCTACCTCTGGTGAGCACATGGAGGGCTGTGCGGCCCCCCAAAGAAATGCCACCCCACACCATTACTGACCCACTGCCAAACCGGTCATGCTGGAGAATGTTGCAGGCAGCAGAACGTTCTCCACGGTGTCTCCAGACTCTGTCACGTCTGTCACATGTGCTCAGTGTGAACCTGCTTTCAGCTGTGAAGGTCACAGGGCGCCAGTGGCGAATTTGCCAATCTTGGTGTTCTCTGGCAAATACCAAACGTACTGCACGGTATTGGGCTGTAAGCATAACCCCCACCTGTGGACGTTGGGCCCTCACACCACCCTCATGGAGTCTGTTTCTGACCGTTTGAGCAGACACATGCACATCTCTGGCCTGCTGGAGGTCATTTTGCAGGGCTCTGGCAGTGCTCCTCCTGTTCCTCCTTGCACAAAGGTGGAGATAGCGGTCCTGCTGCTGGGTTGTTGCCATCCTACGGCCTCCTGCACATCTCCAGATGTACTGGCCTGTCTCTTGGTAGCGCCTCCATGCACTGGACACTACACTGACAGACACAGCAAACCTTCTTGCCACAGCTCGCATTGATGTTCAATCCTGGATGAGCTGCACTACCTGAGCCCCTTATGTGGGTTGTATGCTTCGTCTCATGCTACCACTAGAGTGAAAGCACCGCCAGCATTCAAAAGTGACCAAAACATCAGCCAGGAAGCATAGGAACTGAGAAGTGGTCTGTGGTCACTACCTGCAGAACCACTCCTTTATCGGGGGTGTCTTGCTAATTGCCTATAATTTCAACATGTTGTCTATCCCATTTGCACAACAGCATGTGAAATTTTTGTCACTCAGTGTTGCTTCCTAAGTGGACAGTTTGATTTCATAGAAGTGTGATGGACTTGGAGTTACATTGTGTTGTTTAAGTGTTCCTTTTATTTTTTTTAGCAGTGTATATAAAGCACCAAAATAGTTATATGAAAAAGTTTAAAATTTTGATATCACCATAGAAAATGAATGGACTGGACATTTTACCATATCCAGTCCAAAACCAAAATACACATAGTAAATGGGCAATACTTAGACATTTAAATGAAGATCTTCCCCTTGCACCTTCATCTTGGGTAGTCTGGGACAGTCTCTCTCATTTCACCTTGGCACACCCGGTGCTTGCTGCGCTGTCCTTTCCAAAAGAGACAAAGAGAGGAGAGGGGCCCAACCTCCTTGGCTGTTGTTCTTTTAAAGACTGATTCTTGCAGTTCTTAACTACGAGTCTCAGAATCCATTTTCCAGAGAGTTCTGTGTTTACACAAGTCTTTCCCTCTGATCTCTTCCCTCCAGCTGTACAGTAACATTGTGTAAGATGTGACCAGTTAGGGTTGGTTTTTGGGTAGGTTGGACAGGATGGCTTGGGAAAACACATACTTCCGTGGTTACACCTAGATGTTCATTACTCTGATCTTCTGATAACATGCATGGAAACTGTTTGGCAGAAGAACTGCAGGAGGGATGTAAGCTTTTGTTTTAGCTGGGTGTTGCAAAATGCAACTGAAAGCTTTGATCCTTATCACACTGTTATCAAGTAGATGACCCCAAGTTGTGAAACCAGTCATATACACAGAAAGTTATATACATACAATATGGCAGTTTTGCATATCAATTTCTAGCACAGTGCCCATGTGGGGCACAATATGTAGGACATACCATTAGAACCTTGAGGGGACATATCTTAGAACTCCTAAGGGCCATAGTCAATAGGTGTGACGAAGTGCCCTTCACCACTTGTGCCTGGAGAGGACTAATTGCCAGCCTCTTGCCTTGTGACTATGGCCCCTGGGAGAGTTTGCCCTTTAAAAACGTTATTTGGGCATATTGGATTTTATTGCTCTGTTTCTGCCCCTTTGATTCCATGGGAAAATGTGCCTCTTCCCCTCCCCCTTTTTACTGTCCCATTGTTCTCCAGCAGGGCATTGTCCCAGGGACACTGCCAGACCAGTTGAAACTGGCTGCTTTGTCCCTCCTCAATCTCTCATCAGCCCTTGCTATTGTTTAACTGCATGGCGATCCAACTGTATTCGTGAGATCTGAGCGCTTTCTGGACATATTAAGCGCTCAGATTCAAGCTATCTGGGGATATGTTGGACATATAGGTTAAACATTATATTATAAAAGTTATGTATTTTTATGTAGTTTTTATAACAGTTTTTGGACTTAGAGATATTTTCAGTACCTGGAGATAATTGGCTTACCACACCCATTTAAGCCAATTATCTCCAGGATAGAGGAGAAGATAGAACGGCTGCACAGCCTAAATCTGTGGAACTGTTTTGGGCATGAAAGCCATGCTTGCAGTCGGTCAAATAGGACTTACATCTATCTTTTGAAACACTGGACCAAATTGTATGATTTTTTGAATATTTTTGTATGCTGATTATGCTGTTTCAGAATATGTAACTTTCATGGAAATTTTATGTATAGTTTTGAAGTTATGAATATCGGGTAAAACTGTATATTTTCCTGCCTGTGATAATTAAGTTAGCCCCTTGTGTTTAGTAATTATATCATAGGCAGAGGGGAGGGTTTGTGTGCCTTGGCTGGGAGTGTCTGACTGTACTGTAATGTCAGGGTGGCGGTCCGATGACCGGGACCCAGACACTGTCTGGGCAGCGTTCGGACGTCCGGGAACCAATATGCCTGATGTTGAAGTAGGAGTCATAGTGTGGAAGTGGATTAGCAGGGTCTGGTGCAGGGTAACCACACGCCCCCTGGTGTTGAGCACTAGCGTTTGTGCGGCCACATACCAGGACCCTGATGCAGCTTCAGCGGATCCCAGGAACTAGGAGCTTGGAAATAAGCAGACCTCCCAGGAGCTGAATAGGGAGGCTCTGCAGCAGGAATGTATCCAGTACAGAAATAAGTCAAGGCTAGGATAGGCACCAAACAAGACAGAACTAGTAGAACCCAGAACCAGAGAAGGATAGGAAGCTAAACCCAAAACATGTACACAATAAATAAGGGAAACATTAACAGAACAGGGACAGGACAGGACTGGGAATACAAAATAAAACAAGACAAGATATAATAGGCAAAACAAGAGGAGACATAACTAAGTACTAGATGTGAAAAACTATGGGGATTTAGTTACATTATATGATCATACATTGCATAAGCCTGCCACAACGCCAATGTACCCCATATTTTGCAGGTCCTACTCTAATTGGCTAATGTCTGCTAAATGAATCATAATAATAATAAAGCACATACAGCACTTACCTGCAAGAAAAGGCAGAGAACTCGAGCAACTGCCTGCAGGGACCAACTGAAACAAAAGGAATCATGGAAAAGGAATGGGTGTGGCAACGTAAAACAAACATTTAAAGGAATCCAAGAGACTGGGAATTCCAGGAACGGAATATAGGAATGAACCCAGAAAACTGAGCATAAAGAAAACTAGACACAGAATAGAAAACCAGAAAAACCAAGAAAAATTAAACAAGAATCCATTGCCAGAATGATCCGCAGCTAGCAACAAGATGTGACATGTTATATGTTTGATTGGTTGCTGTATTGTGTTTGATTGGTTGTGTACCACAAGGTCCACGTGGGTGGTAACCTTGTGGGAAAAGGTGTATATAAGAGCAATAAAGCCTCAGTGCATTCTGTTCCTGTTTGACCCTCAACACGTAGTCTTGTCTCGTGATTGGAGGGGAACTGCTATAATCACACTGGGGATTGCTATACTCACTTGAGCTCTAATCACTTAGCTCTTTTAAGAGCTGTTCCTGATACGCTATCCTGGTGGAGAGGTATTTTCCACACGGTCCTGGAGGACAGAAGCTGATCCAGGGTGGAAGGAAGACGGTGAGACTCCAGTTAAGCTACGGCGGTTGTGGAGTCTGCGGTGGTTGTGGTGTTCGGTGCGGTGCTAGTGGTCCTCGGCGCAAGCTAGGAAGCGTCCATCAACGGAAGGTACTCGGTCGGAGTACAGGTGATTCCGTTACAATAGGGTCACTAAATATAGTGGCACTAGGCATTGTAATGGTTGTTCCCTCTTTTTGGTGTAGCCTGCAACAAGAAAACAGGAGGGAGTAAGTAACATATGTGTAGTTCGTTTAGAACAGATTGGTAAGATATATAAAACAGAAGTGCAGTCAGCACTTAGAAGCTCTTCCTTGAGAAAGTCTTTGAGACAAAACCGGTCAGACTGTGGAGCTATTTGAAGGTCTGAACAATTTCAGTCTGAACTTTTTTGTACATCAGTGAGGAACTTTCCCTTAACTGTGAGGGGTTTACAGCCAACACAGGGAGAAGGCAAGACCTCTGGAGACACCTTTGCTGGGCAAACTGTACATCACAATTGGAGGCCCACTAGACCTATTGTTATGCCCGTTGAGCCACTGCTAGTGGCTTTAGTTTGTGAGTGCATTTTAATCCTTTTGTGATATTTGTATGGTTTTAAGTGATTAAAAGTTTGAAAATGGTTTCATACCTGGATTATTATATATCCATTTGGGTCTGGAAAATCCCAAACAAGTGCATGTATATCTATAGATACTGCTGCTATCACAACATATGTATAAGTATTAATACACCACATTATTTTGCTTTTTATTTATATAATATCACTGTTTTTGGAGTTGGTTTTTTTTTACCATGGAATGTCAGTAGTGTCCCTACAAGGAGAGGAAGACATGCTGGCCACAAAAAGCGCTGTAGGTCACTGTGTGAAGAAACTCAAAAAAGAATATGGGGTATACCAAAACATATAATTTTCAAAAAGGCCCATATTAACTAATAAGGGCAGCATTATGACATATTGACTGGCATAACAATCTAGTGATAAAACACTGAAGATAAATGGAATATATTCAAACAAATATTAGAAAGGTACATTTCTCAGTATGTTCCATTGGGTAATTTATACAAAAGAAACAAATTGAAAGCAATGTGACAAAGTGGGGAAGTAAATTATGAGATTAAAAATAAGAAAATGGCATTTAAAGCATTTTAAATTGGGCAAATCAAAAAGCCTCCTATACAAGAGATAAGAAAGCCAATAATGCATGCAAAAGCAATTAGAATGGCTAAGCTAGAAAGTGATAGCCAAAGAGAGCAAAACTATCATGAAAACATCTTGTTAGGTACATTAATCCTAAAAAAATAATTTAAAAACATGAAAGTGTAGGGATAATGAAAACAGAGATGGGTGTGTTAGTTAATGAAGACAAGGAAAAGGCAGAAATTTGAAATAGCTATATTTTCTCAGTATATATTATAGAGGATCGTATGGCAAAATATATGCAAATGATTGCTGCAAAAAAACTTGTAGAAACATTGTGATTGGATGACTCAATTAAACGTGCTGCAGCAACTAAAGAAAGGCCTGTGAGCTTACCATCTGTGGCAGGAAAAGTATTTGTAAGGTTATTTAGGGATAATACAATAATACTAATTATAATAACAAAGCATTTAACCAGGAAAGGTACATTAAGATTACTCTGGTTTCCAAGTACATTCTGGGGATGTTACTTTTGCCCAACATCCAGGGGATTTAACCAGGTGTTCATTGGAAAGAACATTGGTATTAGCAATAATCAGCATGGTTTATGAAACATAGGTTATGGCAAACTAACCGAATTGCATTGTAAGAAGAAGTAAGTAGTATAGATAAGAATGTTACAGTTAATGTGATCTACTTGGATTTTGCCAAGGTATTGATACAGTTCCACACAATAGGTTAGTGTTCAAACTAAAATAACTTGGTTTGGATGTAAGTTCTTGTTCTTTAGTAGAACACTGGCTTAAAAATAAAATAAAAATAAAAATAAAAATAAAAAGAGTTGTAATTAAGGGTACATTTTCAGGCTGGACAAAAGTGTTAAGTGGTGTCCCTCATGGTTCTATTCTAGGACCGCTTCTATTTAACATATTTATAAATAACCTTAAAATATGCTTTGAAAGTTATGTTTCAGCGTTTGCAGATGACACACAACTCTGTAAAGTATTAGAATGTAAGCAGGACATTGCTTTGCTGCAGAGAGATTTAGAGAGATTTTAGATGTGACGAACTGCTGGCACTCTGACCGAGTACCTCCGCCAATCGATGCTCCTAGCGCTTTGCCGAGGACTCTGAAAACAGCCCCTGACGAAGGTGCATCATAGCAAGCACCGAAACGCGCGTCGGGCTCCAAGCTCTCCTCACTCTCTCTCACTAGGGCTATCTATCACTATGTGCAGGCAACCAACATCCTAAGTATGGTTCTGCACATAGAGTCACTTTAACTTTTCTTTCTTACTTTGTACCTCCTAACTGGTCACTACCTTCCTGACAAGGCTGACTTATTTTGACATTAGGTCAATCTGGGACTTAACTACTTACTGCTGGTTGCATAATATATGTGGTTTTCAACTGTTTAGTGGCTTAGATAATGCACCATCATTAAAAGGTGCATTACCCATTCCTTACAGGTGCCTTATATACACTATCCTAGCGACTAGCAGTTATTTGTCCCATTCAGTCACTTTTCTGGTAATGGCTGTTTCTCGTGGTATATGATGTGCATCTACAGGCGGCAGTCCCTTACTATGCCATCAATACTCACACAGCACATTACAAATTATTCAGGAGGATTTCAGTGACCAGTCTCTTAGTGACCTACCTTACAAGCTCAGAGCAACTAGACTTGACCATTCATTGTTTATTAAAGTCTCTAGTCAGTCGCCATTTAGGAGCATAGTAAGATAGTATATGTCACTGAGACACTTTGGAGGTAAGCCATTAAGGCTGGATTGCACCATATCACAGTGCTTCTTTACATATTTCTAAGCTATCTACTATTACCTTTACTGAGTACAGACAATAGTACATATATCTATTACTATTACGAAATCAATATTCCAGCGCATACTCAGTTAGGTTGGATTTTTCCAACTTTCTGAGTATACTTTCTCTCTTTCAAATAGGGGTTATGCCCCAGGACACCCCTGGAGGGTCTAACTAGGTGTACCTCCACCAGTGGGACGGATCCTAATTTATTGGGACCCCTCTGCATAGGTGGAGTTCATTTCGTTACAAGGGTACATTTTCAGGCTGGACAAAAGTGTTAAGTGGTGTCCCTCATGATTCTGTTCTAGGACCGCTTCTATTTAACATATTTATAAATAACCTTAAAATATGCTTTGAAAGTTACGTTTCAGCGTTTGCAGATGACACACAACTCTGTAAAGTATTAGAATGTAAGCAGGACATTGCTTTGCTGCAGAGAGATTTAGAGAGATTGTAGATGTGATGGACTGCTGGCACTCTGACTGAGTACCTCCGCCAATCGATGCTCCTAGCGCTTTGCCGAGGACTCTGAAAACTCCAACCGACACCATCAGCACTGCGGACCCCACTTCCAGCAATGCAGCTGCGCCGGGGTCTCGCCGTCTTTCACCCACCCTGGATCCACGACCAGGATCCAGCTCCCAGTTGGGGAACCTCTCCTAAATCCAGAGAGTGTAGCAGGAACAAATCAAGCTTTTACAAGAGCTTACTCTGGGGAGTAAGTGATTATAGCAATCCCCAGAGTGTAGGTATTGCTTCCCCCAAGCATGAGCCAAGGCTTTAAGAAAGGTGCAAGTAGGTCTGGTTTATTGAGGGCTACCTTCCCGGTATTTATGCAAGTGTCCACCAGGTGGACACTCCCCTAGGGGACCTGATGGAACAATGGGACACCTATGGGATATTAGCCAATCACAGGCAATACAAACAAAACACTCCCACAGTGACATCACAAGCCCTCCTCTCTATCCTGGAGATAATTGGGAAGTAATCCAATTATCTCCCAGGACAGAGGCAAGACTCCATTAACCACATTGTTACAAAAAGACATAGAATTACACAATGTTACAATTACTACATAAAACATATACATGCAGCATAACCCCAGATAGCTTAGATCTGAGCGCACATTATTACCAAAAATGCGCTCAGATCACATACATACAGTTCAATCGCCATGGAGCCAAAGTCTTTTCCATAGTCTTTTGTTACACGACCAGGCTCCATAGCATAGCTATCTGGGGTAGCACTACTCACATACTGAAAGTCCCAAACGCCCCGGCAGAAATACACAAATAAACCTTTTTGCAGGGGAAAATACAGCTATCAGCACAGGGGCCATAGTCGGAAGGCAGGAGGCTATCCAGTAGTCCAGGCACAAGCGGCGAAGGGCACTTCGTCACAGTAGATATGTGAAATTCGCTTCGTTCCGAATGTGAATTAGGACGAATTTCTGGCAATTCGGACATTTGGAGACTTCCGAATGTCCGAATTGCTGAATTGCCAAAGTTCCGAAATTGCCGAATTTCTTAAGTACCAAAATTGCAGAATTTCCAAAGTGCCGAAGTTCCAAGTGCCGAAGTGCGGAAGTGCCGAAGCACAGTATTTGAAGTAAATTCCGAAGACTGTGGCTGCTCACTGTAAAAAAAAAATTCTGTGACCCCCCCTCCTGAGCCCCTACCCGTGCCATGCTAGTGGGGGCTTCTAACCTGAAGGGGGACCTATTGCCCCCCCAGCCCCCACCCACCGCTAAAATAGAATAAGGGGGGTGACCTATTATCTAGCCAATCAGAGTGCTCTGTGTCATTTTACACAGCGTGGGAAAGTTCTTTGGAACTTTCTCACACTGTGTAAAATGACACAGAGCACTCTCATTGGCTGGATTTCAAGCTAACCAATCAGAGTGCTGCGACAGGTAAATGTAGAGACTTACCTGTCAGTCTCTTCATTTACCGGTCAGAGCACTGATTGGATGGCTTAAACCAACCAACCAGAGTGCTCTGAACCTAATTGCAGGGCATGGCAAGGCTTTATAAGCCTTCCCCCTCCCTACAGAGCTCAGTGTGTGCGGTGCCCTCCATGGGTGAAGATGGATTACTTTTTTTCCACTCTGTTTTTCACTCGGTTTTAGGGATTTTTCCACCTGTCTCTCTCTGGTATGGAGGTGCACCCTCTGCTTTATGGTGCACTGAGGTAACCATAGGGACCTGGGTCTTAGAGCGGGGTGTGGGACAGTTTGCAACTGCCTCTATCTTGGATGGCTCTGGATGTTGCTTTCCACACCCCACCCGGTGACCCAGATACTGAACCTCTGCCATCCCAAAATAGCATTTCTCTGGTTTCAGAGTCAGGCCGGTGGCCCGAATCTGATCCAGGATCGTTCCTACTTGAGCTATGTGTCCCTCTCAGGACTAACTATAAATCGCTATGTCATCCAGGTATGCACAGGCAAAATCCTGGAAGCCATCAAGGAGTCTATCCACCAAGCGCTGGAACGTAGCTCGGGCATTTTTCATCCCGAAGAGCATTACCTTAAATTGGTACAAGCCAAGCGGGGTGACAAAGGCAGTCTTGGGGATAGCCTCTCTGGCCAGGGGAATTTGCCAATAACCTTTACATAGGTCAATGGTAGTTAAGTCATTTCCCTGGCTATGCGATCCAGTAGCTCATCTACCTGGGGCATTGGGTAGGCATCTGTCACGGTCTTGTCATTGAGCTTGCGATAGTCAACACAGAACCTGGTAGTTCCGTCCTCTTTGGGTACCAAAACTACTGGGGATGCCCAGGGACTGTCGGAGAACTCAATGACCCGTAGCCTGAGCATCTAATTTATCTCCGTCCGCATCTCTGCTCGGACAGATTCTGGCATGCGGCAAGGAGCCTGCCTTAGGGGTTGTTGTCCTGGGGTGTCTACTTGGTGTGTGGTCAAGGTAGTATACCCTGGGTCTTGGGAAAATGTAAGGCGCTTCTCCTGCAGTAAAGTACTTAGCTGCTCCCTTTCAGCGGGGCTAAGCCTGTCGCCTATCTGAACCTGTTCGACTAAATTAGGGTGGGGGTTCTGTTCCAATAAGTCGGGTATAGGGAGACTATCAGGGTCCTTGTGAGTGGGACTACATATGGCTGCCACATCTTCTGGTCTCTCAAGATACTTCTTGAGAATATTTATGTGGAAGGTTTTCCATAGGCTTTCATCTTGGCAGCTAGCAATCACATATGTAGTATCCCCTCTTTTCTCAACTATTTAGTAGAGACCCTGCCAGGACACCTGCAGTTTATCGGCCTTCCAAGAGAACACCTGAACTAAAGCATTAGCCACGGTGTCTGCCTGGATATTAGATAGGGCCACTGCTTCTGGGTAGTGGGTCGCATAGTCCACCACAGTAATACCTTTTCCCTGATGGACTAGGGGTGGCTAGTGGCCCTACTAAGTCGATGTCGACCCTGCTGAATGGCTCCTAAATGATGGGCATATTCACCAGATCTCCTCTCCTCCCTACTCACGGCAGCATGTACCCCAGGCCAGAAGAAGGTGTGGGTTATACAGTGCAGAGTGTGAGTCACGGCCAGGTGGCCAACTAAAGGGATGTCGTGCCCTATTTTCAGAATTTCCCTTCTGACCAGTTGGCGATTCCGGTGGCCCTTCTTTCCCGTTAGCCTATATAACTTATTTCGCTCCCATATGAAGGTTTTTCATTATCTAGTCCCCCGGCCCCAGTCTCTGCCTTTTCTCTATATTTGCTAAGAGTCGGGTCTGCCCTAGTCTCCTCTTTAAATGCTGCAGGGGTATGCCATGGAACAGGGGGTTGGGGACAAGTCACAGTCGGGGTTAGTCTTACCTGCGTCTCCCGCACTGGTAAAGGTTCTGGTTGTATCCTTGCTTGTGCCCGGGTAATCCCAGGGTGGGCTTCGTTGTTATACGAGGGGGCATATGCTGATGTCATCGGGCCCAGGTCATTGCCCAACAGTACCTCAACTGGCAAATTGTCCATAATCCCCACGTTCACCATTCCCACGCTGCAGGCACGGTAAGGTAAGCTGTTAGCCAGGGAGAGAGAGGGGGAGGAGTGGAGGGGGGGGGGAGACATGGGGTATAGGGTTGTTGTTGTGAATCGGTAGTGTTCCCTGCAAGAGTTGGGAAGTCTCTCGTCTAGCAGTCATAGCCTGCTGGGGGTTCTCCCTGGTTTGGGTGTGAAGGAATTTCAACCATGGTTCCCAGATATCTCTGTATAATGTATATCTATGTAGAATAAACAAATTGAGTTCCTTAAGGACCCTGACTGATTCCACTTTGAGAATCCATTCTCTCATAGAAGGAGCTGTTTGCCTTTTCCAGAATAGGGGTGTGGCGGAACCAACCTCGCCACTGTGCACTGGAGAAGCCTGGTTGCTCACCTGCTCCCTTTAGACTATGGACCCTGTTCTTTTTCCCTGCAGAAAGGCTGGTTTGTGCCTTTCTGCGGACTGTTAAAGCCATGCTACCCCAGATAGCTATGACATGGAGCCCAGCCGTATACTGAAAGACTGTATGAAAGACTTTGGCTCCATGGCGATTGAACTGTATGTATGTGATCTGAGCGCCATCCGGTAATAACGTGTGCTCAGATCTAAGCTATCTGGGGATAGGTAGAATGTCTGTATTTTATGTATAAATGTAACCTTGTGTATTTTATTGTATTTTACTGTCTTTTAACTGCCATGTGCTTAATGGAGTTTTGCCTCTGTCCTTGGAGATAATTGGATTACTTCTCAATTATCTCCAAGCTAGAAGACTCTGTGGAACTGGTTTTGGGCAGAAAAGCCAGGCTTAATTTGGTCACAAAGGACTTCGATCTATCTTTTGAACCAATGGACCAATTTGGATGATTTTGACATATGTTTGTATTTGGAGTATGCTGATTCGGAAAATGTTACGTGAATGTGATGCATACTTTCAAAGTTATGAATATTGTGTAAAAGCTGTATTCCTCTGCCTGTGATAATGAGATTACCCATTGTGTTCAGTAATCATATCACAGGCAGAGGGGATGATTTTGTGTGGGAGTGTCTGTGTGTATTGTACGGATTGATTGGTTGTTCTGTAAAACCCTGTGGGATGTACTATGTTTGTGGATTGGGAATAAATGAGACTGTATATACCAGTACAGGCAGTTACTGCTTAACCCTCAAAGTGAAGTGTCGTCTCATTCTTGGGGGGAATTTGATTGTATGCCAATTGCCAGGAGTGTAAGCTGTTCATAGGGCTTTTCCTGTTCGTCTGCTTCCAGTGTTTGTGTGTCTCTTGTTCGGGAGTTGGTGAATTCGTGCAGTTTGCAGTTTGGGAGATTGGTGCTTACAGTAGCTGCCGGTGCATCTGGAAAGGGGATTATCGCCTAAACGTTTTTTATCCGCTTGTGTGCAAAACGGTCCGTTACAAGGGGTATCAGTAGGTTAACTGCCGTTAGTAGGTGGAATACCAGTATGTTGGTGGGTTTGTGCATCTGACCCTAATGAGCCCAAAAATGTGGGTTTTGGGATCTAAAGGTAGATATACCACCATGATTATCTTAATGAATTTTGTGATTTTGTCCCAGAATCATTGGATAATGGGGCATGACCACCATATGTGTGCTAGTGTGCCATGTGGCTGTTGGCATCTCCAGCAACTGTCCGGGGTGTTTGGGTGAAACCTGTGGACGTGAGCCACAGAGTAGTGCCATCTCGCTATTCGCTTTTAGTTACCCTCTTGGATATTGGCGCTAATTGTGGATTTGTGGATTTGTCTAAAAGTGGTTGACCACTCTTTTTGAGTCATCGTAATTTGTAGATCTGAGGTCCAGGCTCGTGTATGGGGGGGAGGGGGTTCATCTGCGTAGCTAAATATGGACAGATGTTTACATGAGAGTTTGTGATTCGTACAATATGAATGTGGAGTATGCTGGCGCCCCTGGGATTAGGTCAGAGTTGGATTTCAAGAAATGGGTAAGCTGGTTATATCTAAATGATTGTAAGGCTGATGGTGGGTCCACGGTTATTAGTTCTCTGAGTGGCACAATGCCAGACGTCTGTATCAGAGTTCCCAGTGTGAAGTTTGTTGATGTGTGAAATTAGCTGTAGGCCGATGGTGTCATACCTGGGTTGAAGTGGGGTTTTTGAGTCAGTGGGAATAATGGGGACAGGTGTGGGGCTAGGGATTTTAAATGTCTAATCCCTTGCCAGCATTTTAGCGTCGGATGTCTATTATTTTGGTGTTGCAGGAAAAGCTTTCTGGATTTATGCCATGTGATCGTGAATAAAGGGTTTGGAACATCGTCGCCTCAATTTGTACACATTGTTTCGCTGAGTTTGGGTTGGACCATTCATAAATTCTCGTTAGGAGAACCGCTTTATGAGATTCTCGTTAGGAGAACCGCTTGGGTGTTGTCAATATGGCAAATGGTATCCTGGGGTGTTTGGATGCCTATATGAAGGTGGTGAACTGTCGTCTCACCTCTTCAAAAAAGGGTTTGGGAATGAGAATTGGCAGCGTCTGCAGTAGGTAAAGCAGACAAGGGAGGGCGTTCATTTTTAAAATGTTGATCTGACAGAACCAACTGAAGTGGAGAAGTCAGTAGAGATTTCTCGTAGTAGAGGGGGGAAATTGAGTTCATATGTTCGAGGTAAGGAGTGGGTAAGATGTATACCTAAGTATGTGATTGCGGTTGCAGCCCAGGTGAAGGGAAAATTAAGTTTAAGTTCAGTCTGGGTTTCTGGAGATACATGTAGTTTCAGTATTTCACTTTTAGAAAAATTTACTTTGAAGTTGGACAGTTCACTGTATAAATTCATTTCATCTACAACATGTGGCATAGTGTTGGTGGGGTCTGAGATGATAAACAGGAGGTCATCAGCGAAGGCTGCTAGTTTGTGTTCTGTTTGTGCCGCTGTTATCCCATGGATGTTAATACAACAGGCCTGTGAGGGAGATCTTTGAAGAGACTGAATTCCTTCTTAGGACTGCACTCAATTAGTGTCGACCCTGCATGGGTCGACTGGAGAGATATTTGTGCCACTGTCAGTACACACACCATGCTTTTAAGGACTGTGGGATGTTTTTTGCTGTGCTTAGTAACTATTCTATATTTAGTTTACTGTGCATGGAATCATATACGATTGTATCAGCTTACGAAAGTTAGTAAATAACATTATCACCTCTATTCATGGAGAGGGTATCTCTTCATGTTACGTTAGACTTTTGCCACTGGGATTGCAGAACTGCATGAATATCTTGCTAGACAGGTTAATTTAATATTTATATTTTGCAGAAACAGCACCTTGTTATGTGGAACAATCCATGTACGTGTTCTTGCTGCAGCTGAAATAAAACATGAAAGCTGCAGCAGAAGATCATCAATAGCTGCTTAGAATTTATTATTTGTCACCCACTAAAGCTAGGTCACCTCCACAGACAAGGTCTTTATTACTAACTTGCAACATAAAAATGAAATATTTTAGTCTTTTTGTGCAAGGGAAAAAATATCAGAAGAGATAAAAAGCTAAGAATGGGACATATATTATATAATCTAAAATGTTGCTTGAAATGGATAATGCTACTAATGCTGATGAAGCACAATAAATATATATTTCTATTGCTACTGATACTGTATATCTTGAAGTCTAGCATAAGTTTCTGTCCAGACAATGTTCTTAAGCAATTTGTGCAAAATGCAATGTTAGCAGGTTGCATTGTGTTAAAAGTTTCAAGACAAATATATTCCTAAGTATAACGTATTGTACTTACTTTTTAAATTGGATTTAAATATAAATATAAATATAGATATAGAATAATTAGTAGCAGTTGGTCTCTTATGTATGCCTTGTACCTGCTTCTCTGGAATAACTTCATAGGGTGAGACTTTATTTTGATATGTCAGCATATTTTTCTTTCTCCTGTTTCTTGGTGCTCTACAGTGATGTCGCGAACATAACATTTTCTGTTCGCGAACAGCGAACGCGAACTTCCGCAAATGTTCGCGAATGGGCGAACCGGGCAAACCGCCATAGACTTCAATAGGCAGGCGAATTTTAAAACCCATAAGGACTCTTTCTGGCCACAATAGTGGTGGAAAAATCGTTTCAAGGGGACTAACACCTGGACTGTGGCATGCCGGAGCGGGATCCATGGCAAAACTCCCGTGGAAAATTACATAGTTGATGCAGAGTCTGGTTTTAATCCATAAAGGGCATAAATCACCTAACATTCCTAAATTGTTTGGAATAACGTGCTTTAAAACATCAGGTATGATGTTGTATCGATCAGGTAGTGTAAGGGTTACGCCCGCTTCACAGTGACAGACCAAACTCCCCGTTTAACGCACCGCAAACAACCGCAAACAGTCCATTTGCACAACCGTAAACTCCCCATTTGCACAAGGTTGGATACCAAGCTAGCCATGTCCCGTTCCTTGTCCTCACTGATGTCATTGAAGGTCTCTTCCTCCACCCAGCCACGTACAACACCAAGGGTCCCAGAAAGGTGACAACAACCCCCTGTATTTTTTTTTAAATGTACACTACTGTTACACCAGATATGAGTTGCACTGGTGTGACACTGTGCCCTGGCAGGCCCTGAAACGCACACGTGTGAAGGAAACTGACTGCTATTGTATTACAGTAAAAAAAGTTGTTGTTTTTTTTTTAAATGCAAGCTATTGTGACACCAGATATGAGTGGTGGCACTGGGCACGTGGGCACAGTATACGCTGTGAGCCTGACACACACGCAATTAGATTACACAAAAAAAAAAGAAAAGCAGACTGATGTTCTAGCCCTAAAAAGGGCTTTTTGAGGTGCTGTCCTTAAAGCAGAGATCAGATGAGTCCTTCAGGACTGTAGTGGACACTGAATACACTAGCCTAGCTATCGATTTCCCTATTAAATCAGCAGCAGCTACACTGTCCCTCCTCTCACTAAGAATGCAGCTTCCGAGGGGCAGGGCCTAGCTGTCATGGAGGAAAGACGCACTTTGTGTGAGCTCCCTCAATATCTCACTTTAAGCAGCTATCAACAAGCGAATTTCACCCCAGAAGGGGATGACCCAGCAATGTTGCTCCTACCTGACCGACCCGACATGCTTAATAGCGGCCAGGTAGATGGTAATCAGTCACACGGGCAAACAAGACAGGAAAGGGTTAAAGATAAATTCAGAGTCAAGAACAAAGCCATGGTCAATACCAAAATAAACAAAATAGATCAAGGAACGCACTAAAGGGTACTGACACAGAAACCACGATAGGACAAAGTGGATAGGGCTAGGGAAGTTTAAATATCCTTTAACATTTGATTGGCCCACATCATGCCTATGCCCCCAAAACGTTTGTGTGTGGGGGTGCTGGAATGACGTGGGCCAATGGGAGCCTGAATAAACTTTTGGCTCCCACTGCCCCTTTAAGAGCGAGCTCGTGACTCGAGCCGTGCTCCTAGTGCACGCGGCTAAGTCAGAAGAGGAGATCAAGCCGCATGCGGCTCGTGTGGAGGCAGGAGTGATCCAGCCACACGCAGCTCAAGCTTAGGAGCCAGGTCGGTCCCAGGATAAGGTAAATACAGCCACAACCACTTATCTCAATCACACACCTTTCCTAACGTCCTATCCCATTAAAAGCATATTACCACGTATTTAATAAAACAGATAGACCCCCTACTTCATCCAGGTTACCGATCGATGGTTCGATATTCTGAGCCCTCTCTGATTTACTGTACACGACTATTCGATATTCCCACAAATTTTATATAGCATTTTATGTTTGTTTGAGACCACCTTAAAAATATTGGATATCGCTAAAAATCATGATCACTATATACTTTCTCTACAAACCTCTAAAACGAACCAAACTACTCATCCATCCGCTATACCACTTTATCCCTCCTAGAACTAGTGCCCAGTTAAAATACTTGACTCTTACTTACCCACACTCAGTCATGCCACACACATTTCACCACTACTCTCACTGAATCCCTCAGACTACGGCTAAATTCATCTTCTACATCAGAACACTACTCCTAAGATTGGGTTGTATCCATGTCTCGGGTCTTTCATTTAGAATAGGGGCAGCTTCGGTCTCCTTCAACACTGACACTCCAGTGCATATTATTAAAAGATTGGGCAGATGGAAATCCTCAGTCTACAACCGATATATTCATCATGGGGGAGATAATGTATAATAAGCACAGGTTACTGGCTATGGGAGGGATAAAGTATAATAAACACAGGTTACTGGTTATGGGGGGGTAATGTATAATAAACACAGGTTACTGGCTATGGGGGTATAATGTATAATAAACACAGGTTACTGGCTATGGAGGGATAATGTATAATAAACACAGGTTACTGGCTATGGGAGGATAATGTATAATAAACACAGGTTACTGGCTATGGAGGGATAATGTATAATAAACACAGGTTACTGGCTATGGGAGGATAATGTATAATAAACACAGGTTACTGGCTATGGGGGGATAATGTATAATAAACACAGGTCACTGGCTATGGGGGATAATGTATAATAAACACAGGTTACTGGTTGTGGGGGATAATGTATAATAAACACAAGTTTCTGGTTGTGGGGGGATAATGTATAATAAACACAGGTTACTGGCTATGGGGGGATAATGTATAATAAACACAGGTTACTGGCTATGGGAGGGATAATGTATAATAAACACAGGTTACTGGCTATGGGAGGGATAATGTATAATAAATACAGGTTACTGGCTATGGAGGATAATGTATAATAAACACAAACACAAAAAAAAAATACAAAAAATAAAAGAATGCAGCTTCAGAATTAATCTAAATTGTATGCTGTCTAGGAGGTGGGAGGGTCTGGGAGGGAGGGTCTGCTGCTGATTGGCTGGAATGTGTCTGCTGACTGTGAGGTACAGGGTCAAAGTTTACTCAATAATGATGAATAGGGGGCGGACCAAACATCGCATATGTTCGCCATCCGGGGCGAACGCGAACAAGCTATGTTCGCCAGGAACTATTCGCCAGTGAACCGTTTGGGACATCACTAGTGCTCTATGTTCCTTGTCTATGCATGTTTGGCACCAATAAGGGGACAGTGGCCCAGCATTATGTTGTTTTGGCCTTTATCTGAGGCAGATTTGGGCTGATATTATTTAACTTCAACTCACTGCTTGGTACCACAATGCTTTGTGATTCTTATTTAGCTCTCCCATGTATAAAGAGCATATTGTAGACTTCTTAAGAAGATAACTCTAGGGGACACATTTTTCAGTTTACCAGCTCCCTTTAATTATTAAAACAAATAACTGGATATTTACCTTTCCTACCTCTCCCTGTCTGACACGGTTAATTGGATGAAGTTTAAATTGCTAACATCATGCAGGATTCCCTCTCTAGATGTTTAAATATCCATGTAGACACTGGAGCTGCTTAAGTATATAGTCAATTTTGTGTATATTGTTGTATTTTGTCTTTGCTAAGAATGTGACATATATTATATAATCTAAAATGTTGCTTGAAATAGATAATGCTTTTAATACTGATGACGCACAAGAAGTATATGTTATATTGCTATTGCTGAACGGGTGTATCTGCGATACTAAAATGATTGTTGTTTTTCTAAAGTATGTTTTGGTTCTGTTTTCTTTTGTTTTCTTTTACCTTGTTTGGTTTATTCACTGACTCATCAGTAAAGATCAGTAAAGTAAAGTAAATTCTGCACCTCTACTACCTAACTGATTACCTAATCTGCATGTGAGGTTTAGTATAGGTGGTCCTCACTTAACGATCTAACTGTTTTACAATGGCTCACATTTACAACCTGCTCACTCACATAGGGATTCAAGGGATTGCCATGTTAGAAAACTGGTCTATGTTCAGGATATTTTCCCCAAACATAATTTAGAGGGATTCCCTGCTCTGGTACGTTTGGGTAAATTTCCCCAAACATAAAAAAATGCACCAGAGCAGGGAATCCATCTAATTTATGTTTGGGGGATGTTCCCCGAACATAGATTTAATGGATTCCCTGCTCTGCTGCGCTTGTCTATAGGCCTGCACTGGTGCAGATGCTCCGTAGCGCATCGACCAATTTGTTTCATGACCGAGTCGTAAGAATGGTACCCAGGTGGTAAGTGAGGAGTGCCTGCATATAAAATATATTTTTTATACTTATTTTGTTACTCATAGTTACACTTCCATCACAAGACCTTTCTAGATTATCCAGGCTCAAAGGTACTTGATCTGACCATTATAAAAGTCACTTGTGGCTCTCTCAGGAAATTTCATATCTGGATGCCAACTTCACAGCAATATCATAGGCATACTAAACCTTTCCTAAAATAGGAGCTGTCTAAATTGAGGAAATTTGCACCCTCAAGTTTTTCCTCAGTAAGGAACTCCATGCAACTTTTGAGTTAACCTTTATTGACTATAGGCCTTACCAGTTGAGTTGAGTAACATGTCAGAATCTCTTCCTCACTCAGTATCTAAATACTAAAATTTTAAATACTAAAATTCTTCAGCAATTAACTTTATTTTACTCCTGGATTCCTCTAATTGAGTATTAACCTTACTAAATGGGCTCAGTAGCATTTTAAGATTCAGCAGAAATCCATCCTTAATCAGTATGTACGTTTTAACCCTAACAGTAAATTCTTATCTCCAAGCAAATCAAGACAATTATTGAAGTATAGCTTAAGGAAGAATACTCAAACAGGGAATTAACTCTAGAATGATGAAGTACAGTATATTTTAACAATTGATGTGAGCCAGCAGGGCTAAGGAGCTTATCATGTTACTAGCTATTAGACATGTGCAATTCACATTTGAGCAAATCGCACTTTGTCTGAACTTCATCTGATTCGGTGATGTAGATGCCTTAGAATTTCCAAATTGCTGCTACAACAAAATAGAACAAGCAAAAAAAAAAACTAATCAAACCAAGTCATTTTGGATCTTTTTATTTTCATTCCAATAGTTGAGCAGTAGACAGTGAGAGGGAATGGAAAGGAAGGGAATGAGGTGAAGTAATCTGGGCTAATCAGATCATTATTTTTGTGTAATGTAATGCTTACTTGTCCAGTCAGGTTTCCTTATTCCCTGTCAGATGAAATGAGCTAACTCTTGTGATTGTTGCTAATGGACAGCCAGGAAATGATGATTTTGTTTCAGACATTTGGCCAATTCAGAAATATATACAAACAAAACAGAATATGTGTACACAACCCCAGTGAAAAAACAGTGATGATTAATAAACAAAAAGTGGAACTTCCCTTTGTGGGGTGAAGTTTCCAGAAAAAGGTCCCCAAAGACTTCCTCTTGTCTTCAATACAAATGCATAATAGAATAGGGGATCATCTGCTAACGTGAAATATTTTGGAATCTTTTTGGAGTGAAAGTTTTACGTCTATCTTTCACCTATAAAAGACATATATAAATATTCCACGTATAGCCCACCAATCACTAGACGTAAAACTTTCACTCCAAAAAGATTCCAAAATATTTCACGTATACAACATGATCAATTTAAACAAAGAGAAAGAAAGGATTTTATTTCCCCAAACTATAAAAACCCCTCTCCCAAAAAATTGTATGCACAGGTGGCAAGCATAAATCCAGAACATCAAAATGAAAGGGAAAATCTTTTTTTAGAAAGGGAATCCCGTCACAAGGACGGAAGGATTACCCAATTTTTCAAACCCCGTCACAACCGCCAAGAAACATCGCCCGATATACATCTAACTCCTCCCAAGAGAAAAAGGATAGAGGAGAATCCCCGGAGAGAGGATTTCTTGAGAAAAAAGCATTAGAAAAACAATATGGGGTTTACAATCTAACAGACATAGAACTCAGTGACACAGATCTAAAGGCCCTAAACAAAGGTCTAAAGTTCGCTCCCAATCAAAAAATGAACTTTTTCAATACTTATATTGATGTACAAAAATACATACGAAAAATGACACTTAAAAGATTTTTCCTAAAAAAAGAGAGAGAGGAAAATATGTCTTTAAAAAGCCTAAATGAACCATCAGACACGGAATTGAATAGGTTTAAAAGAAAGTCTCATTTTTACCCAGTGGGAGATAGAGGTCCCTTTTTAGAGACCTTTAATAATATGGTGTGCCACGATTTGGAAAAATTAGAAAAAGAGGAAAAAAAACAACGGGAAAATAAATACAATATGAGCAAAGAGGAATCGATGAGTATCACTAAGCTCCAAAAAATGGACAACATAATTGTTAAGGAAGCAGATAAAGGGGGGGCTATTGTCATAATGACAAAGGAATATTATATGTATGAGGCCCACAGGATTTTGGGTGACATAGACACCTATATAAAACTTACAGGAGATCCTACTAAAAAATTCAATATCATTCTAGGAATTTTATTAGATCAGGCGCATAGGGAAGGTATAATTTCCAAAAACAACAAAGAATATCTTTATAATAAATTCCCAATTATTCCCATTTTTTATTTTCTTCCTAAATTACACAAACATCCCACAATACCACCAGGTAGGCCCATTATTAGCGGCATAAATTCCATCTCTGCCCATTTATCGGAGTTTGTTGACCCTCATCTCCAAAAATATGCCCAGGAAGCACCTTCCTATTTAAAAGATACGGCTCACATTTTGAGGATCATGGAGAATGTGACCTGGAAACCAGATTTTATCTGGGTAACCATTGATGTCGCCTCACTATATACTGTAATCAGGCACAATAAAGGTCTGATTGCAGTAGAACGAGTTATGGAAAAGGATGAAAATGTAGCATCCGATTTCCGTAGGTTTATTTTAAAAAGCATTCACTATATTCTCAAACACAATTTTTTCTTTTTTGATGATTCATTCTATCTCCAAACAACTGGTACGGCCATGGGGACCAGGTTCGCCCCCAGCTATGCAAACATATATATGCAGGATTGGGAATCCAACCACATATGGAGTGGGCATGGCTGGGCAGCGAACCTGGTCCTCTGGAAACGTTTTATCGATGACATCATAATGATTTGGCAGGGTCCACGAGAAGAGCTATTACTGTTTTTGGACTATATTCATCAGAACGAATATGGTCTAAAATTTACATATGAGATGAATACCATCACAATAAATTTTTTAGATATATGCTTTTTTTGTGGAGAATAATAAGATCGAGTCAAAATGTTTTTTTAAAAAAACCGAGGGTAACAGCTACATACATAGAAAGAGCTGCCACCAGGAGAGATGGCTGGAAACAATTCCAAAGAGTCAACTAATACGGGTGAGGAGAAATTGTACAAAGAAATCAGATTACAGAGAGCAAGCTAGACATCTAAAAAATAAATTTATAGCAAAAAAATATGAACCCACTCTGCTTGATAAAGAAATTGAGGAAATTGAAAAAAAGAATAGAAAAGACCTAATGACCTCTAAACCTAAGAAGACCCCCCAAAGGGACTACAATTTCTCTTTCATCACACAGTATAATACTCAACATTGGAAAATCAAAAAGATGTTCAACAAACATTGGAATATTCTGTGTAGAGACCCCATACTAGGTAAAGTGCTACCCAAAAAAACACCTATGATTTTTAGAAAAACAAGGAATTTAAAAAACATCCTTGCACCCAGCTATGCATTAAAAATCCAGCGAAAAGGCAGACCATTTAACATCAATGGTTTTAATCCTTGCAACAACTGCAAAGCATGTAAAAATCAAAAATACACACAAAAGAGAGAATTCAGGAGTACTATAACAGGAGAGAAATTTAAAATAAAAAACTAATATAAATTGCAACACCAAAAATTTTGTCTACATGCTCCAATGCCCATGCGGGAAACAATATGTGGGAAGAACCTGTAGAAAACTTAAAGAAAGAATATTGGAACATCAAAATAATATTAGAAAAAAATCAACTAAACATATAGTACCTCTGCATTGCAATTCCTGCAGCCAATTTGATTGGCAACACTTTTCCTTCGTGGGCATTGAACATGTGGATCCCTATTGGAGGGGAGGAGATTTAACCAAAAAACTCTCCCAAAGAGAAACATTCTGGATAAATAAACTAAAGACACTCAAACCTTGGGGTCTAAATCTGGATATTGACTTGTGGAGTTTTTTTGAAGATTAATCTTTTGGTTGAGGAAAATGTCTATTTGGATGTCGCACTTCCTTCGCTTCATTTAATTTCTATGTATCTTCCAATATCCGTATAAAGGTGCTTCTGATGGATCTTTCCCGAAAGAATACATATATATAATCTAATCCATCAGAGGTATTAATATTAAACACTGGGCCATATAAATTACATAGCCCTTATCCATATTGGTATTAGACATGGGGCCCCTTTAAAAACTTTTAAAAAACTTTAAAAAACCTTAAAAAACTCTAAAAGAAAAACCTGTAGAGGTAGAAAAATGTTGAAGTATTATAGAAAGTGAGATGAAGGGGAGGAGTGCGAAAATATACAAGTATATATGTAAAAATGGGTTCCACCTTATGCACTTAATCACCAATATATTACAAAGAAATGTTATGTGTTGATATTGGGCTGTTTGTTTATTCATCTGTTTGCCTCATACACATTCTCATAATAGGGAATGTAAAAAATTAATATGTAAGGAAAATGAAAATTAATGGAGTTTTATTCCAGATTGTTTTATTATTTGAATACAATAATTTAGATGTATATACTTGTTTTAGTGTATTTTTTTTTATTTACATATTTTTTATAATATATTTTTTTCTGTACATTGAATATAATTTTTAATAGAATCATGATGGATATTCTTATCCATATACGTGCTATCCAGAGTTTTTTTTAACTTTTTCCCCCTCATATGCCTCTACTTTGCCCATATGTCTCCGAGAGAACGGAAAATCCATAAACGACATCCACTTCCGGGTATTTGGAACGCACGTCTGGAACGCAAGGGACGTGCGTGCGTGATGACGTCATCGCGCCCAACCAGGAAGTGCTGCCCGAACAGAGAAGAAACACCGGCCGGGAATAATTGAATAATGAACTCCGGGAGGGGATATATAAGAACGGGCGGGGGGAATGTTTTGTATTATATATTTTCTGCTGTTATTGATGCACCAAGTCCCTGAGGAAGTCCCATTTTAGGACGAAACGCGTAGGACGCCTAGTGGTGATATGCTCATTGCTTTTAACTTATATGTAAGTTATTAAATTCTTTTTATACTTTACTCTGGAATTGCACTTCATTTGTTCCATATATTTTCTTTTTTGAGCCAAACACTCTGATTGACTGATGGGAGTGTGAAGAATCAGAAGAAAAAGATTTTATCCAAAGCTGATTTACATCTGATAATCTGTGAGTGGCCAATTGTAAAATTATATTACTTCACTCACTCTCACACAGTTAAACGCTATGTTTTCCCATTTGATCTGTATTTAGCAGATGATCCCCTATTCTATTATGCATTTGGCCCATTCAGACACGCTGAGGTATGGGGATGAGTTAGTATAAAGTAGGCTAACAAGATGCTGTCCTTTTACTTTGACTATTGGCAGCAAAAGAGACAATAGAATTGTCTGCCTTGTTACCATCTTTAGAGTCATTACCTTGAAAATCTTGTCTCTGGAATAGTGTTTTGGGGTTGAGTCTCCCCTGCTGTGTGAGAGTTTGAGAGGTGAGTATTACTAACCTTTCAGCCAACAACACATTGCTCTCCTTGCTCCCTTTCCACCTCTTTGCCTGAGATCATCAATATTGGTGATCTCAAGCAATCCATTGTTTCCACATAAGTAAACAGTGGGAGAGAAGTGCACATATAGTAAGTTGGTTGTTAGTAATAGTAGTAATTCTATTCATAATAGTAATTTGCAAATAGGAATAAGTTCAGGTTTTGTTATATGTTGTATGCTCATATATGGTTTGTTAAAAGATAAATTCTAGTTATTACTACTAGTTTAATTTTTCATTTCAACAGCCCCCAATTTCCCTATTTTTGTTGTACTTATTTAGCTAATTATGATTAATAGTAAATATAGAACAGAAACAAAATCAATCATTGTCCTCCTCACAAATAAGCTGACAGCCATCATGCAACCCTACCAAGGGGACATTAGGATGGAAAATATGGATTTGGCCCTAAATAGGGACTGCCCCTCCTAAAAAGGTACACCTGAGAGGTATGCACAACATAGCTGCTAGTACTAGCAGTGACACATCAACCACCATCTGTGCAATGACAATTACTAGCACTTTCCCATTGTCAGTGTCACATGCTCAGATGTCATTGACAGATTGTTCTAGGTGCACCTGCACTACCAGTGTTAGCAGAACAAGTGCTTTTGCTTCTTCTTTGAAGCAGAGGGAAATGAAACAGCAGGAGCTGCAGTCCCGTCCAATTACTGTCCCTCTGGTTAAGTTGTCAACCAGAAACAGCAGCAGCAGGATTGTCAACCAGAGCCAGCAGCAGCAGGATGTCTGGAAATCTATTAAAAACAGAACCATACTTAGGAAATGAGGTCACACATTTAGACTGGAAGAAATGAGATTTAGTCTAAGGCAAAAGAAAGTTTATTTTTAAAATAAGAACAATAAGAATGTGGAATTATCTGCCTAAAAAGTTGTTTTATCAGAATCTGTACAGATGTTTAAATGACAATTATATGAATATTATTATATAATAATTAATATAATTCATATATTATTATATGAATATTTTCAAAAACATAATAACATATTTTTAATAAGTGACAATAGCTTCTTGATCCAAGGAGGGCTCTAACTGCTATTCTAGGGTCAAAAAGGAATCTTTTTTTTAGTTTGTTGCAATATTGGAAAGCAATCCAAACTTAGTTTATTCCTTCTTTTGGATCAATAGCAAAAACAGATGTGAGAAATGCTGAATTAGATAGACCCGTGTCTCTTTTAGGCGATGTAACTATGTAGCTCCCATAGTAGGTGTACTAGTAGTCAGCTTATCCCTTCCTCGAAAAGGACACAGAGGGAAACTGGTTTCATATTTCATGTGGAACCATGTAGCAGCAGACTATCAATAGCAAAGTTGAGAGGTCTACAAACCAGCCACTATCATCTACTTATTGGCTATGTCAAGATTCTCACCTCAGAACTGCACTGTTGTTAGCGGTAGTAGTATAACTACCACTTCTTCCAGTTCTAAAACCATGATGACACCTGCCATGTTTTATAGCAGCTGGGCAGTTTCATAACACCCTGTGTGGTGTATCACCAAATTAATATATATATTACACAAGGTTCGTCTACATTAAAAGGTATTTATTTAGAAGGCAACAACACAATACTATAAATGTATCACAAACACACAGCCCAGACCCACGGAGCAACAACCCTTTAAAATCTATCTATATAGTAATCCCCTTCCCCACACGTTTGATCTCACCCACGGTTAGGCCTTCACATCTAGTAATGGCTCACTGCTGCAAGTTTGACATCACATCCACCAAGGAAGAAAAGGAAGCAACAGAGTATAACATGGTTCACCAAGATAGCACATGGCGTCTGCCCACGTCTGCTCTGCAGCACATCCAAGAAGGAACAGAGAGGAATGTGGATAGTGGGGGGAGTGGTTATCTCTTTCCTGACTTGTAAATTACCATATCAATTACCATATCAAAGTAAAGCTTATCCCCCTGTAAGAAAGATCTACATGAACTTGATCACATGACCCCTGGTCACCATGCTAGTTTGATGACAGAATGTCACCACATTCCCTCACTTTTTCTTCTCTTATGTTGAGCACATTTAAAAATAATAATATATCCCTCTTATCTATGTAAACTATGAGATCTGAAGTAGGAAAGGGGAGCACAGGAATTAGTGTGAGTGAGATGAGTAAGGTAAAAGAAAACAGTCAAATAGGGGTTGCATCACCCCACATTCCCCCACTTTTTCTTCATCTATGTTGCTCCGTTATCTAGTTATCCCTCTAGTACAAGAGAACCTAGTGGGAGCAAAAACCTGATATACAGGAGAAATTCAACCCACCGTCCCTCCGGAATAGTTCCCTCAGCGACATAAGTTCTCCTGTACTTTCCTATGGCTGTCAATTCAAATTTTATACAAATTTGTCACAAAAAAAACAAAAAAAAACCCTGAAATTTAGGTGAATATGTGTGTGTGTGTATGTGTGTGTGTTAAATATGTATGCATGTGCAATGTAATGTATGAGAGAGAGAGAAAAAAAACAAAACAAAAAAAAATTCAAATATATCCCCCTTTTCAAGTTTCTTCCTCATCTATATCATTGCCACACAAACGTATAGTGTATTATGAGAATGAGTACTAGTGGCAGAGTTTGTAGAGTGTGTAGGACTGGATGTGATATTTGCAGAATTCCATATTCTTAATCCAGTTCCGACTCCTCCCAGAAGGGCTGCAAATATGTCCAGTTTTTCCTGACTCCCTGCTTTGCCTAAACCACTGCCGCCGTTGTTCCGGACACCTTGGAGGAATAGAAGGATTATTAAAATGTAGACTCTAATCTTTTTAAACTGACTCCCTTATTTGGAGTATCTTCTGCCCGCATTGCCTGTCTCCCATCCCTACTGTGATACAGCTTATACTTATCCATCCTGTAACAAGGATCCACCACAATCTTCTGTTGACACACATCATCATCCTAATGCAGCTTTTCCTTGCTCTGTGGGAACACTAGATCTCACCATTAGAAATGTATAGCTATATGGGAGACTGGAAAACTCAGAGAAATAATCAAAACAAAAGAAAAACAAACATGCATACAGATGTAGAGAGATACAAAAATTATGAGAGTTATTAATTGCTGGGACCCCCCAATTGATCAATCTTTTCCTCCTCTCTCATCTGTTCCCTCAGTGCTTTCACACCTGCCTCCAATCTTTCAGTCTGTCTCTTTAGGTCCCAGTAGTCTCTATTCCCTTCTTTATTCCTCCAATTATCCCAGTCCCGTCTATTGGTCTGATGCTCATCCCATCTATGGTTCCTTCTCCAAGTATTCTCCCAATAACTGTTCCTGTTATTTCTATGTTTTTCTCCCCAACTGTGATTTTCCCAGTTATTATCGCTTCTTTTTAGCCTATCCCAGGTATTATTATTAAAATTATTGTTGATTGCCTGAGGCTCCTCTAATCTATTTCTCCAACTATCTCCAATTATATTGCTTCCTTTTGCACTGTCCCTATTTCTACGGTCCCTCTGTGGATCTCTCCATCTTTTGTCAAAGTCCTGTTTTGGTCTCCAGTTCTCATTATCCCTCTTGTTCTGGGGTACATCCCACCTCTGGCTTCTCCATTTACCATCTATATATTTACCAGAGTCAACCTTGAATGTTCTTATGGCTGAAACAGAGAAGGCCTGTTCTGAGGAAGGATGCTTGATCCACCAATTGTCAGCTCTAGTTAGTACCATTTCTAAGTCTGCTAATGTTGGATCAAAAAGCCTCATCCACCAAGGAAGAAAAGGAAGCAACAGAGTATAACATGGTTCACCAAGATAGCACATGGCGTCTGCACATCTGCTCAGTAGCACAGCCAAGAAGGAACAGAGAGGAATGTGGATAGTGGGGGGAGTGGTTATCTCTTTCCTGACTTGTAAATTACCATATCAATTACCATATCAAAGTAAAGCTTATCCCCCTGTAAGAAAGATCTACATGAACTTGATCACATGACCCCTGGTCACCATGCTAGTTTGATGACAGAATGTCACCACACCCTGTACCCATTGTAAATATATTGAGGCAGCTTAAGAGGTAGATATTGGAGTTAGAGGAGGAAATTGCATCTAGTGCCACCACCACTACAACATCTGTCGCCTCTGATAGTAGCAGCAATACAATTACTACTAGAACACTGTAGCAGAATGGAACCTGCTATCATATTTGACACCAGATCTGGGATACCCTCTTTCACCTCTTCTTGATCCCCATGTGTGAAAGTAACCATAACTGTGCGAGACATACTCCCCTGGCTTTGCAACCTAAGGTTTCCCCTGTTTCACCTGGCCATTCATCAAAATCCATTCCCTTAAGTGGTTCCAACGGTTTTATTCATCAACCGAACAAACTACCGAATGGTAGACAACCCAGCTATGGAGTGTGCTGCTCATTAACTCAGTTCACACCTCCATAAACCGCAATCACACAAACGTTCTAAGTGGTCGGCTGGGTGGTCGCCGTTCGTATAGACGAACACATGGAGGTGGCAATCTTGGGACACGAACAAAGGCAGCGGTGTTTGGTCATCGAGTGCATGGAACAAAAAATTGGACACTCGATGGCGCGAGCACCGCTGGGACTTCCACCTCCACCTAAGTTCACCTAGAAGTGCACGAACGAAGTGCTATTCGGTAGAAAAAATCAACCAAACCAGATACACCCAATAAAGTTATGCACAAACGGATCCATTCATGCAATTTCAAATTATTTGACTGAGAAGATAGACCCGCTGCACAGGCTAATTCTCTGGAACTATTTTGGGCATGAAATCATGCGTGCAGTCGGTCAAAAGTGACTTCCAAGTAATTCATGAACCCCTCCTCTGATCTGGGTGATTTTTCGATATGTTGTTCACCCAGATCAGAGCTATCCATGTGCCATTTATGGGGATATGTCATTGTAACGGATTGATGGGCAACCCGACTGGAATGCTCCTAGCGCTTCCTGAGGGCTCCAAGCACTCCAGCCGACACCATAACCACCATAGACTCCTCCAGAGAGCAAGGCAGGAACAAGCTCTTACAAGAGCTTAGTAGTGATTTAGCAAGGGAGTATGACAAGCATAGCAATCCCTTGTAGAAGATTCCCCCAATAAGAGACGGCACTCCAAATTGAGGGTGAAGGAGAACTGAACTTTTATTCACTCTGCTTTTATGCCCATTTTATAAACATAGTACCACCTACAGGGTTTTGAAGTACAACCAATCAATACTTACAATACACTCAGACACTCCCACACAAAATCCTCCCCTCTGCTTGTGATACAATTATCTCAACACAATAGACTAACTTAATTATCACAGGCAGAGAAATACAGTTTTCACACATGTACTATAACTTTAAAAATATAAATTCAATCTTCATAAAAATGACATATTATTATTCGGCACACTTTAATTATAAACATAGTCAGAATTCAGCCAATTCCATCAAGGGGTTAAAAATGTAGACGGAAGTCCTTTTATGACCGACCGCAAGCACATTTTCATGCCCAAAACAGTTCCATAGATTTGGGCTGTGCGGTCGGTCAATTTCCCATGTTAAAGTCAGTTCAAACAGACGAACGACAACCATTCGAATTGTCGAATGAACTGTCGAATGCATTAGTTTTAATTCCATGAGTTTGACGGCACACACAGCTGACTGCATTCAAATAAATTAAAATGGCCGCCGCAGCGTGTTCAGTTTTCTAATGGCGGCCAATTCGACTACTTCGGCACTTCGGCTGCATCCGAAGTGCCATGCCAAAACTGCAGGTCCTTTCCCAAAGTACTTAAAGGGCCAGAAACAGCACAATAAAATACAATATGCCCAAATAATGTCTTTAAAGGGCAATACATCTCGGGGCTATAGTCACATGGCAGGAGGATGGCAATCAGTCTTCTCCAATGCCCAGTGGCGAGGTCGGTCAGTCATGTTTTTGGGGTACTTCTGGAATCTTGTGAAATGTGTGGTGTTCCTGCCTGGAGATAATTGAGTTATCACATTATCTACCTCAATTATCTACCAGGCAGAGGGGAGGGCTTTTACATTGTACACTGGATGTCTCTATGTATAACTCTGTTTCATTGGTCTGTTAACTTTATGTCGCGGTGCCCCATAAGTCCACCTGGGCGATAACCTTGTGGGAAAAATCACATAAAAGGCAGTGTGCCACCATTACAATACAGTTATTCCCCCAAAACTGAGTGTCGTCCAGTTACTGGGGAGGTGTTGGGAGAATCTTGCCTTGCTGTATTTAGCTGTTCCTGTGAAGCATCTTCTTTGTTCCGGAAGTTGATCTTGGAGAAACCAGTGGAGAAAAGTCCATGCTAAGACTAGCGCTACGCTACAAACACAAAAAGATATTCTAGTGGTTCCTAGTAGCCAGGGAGAAGAAGGAATTAAGCAGGTGTTTCAATTTCAAGCTTAATTGCTGGTGATATATCTCTGGTTTCCAGCATCATTTTTCTCAGTCCTTAAATGTGATGGGTCATTACTAGAGATGTCGCGAACATACAATTTTCCGTTCGCGAATGGTGAATGCGAATTTCCGCAAATGTTCACGAACGGGCGAACCGGGCGAACCGCCATAGACTTCAATGGGCAGGCGAATTTTAAAACCCACAGGGACTCTTTCTGGCCACAATAGTTGTTTCAAGGGGACTAACACCTGGACTGTGGCATGCCGGAGGGGGATCCATGGCAAAACTCCCATGGAAAATTACATAGTTGATGCAGAGTCTGGTTTTAATCCATAAAGGGCATAAATCACCTAACATTCCTAAATTCTTTGAGAGCGATCACATGGCCCCCGGGGGCCTCATTTTCCGTGCGAGGGCTGCCTGGGCTGTCAGACAGCCCTCCAGAAGAGGATCGCGGCGAAGGTGAGTACCTCCTGGCTCCTGGGGCAGAAAGCCGTTACGGCGTTCCATGCCGCCGCAACGGCTTTAAAACCCATTTAAAGCGCAACGGCATGGAACGCCGTAATTGCGTTAAGGGGTTAAGCAGCTATCAACAGAAGGGGATGACCCAGCAATGTTGCTCCTACCTGACCGACCCAACATTAGCTTATTAGCAGTCAGCATTTCAACAGAGTCTTACTTACCTCCGCGTGGCAAGTGTGGCCTGGTGCTCACCGGGCGGGAGAGGCGGCCGATCTCCCGATCCTGGGATTCCCAGGAGCAGCTACTTCCCGGCAGGAGCTCCGTTACCCCCCTTCGGACCGGTGGGGGTTATCCCGGTCCACCCCTGAGAGGCTGTCTGGAGCTAATGGACGCACAGAGCACAGCCGCCCAGGCTGACATACTCATCTGTGACTCTCCCAATATGGCGGCAGCCGCGTGTCCTCCTTGTACCAGCAAAGCATGGCAGAATATTGAGTCTAAGCTGAACAGACTCTTTAATCAATTTTGGAAGCAAATAACAAGCAGGAAGCCCCAACAAGCTCCACCACAGCCCCAACAAGCTCCACCACAGCTAAGCGAAGCAGTCCCCAATAAAATCCACCAACGCAAAATGCGTCGAAGACGGGACCGGAGGCACAAACAGAAATGCAGAGCCTGCCCCACGTCAAGCACTCGCCTCCACCTTAAGCCACCACAATCCCGCACCGGACGTGAAGCACCACCGGGACAGATCCAACCACCCGACAAAACAAGCTTCCACCACCTTAAGCCGCGAACCCGGCACTCAGCCAGAGACTTGCCTTTGTTGTTCCAGGTATCAGGGACTCCCAGGGTCTGCACCTGGCGCCCAGAAGGGATCGGATGAGCACAAGCAGTAAACAGCAGCCTGCCAAGCATGTCCCACTATAGTCGATCCTCCACACCATGCCTTTGATCACATGAACTGCTCTCTGCACATGAACTAATCGTAAAGTAGCAAGCATTTAAACATGTCATTATTTCACCTCCTAATGAGTTTATTGTCGTAGTTCCTTACATGCCTTTACCTTAACTGTTCATGTATTATGTTATTCACTAGTCTCATCTCATGGGGCGACTCACACTTGATTTATAACTAGTGGTGGAGCTGCTGATATAAATACACAGTTGATAACGTGCAAGCTACACCCTAAACATGACAGCCATCTTTCACAACAATGTACTGCTATATACTCATACCCTCAGTGCAACTAGCCATGATATACGCACGTTCAGCTTAGCATGCTCAAATATAACACACTTCTGTCTATAAAAAAAAAAAAAAAAAGAATGCAGCTTCCGAATGAATATAAAATGGATGCTGTCCAGGAGGTGGGAGGGTCTGGGCGGGAGGGTCTGCTGCTGATTGGCTGGAATGTGTCTGCTGACTGTGTCAAAGGGTCAAAGTTTACTCAATGATGACGAATAGGGGGCGGACCGAAACATCGCATATGTTCGCCGTCTGTGGCGAACGCGAACAAGCTATGTTCGCCAGGAACTATTCGCCAGCGAACTATTCAGGACATCTCTAGTCATTACTCCTCTCTGACTGCATCTGCAGTTAGTCAATTCTTGTTACCTTTCACCAGCACAGCCAGGTACTCACTAGGGCAAAGTGTTGGCACTCTGGAAGTCCGCTCCCACATTGCTGGTGGTAGTAACTGAAACAAAAATCCTTTTTTACTGTTTTGCAATTTTTTTCTTAATTGTTTTTTACTCTACATTTTTCGCATTTGTTAAAAGTCCTGGTTTGCTTCTCTCCTCTGCCTGCTACCGTCCACTTGCATAGCAATTTAATGACTATTAAAACTAGACCTTGCTGCCTTCATCTAAAAGGCCAAATGTCTAATGTCACACACACTGACACTCTGTAAAATTATTATTATTTACTTATTTAATAAATGCAATATTAATATTGGTTATGTTACCTAATATCTATATCTACTAGATTACTAGAAAGTCATACTAAACAGCTGAAAGGTCAGAATTAAGAAAAGGTAGTGGTTTATGTGATGTCATACCCCGTCTTTCTCGGACAATGAGTGCAAGGTTTACAATCTTCAGTCATTCCTATAAGGAATATTGGGAATTTCAGAAAGTAACAAAATTTATGGATGAAGTTTTGTTTAATGTAAATTAATATTTTCTCAACTTTGTTCAATCCAAAATTTGAAAATGAACATAAATAAAATGGTTTCCTGTGCACATTAAGGGTCTATCAAGGGTATTTAGTTCTAGTCAACTTGATTCCTTAAAGTTTTTTTTTGTTTTTTTTAATCTGCAGTATATCTGGTTCTTTTTGTTTATTATTTTTATTTTCCAAGTTCATGTCAGAGTCAAGGTTCTTAAATTCCACAGATGTCTGTTTCAGGAGACAATAGCCTCAGGGGTCTGTATTTTTCCCACATGAAAAGTGTATCTGCCATTGTTTTCATGTACCTTTCTGACAGTCAATTGATGCAGTTACCCTCAGGAAAAAAAAAATCAGTAGTAGAAGGCACGTGATTATTGAAGTTTAAAGAGCAGTACAGACCAAATTCCAATCATTATCATCAAATATAAAGTAACCTCTATTAGCATATATTGTTAAGCTCTATGGAAGAAAACTGATGTAGAATGGATTGGGACACATTCATACTAAAAAAAACTAAAAACAAAAAAAAAGGTGGAGAACTACTTGTAACTTTTTGGGGGGACTATATTCCCCTTCAGGCTTGAATGGGATCCCCAGTTATTCCTGCTCAGTTTAATATAATTTTTTTTTTTTCCTTTTTTTCTTTGTTTTACTTTCTGACTGTCAGGATCGGGACAGGGATCCAACACGCAAAGTACAAACAGGACAGGGTACGTATACCGGACCTTAGAATGGCCGGACTAACGTACGGAGAGTAAAGAGAATGGTCAGAAACAAGCCGAGGTCGAGGGAACGAGAGGACAGGTGAGCGAGGAACAAGCCGGATCAAGGATACCAGAGGGAAACAGAGTAAGTCAAACTAGCCGGGTCGGAACCAAAGGAATAACTGAAATCGCCAGAGCACTGTGTGACTAGACAGGCTAGAACCACGACAGGGCAATGAGTGAATGGGAGAAACAGGTTTAAATACCCTGGTTACAGTGAGTATACCCGCCTCCGACGAGTCCTGATTGGCTTCCAGTCACTTGAGTGACAGATCGGTCCGGACTGACGTCATGACGTCGGGCAGCGTGCGTGACGTCATAAAATGAGACGGATCCCTCGCGGCCGGCGTGAGAGTGTCTAGAGGAGCCGCGAGGGATGGAGGAAGCCGACCTGCTGGAGGAGTAAACTACTAAGTCTCTACCTCTTTCGGAGGTAGAGGCTTCAGGTACCCTGACACTGACTTCTGGCAGTTCAAAGCTACCAAGTGAATTTTTGGTACTTTTTTGCAAAGTACAAAATTGTGGTCTGGATTCATCTTTAACCAGAACCTGCAACAACTTTTTTAAGAAACTAGAAAAAATATATAATAAGCAATTCATTTAGTCTAGTATTGTTAATGTAATGCCATAACCTTATGTTAGTTTACAATCCTATTGTAGACTCTTAATGATGTTTTTGCTTTTATGCAACTTGAAACGTGTAACTGATTTGATTTAGAAGAATTTCTTTGACCTTGTTCAATCTTGTTAAAAATATAAATGCTTTAGAAATAAAAAGGTATCTATTCTTCTAAACAAATTACTTAAAATATAAAATAATAATGATTAAATTTGTCACAGTGTTTGATTATTTTCCATTATACCCAGAAGGAAACTTTAAATGTAATTGTAGAACTCACAAATTGAAAGTATTACAATATCAAGTTATTTATTCAGAAAATACATATTTCATTCTTCCTAAGTTTGAGTTTGTTTTGGGGTATAAATTGGAGTTTTACCCTATCCATTTGAATTTAATTTATCTTATTAAGACTGAATGCGGGACAGAGGGCAGGCTGAATGGGCGCATAACCAGTGATGTAACTTGTGTCACTGGTGATGCCAACAATGAGCAGATCTGCCCCACACACTAAATGTTTGAAGGGGCCTTTCTGGCTGGCCACCACTCTTTAGGTCCTTACTGATAGCACTATTGAAGCACTCTCTGCATGATGTAGTCCATAGTGTGAGCGCACATAATGGTAACTAAATCAGGACAGCATGACAGGACCTTGAAATCAGGACTGTCATGATGAAATCAGGTCTTTTGAGAGGCCTGTGAAAACTCTAGTTTTTACTGCCAGGAACTGACAAGGTTCAGCAGCTAGAATGTTTACTACCCCTCTGATAACATCACTTTATGTTAAAAGGGCTTAAAATGTGGAACAAGAATTAAAGAAAATGGAATGATCTGGAACAGTAATTACATGATTTTGCTATTTCATGATGAAAAGTCACGATTTTATGAAAGACACAGAGGTGATTATTGTGTTTAACCCTTTCTTTACTTAAACACAGCAGCAATGAAAAAAGCAATAGGAAAAAAGGATGCCAACATCTGGCCTACCAAACTCCACTCCCCATGACTAGTGATCCCTATATCATCCTAAACCAAAATCCCAATTTCCTCTTTCGTTGATGAGCCCACAGTCCAAGAACAAATGATTAAATCAACAGGACTTCGGTTAGACATTGAGTACAAAGCAATGGTTCCAAAGCGGGTCATACAGTGAATGCAAACCTCAAGTCCGCATAAATGAAGCATGCAAATGCAATAATATCAGTCATAATAACAAGATTATAGCATGCAAACGTAACAAGATAAGTCATCATAAAAGGGCATGAAACATGTAGCAATGAAATGAAATCAAATGCAACATTGCATAAACATAAGTGCGTAATGAGAAAACAAGGGAGGGAGAAGCAAAGCAAAGATCTAAAAGGGTGGGACAATACTAACCTTTTTGTCTTTCAAAAAATTATTTTTTGTAAGGAAACCTAGTATATTTAATCCTCATTTGGTAGTTTCCTCCCGAACCGCCAGAGCATCAGTGAATATAGCTCTCCAGTCGGTAGATGAAATAGACGAAATCTATACGAATACAAATAGCTTCATAAGAAAATTCCCTTAATAAAGCATACGAATCCCCAAACATCAGCCAAAGTCAAGAAGAAGGGTACAACAGAACTGTCTTTAATGACCACACACAGGCTTTCATGCAAGTCCCCATGCAAGGGGACATCCCACAGGGATGGCCACAGTATAACCAATCAGCTACAGTAAAATCGTAAAACACACCCAGCACAAACATACAATTCCCTCCCCTAGTCCTGGAGATAATCAAGTCTGATAAAGTAATAACTTGATTATCTCCAGGCAGAAAATCACAATTTTCCCCAATATTAAGAACACCCCTTTATACATGGGGTATCCCCACAAATAATATGTCCCCTGATAGCCCTGATCTGGGTGACCAATATATTCAAATTTCACCCAGATCGGTTCAGGGGCTCTCAAAAAGTGTGGAAGTCCATTGTGACAGGCTAACCGTGAGCTAGCTGCCCAAAATAGTTCCAGGAGTTTGGGTGGTTTTGACAGTCTACTCAGTTAAGTGGTAAAAAACAAACAATTCCACGAATGGATTCCCCTGGCCTTTAGCTGCGATTGTTCCCCTCATTCGAATGCACAAAAGTACCGAATAGCGCTCTTCTAGCTATTCGGGAAATAGAGATCCAGCGTTCGCTTATTTCTCAGCCACGTGGCGTTCGGTAGTACGAACGCTGGCCGCACAGATAGAGGGTTCAATTGAAGCAGTCTTTGAAGTTTAATGAGCCAGAGGGGTGGTCTTTGTTCGGTAGTTAAATCTACTGAATGAATAGGGAAGAAATATTGTATAAAGAGAGTAATTTCTTCACACTTTTCATCATGAAATAACAAAATTATGTCATTTTATTTCAAAATACGGAGGCTCATATTGTGCAAGTTACATAGTTACATAGTTACATAGTTACATAGTTACATAGCTGAAAAGAGACTTGCGTCCATCAAGTTCAGCCTTCCTCACATATGTTTTTTTGCTGTTGATCCAAAAGAAGGCAAAAAAACCCCAGTCTGAAGCACTTCCAATTTTGCAACAAGCTAGGAAAAAAATTCCTTCTTGACCCCAGAATGGCAGTCAGATTTATCCTTGGATCAAGCAGTTATTACCCTACATTGAAAGATTATATCCTTGAATATTCTGTTTTTGCAAGTATGCATCTAGTAGCTGTTTGAACATCTGTATGGACTCTGATAAAACCACTTCTTCAGGCAGAGAATTCCACATCCTGATTGTTCTTACAGTAAAAAAACCTTTCCTTTGCCTTAGACGAAATCTTCTTTCTTCTAGTCTAAACGCATGACCTCGTGTCCTATGTAAAGTCCGGTTTGTGAATAGATTTCCACACAATGGTTTGTATTGGCCTCGAATATATTTGTATAATGTTATCATATCCCCTCTCAGGCGACGTTTTTCTAAACTAAATAGGTTTAAATTTGTTAACCTTTCTTCATAGCTGATATGTTCCATTCCTTTTGTTAATTTTGTAGCCCGCCTCTGCACTTTTTCTAGTGCCATAATATCCTTCTTTAGAACAGGTGCACAAAATTGCACAGCATATTCAATGTGTGGTCTTACCAGTGATTTATAAAGAGGCAAAATGATATTCTCGTCCCGAGAATGAATGCCCTTTTTAATGCATGACAATACCCTACTGGCCTTGGCCACTGCTGATTGACATTGCACATTGTTGCATAGTTTGTTGTCTATAACAATTCCCAAGTCATTTTCGTGTGTTGTTATCCCTAATTCGCTTCCATTAAGGGTATACGTTGCTTGTGTATTCTTTACGCCGAAGTGCATAACTTTGCATTTTTCAACATTAAATTTAATCTGCCATTTGAGTGCCCAGTCCTCCAGTCTATCTAAATCCCTCTGCAGCAAAGTAATATCTTGCTCACATTGTATTATTTTACAAAGTTTTGTGTCATCTGCAAATACTGAAACATGACTTTCAATGCTGTCTTCAAGATCATTTATAAACATGTTAAATAGAAGGGGTCCCAGAACAGACCCCTGAGGGACACCACTTGCCACCTCTGTCCAGCTTGAAAATTTACCATTAACAACAACTCTTTGTACTCTGTTTTTAAGCCAATGTTCTACCCAAGAACAAGCATTTTCATCTAGACCGATTTCCTTGAGTTTGAGCACTAATCTTCTGTGTGGAACTGTATCAAATGCTTTGGCAAACTGCCAAGGCAAAACTGCGCAACCACAGAAGATAAAACATGACGAATTAAATGGTAAATGGACCTGCAGAAGCATCCAGGAGAATTGGGGAAGGCAAAATTCCAACTTCAGTCCTGAAGGAATGTGTCCACAGCCAGACAGTCCAGATCTGGCTTCGAGATGAAGAAGAAGGGCAGATGGTGGCTAAGACGTGAGGCAAACAAGTCCAAAGGGAGCGGGGTCCACAGGCAGATAAGGAGACAAAAGACAGAAAGGTTGAGTCTCCAATCACTGGGGTCCATCAGGAAATGAAAATTTCAATCGACAGTGAAGCCAGGAATGTACTCCACCCTCATCAGGATGTTCTGTGTCAAACCGAAATCCTAGAAATCTCTTGCCAGCATCGCCAAGACCGCTAATTGTGTCCCGTCCAGGTGATTCATGTAGAGGAGCAGCCAACACACTGTCCATACTGAGCCTGACACAAACATTGACACAATCTTCAAGAAACTTAGAAGGGTGAAGGAACCCGCCAAAAACTCAAAAACTCCAAACAGTTGATATGCAGGTCGGACTACTTAAGGAACCAGAGACCGCCAATGGAAATTGGATCACAATGGGCTCCCCAGCTGTGGAAACTTTATGGATAGTCCTGGCAGCAGCTGAAGATGGCCCTGCCATTCCAGAAGGCTAAGGTCAGGATCCCCCAAAAGAGCTTGTCCATCGTCTCTTCATCCAGTGTGATGCAATCCTTGTATGATAGGCTCCTGCGCAGGAGGAAGATTTTGATGAGCTGAAGAGCACCGTACAGCTGGAGTGCCGGAAAGATCACCTGGTCCGAGTCAACTGTTGCAGTGAAATTTGGTGGTGAGACTGAATCAAGCGGATCTCTTTTCCGATGGAGCGAACCTTGGAGGCAACCAAGTGTTTAGTCTACCAAATCTATAAGGAATCCCAGAAATTCCTTCCTCCTCATGGGAGTCAACTGCAATTGTTCTCAATATATGAAGAAACCCTGTTGAGATAGGTGGTCCACAGCCCATTGGAGATGGATCCAGAGGGTGGACGGATACTGTGACAAGATGAGGGTGCCATCCAGTCCACCATCAGCCTGACCCCTCTGGCCCACAATAACGCCATAACTGGTTGCAACAGCTTGGCGAAACATCAAGGTGCTGCAGAGAGCCCAAAGGGCAGGCAAGTAAATATATATCTCTGTCCTCTACAAAGAAATGGCAGGAAGACCCTGGACTCTGTGGCAATCGGAATTGTGAGGTATGAATCCTTGAGATGTAGTGTCACCTTCCAGTCCCCAGTGAAGAGCAAGTTCCACAGGAAATGAATCCCTTCCATCTTAAAGTTCCCATAACACACCAGAGCATTCAAGAAATGGAGGATGACTACTGGTCTCATCTGGCCACCCATTTTCAGGACCAGAAAAATGTTGCTCACAAATAAGTGAGGAGTTGGTTGTGTTTCCCCCACCGCCACTCTCAAGCACAGTTCCTCTAGCTGCATGTCAACAAGACATTTGTCGAACCTGGAAAAAAAATATAGGATGAGGAACATAATTGCACAACCTTGATACAGTACTTGCATACCGCCTGGAGCACCCAAGAATCTGAAGTGACAAAGAACTAGACTAGAGAAAAGCTAATTGGGAATAAAGGCATGTTAGAGGGTTGCTCATCTGGGCTCATCTAAGGAACAGATCTTCTAGAACCCCTGAAATGGCATAGTCATTTCCTCTGTGGGAAGAAGGTTGAGGGGTCCTTGTGTCCTGGAAGCCACATCTCTGTGAAGAGGTGGGGCCTCTACTCTGCCTGAATGAGCCTGAGGAGGAACGTCTGGTGGAGCAGCCCCTGAAACTGCTGGCCTATGTGGAAACCTTCCATGTGAAATCCTTGCGCATGTAGTGTGCACTTGGTTACGGGCTGTGAAAGCACCAAAATATCTGCCCAGATGAAGGACTCTCCAAAAACCAAACCCTCTGCATCTTTACCCATTTTGGTCAGAGACAGGTTGGTGAGCTTAGGCTCGATCTTGTATAATATGGTCTTTCCCTCTCAATAGCTAGGGAAGCAGTAGCGTTTCCTGGAATATGACACATTGGAGCATTCATCACATTAACCCCTTCAGGACGGAGTCAATAGTGCACGTTCTGATCAAAACAAAACGTAAACAAAAACTGGAATTTGCGCTATATGTCTGTTCAACCGTAATTCACCTCTTTCATATTAAATGCACCCACACTTATTATATATCATTTTGTTCAGGAGAAACAGGGCTTTCATTTCATATAAAATATTTATATATGAAACAATTTATTATGAATAAAATAAAAAAAACTGTAAGAAATTAGAATTTTTTTTTTTAATTTGTAGTTCCGCCTCACATTTTAGCTGTAAATGTCATAATACTGTTAGGTTTTATTGCAACAAAATGCACATATTTGTAATCAGCGATGTCTCACGAGTACAACAGTACCCCCCATTAACAGGTTTTATGGTGTTTTGGAAAGTTACAGGGTCAAATATAGAACGTTCCATTTTCAAATTGAAATTTGCCAGATTAGTAATGTTACCTTTGAGACGGTGTGGTAGCCCAGGAATGAGAATTACCCCCATAATGGCATACCATTTGAAAAAGTAGACAACCCAAGGTATTGAACGTGGGGTATGTTTAGTCTTATTTAGTAGCCACTTAGTCACAAACACTGGCCAAAGTTAGCAATCATATTAGTTTCTGTGTGAAAAAAGCAAAAAACTAATATTTGGCCAGTGTTTGTGACTAAGTGGCTACTAAAAATGACTGGACATACCCCATTTGCAATACCTTGGGTTGTCTACTTTTGCAAATGGTATGCCATCATGGGGGTAATTCTTATTCCTGGGCTACCATACGGTCTCAAAGGCAACATAACCAATCTGGCAAATTTCAATGTAAAAAAAATGAAATGCGAGCCTTATATGTGACTCTCTAACTTTCCAAAACACCATAAAACCTGTACATGGGGGGTACTGTTATTCTTGGGAGACTTCACTAAACACAAATATTAGTGTTTTAAAACAGTAAAACATATTACAACAATAATATAGTCCATAAAAGTGCCGTTTGTTTGTAAAAAATGCAAAAAACTTCACTTTTACTTAAAATATCATCGTTGTAATACAATTTTCCAGTTTGAAACACTAATATTTGAGTTCAGCGAAGTCTCCCGAGTAAAACAGTACCCCCTATATACAGGTTTTATGGTGTCTTGGAGAGTTACAGGGTCAAATATAGTGCTTGCGAATTAAATTCTCTGCACTTTCTCCCTGTGTTGTCAGGCATGTCAATCAAATTTTAATTAATTAAATGACAAAATTATGTTCAAAAATTACTTAAATATACACGTAGAATTTTAATATATATGCATTTATAGGTATTTAAATTCTACGTGTATACTAATGTAATCTTTCATGTAATTATATGTATTTATCTATCTATATATATTTGCGGTTATTTGTATTTTATATATAGATAGATATATATAGAATGTCATTCTAAGTGTATTCTGTTTCCAATATATATATATATTAATAACAAAATACAGTTAGAATGAAATTACATATGAATATATAATTTATTTTAAATTTTATTTCAATATTTTATTTATTTTATTATTTTATTTATTTATTATTGTAATTATACGTATATATATATATAATATATATGTAGATCTATTATATATATAATATATATATACATATTATATATGTAACGTCATTCTAAGTGTATTTTAATACTAATATATATACTAATATTAATATTAAAATACATTACGTATGACGTTACATATATATAATATGTATATATATTATATATATAATATATATACATATATTATATATATATATATATATAAATACTTGTATTTTATTTTAACATGTGTATTTAATTTTTTTTTTTTACACTACCTACCAGCAGGGGGACTCTCTAATATTTTAGACAGTCCCCCTGCTGGCAGATCCATAGCCAGCTATAGGGGGCCATGTGATCGCTCTTTGAGAGCGATCACATGGCCCCCGGGGGCCTCATTTGCCGGAGGGGGGCTGCCTGGGCTCTCAGGCAGACCCCCAGAAGAGGATCGCGGCGGAGGTAAGTATAGCTTACCTCCTGGGGGCTTCAGCCGTTACGGCGTTCTATGCCGCCGCAACGGCTTTAAAGCCCTTTAAAGCCGCGACGGCATAGAACGCCGTAACGGCGTTAAGGGGTTAAGTGCCGATCAATAAGATGGCCATCACAAATAGCAGCATCAGCCAATTTAAATAAGTAGATAAAAAAAATCAAGAATCTTGTCCTGGCGAACTGTCAAGACTGATGCCAGGCCTTTTCAGGGGTTCCACCCCAGTTTAGCTATACATTGGACCATCTTGGGGTCAGTCCATTTTGGGTGACCCACAAACTCGGCTTGGAGTTACTTTGTGTAACCTTGGTAGCCCTTAACTGCAGGTATTGGGCAATATATTCAACATGTACACACTCTGCCAACCTTGGGTGGTGCAGTTCATCTGGGTCAAAAAGTGGATCTTCCAAGTGGTCCAGATTGACCTCAACATGGGACCTGGGTTTAGAATCAACTTGTGGAGCTTATAAAGGGGTGGGGCTGGAATCAGGGGATTTGTCCACATACTCAGCGGGCTGATTCTATCAAAGCCTCCTCATGTGGCCTGAAATCAAATTATTAGTCACTCTAAGGTAGTGCTCTGACACTTTTCCATTTCTGCATCCATTCTGCCTGACAATTTAACCCCTTAAGGACCAAACTTCTGGAATAAAAGGGAATCATGACATGTCACACATGTCATGTGTCCTTAAGGGGTTAAGTCTCGCTAGTGTATAACCGCTATCATGGATGACTTTATGAACATCAGTCAAAGAGGCTCTGGAGGCAGGCACTGGCAAGTGGCATGTGTTAGCAATCACCTTCTTGCCTGTAGCTTTAGGGGACATATGTTGGGGTCCAGAAGGGCCAGCTGGGGCAGACAGCAGTGAGTCCCCAGAGTGGGCAGAGTGTACCTGAAGCAGTGCAAGCAATCAATTGGGAAATGGTAGAAGACATCGTCGTATAAAACCTGATTACCGGGCGTGGTCTGACCGTCGATGAGACTAGACGTGTCTCACTAGGGCTCCCGACGAACGCGCCCAAATAGCTTACAAAAGCGACCTTTTTCGGAATATTCTACCCTAAGGTTGCTCCGAAATGGAGAAAAGAAGTACCAAAAAGCTGTCCAAGAAGGGACCTGATTCTGGAGGCACCGTTCTGGACCTCATGTCGGCACAGAAACAGAGCCGCCCGGGGACCCAAGATGGCGCTGGTACTACCCCGCAAGCCTCTCCTCGTGCAGACAGGGAGGCATCCCCTGATAACCGGGACTCGATCCTGGCAAAGTTGGCGGAGGTGAGGGCCTTCCTAGCCGGCGAAATTGCGAATAGTACAGCGATCCTGCAGGCAGAGATTGGTGCCCTGGGAGAACGGACATCGAAACTCGAGGACCGCGCAGAGGCCTTAACACAGGCCCATAATGCCGTAGTGGAGCGAGTGAACGGCGTGTCTGCTCATATGGTGGACATGGACCTCGCCCTTGAAGATATGGCTAACCGGTCCAGGAGAAACAATGTCCGTATGAGGGGCCTGCCGGAAAGCTCCGATGAAGACCTACAGGGGCTTCTACTTACCATCCTGAAGCCACTGCTCCCGCAATTACCGGAGGAACGCTGGCACATGGAAAGGGCCCACCGGGCGCTCAGGGGTCAACGGCGCGACAACAACTCCCCACGAGATGTTATAATCCGCTTCTTTTACTATAGCACTAAAGAAGCGCTCATGAAAAAGAGCCGTGAAGGGCCCATACTATACGCTGGTGAGATGGTTTCCCTCTACCATGACTTGGCCCCCTCCACGCTGCAGCGGAGAAGGGACTGGCGACCCATTACAGAAGCCCTGAGAGGTGCAGGCGTCAAATATGCGTGGGGATTCCCCTTCAAGTTGATGGTGTTCCGGGGAGACCGGGCGCACGTCCTTACACCGGGAGGAGATCCCCACCGGCTACTGAGCGGCCTCGGCATTCAACCGCCTTCTGATCTCCCTGACGTGGCGATGTATCCTGCGGACCTTCCCCTGATGCATCAGGAGTGGCGAGCAGCGGGACGGAGAGGTCACCGATAAATGCAGAGGGTATCGTACTATGTAGCCCCCTTTTTGTGATTTTCTTTATGGGTTTTTTTCTCCCCTTCATTGGGATGATGGCACTGGGCCTGGGGGAGGATGCGGTATCTACCTCCCCTCTTTTTTGGGGTGGGGAACGGGTTGGGCCCCCTGTTTCAGGTTTGGGATTTGGTTTTTTCCCGTATTCCCCTCACGGACTCCCTGTTGGGCCTTTCGTTTTCAGATCCGGGGTCCTGCATATACAACGGGGGCGACTGGGTGCCACTGTCCCGCTCATTACCTTGGGACCTAACAGAGACATGAGGGCTTGGATCGGGCCTTTTTTCTTTTGTTTTTTTTTCTTCCGCTAGCTTGGGTGGGGACCAGGTTTTTATTCTCCGCTACACTCCAGATGCCATACACCTGGGCTTACCACCCCGCATGATGCCCTTGGTGACGAACTTTCAACCCGGGCGGATCCGGGCCTACCCCTATGGGACTGGTTAACCTGTTTATGTTTTTTGTATTGGTTCTGTATATTCTACGCCGCTGCTGCCCCTTGGGGGGATACGTCTCCCCCATGCCGCTGCAGCTGAGGTTTTTTCAATGGTGCCTTCCACCCCTCCCCTGATACGGCGGTAGTGGTTTTTGTATTGCAGTGTGTTGTGGTGGAGAGTTGCCCCCCCCGGGGGAATGGGGACGGAAGTACCCACGATAAAGAATTGGAAAATTACATAAAAATAATAAAAAAAAAATAAAAAAAATTATAATAATAGAAACCCTTACAAAAAAGAAATTCAATGTATATGTGTATATATACGAATAAGTTGACAAACAGGGAATTTAAGAAAATTGTAATCCATATATAGTAAAGCTGACGGAATTTCCATCTTCCCAAAACGTAACGAAACCTGAAAGGGAAAATAATAATGCGATGATGATGTTTACTACCACTAATAGAAGTTACACTTCCCCACAATGTAACGACACCTAAAAGGAAAGTTAAAATAGCGACTTCAGCTATAATATTGAAAACGATACTAAACTGTATATATACCCTGTTGGCCCTCCATACTGTTTACGGGGGGGTGGGGGGGGAACTTGTTTTGTGTTCAAGTTCAGGGGCAAGTAGGGATGAAGTATCGGTAGTAGGGTAGAGTGACTTGCCGGGTCGCCCTTCACACGTGTTGCGGTGGGTGCCTTGGGGTCCCCTGTGATTTTGCTAAGTAACACCTCCGCAACTACCCTACCAGCCTACCCCGCAGAGCCATCTTTATATGGGGGGTGGGATGGGGAGATGTAGGTGAGCGGGCCGTTAAGGGAAAATAATAAAAATAATAAAAATAATAAAAATGATAATTAAACGTTGAATAAATAAAAATAAATGCCATCTGCAAAATTAACAAACCCGTAAACAAAAACGGAAAATTTATGTAAGAAGAAAACCATAACATATAGCAAGGGGACCAGGTCCCGAATAATACTATGCGGAGGCGAATAACCTGTATGTTCGCACCGCAGCACCAATAGGTTTGCAGACCACTTTACTTGCTTGAGAGGTCCCCACTTGCTACTTGATTCTTTAATTAGGACGCAACAGGTTAGGGTATTCCGGAACCAAACACCCCAGGATCTATACCCAAATGGCTAAGGTCATAGGGGCGTGTTTTTTCCTGGTGCCCTTTGAGAGATATAGGATCTCCTTAGCAAGAGGGATCTAGAGAATAATGATTGGAAAATATACTATGTTACCCTGGTTTTCGACGTATTCTGTATGGTATGTTTTGCTTTGTGTTGTTTTATTTAATTTATTATGTATTTGCGTGTACAACTTGAATGTGATGTACTGACACAGCCTACGAAGGGTGGGTAGCGACGGGGCACGTTAGGTAGCTCTGCCTAATTAGGGACCTTAAATTTTGCTGCCGTAGCTCCTGCCAGTACCGATTAGGGGTGAGCGGTGAGGCCCCAAGGTTAAGGGAGGGGGGGATTCATAGAGGGCCTTAGGGGAGGTCATATTGGGGCTTTTTGCTTAAAACCTTTGTGCATGGCCCCACCTGTCACCACGACACTTGGACAGGCTCCCCTCACTTCTTATGCACTTGGGCCCAACTCCCTTTCGGAATTGAAGCGGGGATGTGCACCGATTGACGCAGAGGCGCACCCCCTCCTTTTGGGCACGGATCAGGAGGGAGGCGGGAGAGTTTTTTGAGGAGACCCCATTGGTTTTTGAGCTAGATGAGTGTCTCATCTGCGGCCCTTGGGGGATGGGTGGGGCCTACACGGGGAACAGGATATGTATCTTCAATGGTGGACGGGGTGGGAGACGGGGGGTGACCCTACGTATGCATCCCTCGAACACTGTAGGAAGGATAATAGGGGGTTTGCACTGGGAGGAGGACTAAGGTTCGGTATAGGGAAATATTGCAATAGAACAGGAGGTCACTATATGATTTCCTGGGCGCGTGGGAGGCGGGACTCTAGGGAACCTCAGTTCCCTTCACACGTTGAACGTGAGGGGGAAGTGGGCACACGCCACCCATATTTTTCTGGCATTTTGTAAGACCAGATTTTTTCGTTTGTTTTTTCTCGTCATGTCGGACGGTGTCCGGATGATATCTCTGTTTTTCTTTTCTCTTCTTTTTCTCTCTCCCTCTTTACCTTTACCTTCTGTATCCTCCTTCTATAGGGCTCAGGGGGGGGGGGGGGGGCGAGCTACTAGCCCTGGAAGGGGGTTCGGACGCTCGAATAGCGAATATTTGTACAGACAAGGGCGCAGCAGTATTAGCAGAGTTCGTCGTGCTTCGGAATGGAGATTAAGCTTACCACTCTGAATGTTAAGGGCCTTAACGCCCCTAAAAAGAGACGTCTCATGTTTCGGGCCTTGAAAAGGATGGACTCGGACATAGCGTACTTACAAGAGAGCCACCTCCCCAAACAGGCTACTTTCTGCTTAAGAGATCATATATATACGGGTTCATTTGAAGCTAGATCCCACCGTAAACGGAATGGGGTGGCCATAGTTATTCGACGTACGTGCCCCTTCCAGGTGCTTGCCCAGGATGTAGACCTAGAGGGACGATACATTATTGTCTCGGGGACCCTACACTCTCACAACATCCATTTGATTAATATATATGCCCCGAATCAGCCAGATGCAGGATTTTGGGATAAGCTGCGAGGTAAGATTGCCGCATTGCCACATGGTATGATCCTTATGGGGGGAGACTTTAATGCCGCCCCGTGTCCGGCGATAGATAGGAGCTCACGGGATGGAGGCCCGAGATCGCAGGGGAGGGGGGGGGGGCAGGACCGCCTGCTGAAGGCATTCATGGCGGGCACGGGATTGATTGATGTTTGGAGGGCACAACATCCGCTGGACCGGGAGTATACGTTTTACTCGGCCCCCCATAGAACTTACTCCAGGATTGACTTCTTCTTGATTAATGCGACGGGCATGCCCAGGATAGTGGGATCGGAGGTTGGGAACATATCCTGGTCTGACCATGTGGATGCTTCTATCATACTTGGTAATTTATGCGTCACGAGCCCTTGGAACTGGAGGCTAAATGCGTCGTTGTTGCGGGATACGATGATAATAGAAGACGTTCGAACGGCTATAACAAATTACTTTAATGAGAACACCACCCCGGACGTGAGCATTAGCACAGTATGGGCAGCGCATAAGGCGGTCATAAGGGGGAACTTGATCAAATTGGCCACGAGGAAGAAGAAACTGAAGCACCAACAACTGGAGACTTTGTTAAAACAGCTGCGGAACCTTGAACAAAAACACCAATCTGCCCCGGACGATGAGATTCTCGGCCGCCTAGAGGCGGTTCGTAGGAACATACGTACCCTTCTGCTTGATGACGCGGCTCGAGCCATGACGTGGTCCAGGCGTACATATTTTGATAAGGCAAACAAAATGGACACGCTCCTGGCTAGGACGTTGCGGCCCAGGCACAGCAGATCCCACATTATGGCCATCAGGCATCCGGATGGCACTACAAAAACAAAACCGGCTGATATTGCAAAGGTATTTGAGGACTTCTACTGGCAACTGTACAATCACACACCGGACGGGTCAGCTCAGGAGAGACGAGGGGACGATGACATCTCGCGATACCTTGAAGGTCTAGGAATGACCAAACTGACAGGAGAGGCGGCGGAAAGCCTGGCTGCAGAAATTTGCGTAGAAGAAGTTGACAAAGCAATAACAAGTCTAAAAGGCAATAAGGCACCAGGCCCAGACGGATTCGATGGGACGTATTATAAAACTTTTAGGGAAGAGCTTACGCCCCGACTGGTAACGTTATTCAACTACTTACGGCAAGGGGGAAGGTTAGATCCGGGGATGGCATTGGCTACGATAATACTGTTGCCCAAACCGGAGAAGGATGTACTCCAACCTGAAAACTATAGGCCTATCTCATTGATCAACCAGGACCTAAAGATATTGGCCAAAATACAGGCGGATAGACTGAATCCGCTCCTGACTTCACTTATCCATGCCGATCAAGTCGGGTTCATCCAGGGTCGGCAACTGTTCGAAAACACCAGAAGGACTACCGATCTAATCTGGAAGCAAGTGGCGACTGGCACGCCTTCCCTAGTGGTCTCGATTGATGCGGAGAAGGCCTTCGATAGGGTTCGGTGGAACTTTTTGTTTTCGGTATTGACACATCTAGGGATTCCGGAAGAGTTTATGCAAATAACGAAGGCAATGTATCATGATGTCAGGGCACAGATACAAATAACGGGTGCCCCCCTGACTCCCTTCAGGTTGCATAATGGAACCAGACAGGGGTGCCCTCTATCCCCCCTCCTCTTTGTCCTGGCTCTGGAACCCCTACTTCAGGCGATACGCAGACACCCAAACATAGGCGGAGTCAGGGTAGGGGGAGAAGAATTCACGGTCGCTGCTTATGCGGACGACGTCCTCCTTACCCTGACGAACCCAATCGAGTCACTAGCGGCATTACAGGGAGTCATACGTGAATACGGGGGCCTATCTGGTTACAAGGCAAATATACAAAAATCAAGTGCGATGCCCATAGGACTGACTGCGGCCGATGTGGCTTTGATACAGGCAACACACCGTCTAAGGCTAGAACCGAACTCCTTCAAATACCTGGGAGTCCACCTGACGGCGGATCCAGGTCAACTATACTCTAGCAACTACGACCCCATGTTCAGGACCCTGATAGGAGACCTGGAAAACTGGTCGGACAAGCCAATCTCGTGGCTGGGACGTATTCATTCGGTGAAAATGAATATTCTTCCGCGCCTGTTATTCTTATTCCAGGCTCTCCCTGTACGGGTCACGAAATCTCAATTAGTTCCGTTACAGCGGGCGAGCTGCGACTTTGTGTGGCACAATAAAAGGCATAGAATAGCCAGACAAGTCCTTTATAGGCGGAAGGATAGAGGAGGATTGGGACTACCAAACCTCTATTATTACTATTTGGCGGCCCAACTGTCTCAGGTGGTCACGTGGCATTCCCCTGTTGGGGAACGGAGATGGGTTGAGATTGAATCACTGCTAGTGGGTATAGACGTCCCCCAATTTACGGTGTGGGTCCCAAAAGAACATAGGCCCATGATAAGGGCGACATGCCCGGCTATACTTAATTCTATTCGGTTGTGGGATGCGAACTGGGATAGCCAGAGAAGAATCTACTGAAGCTGCAGCAGATTAAACACAGTAGGCAGATAGAAAAAAAACACTAGGGCAGGGGTATAGTGAGCCAACACAGACCTGGATGTTGCACACCTCATTGGAGTGCACAGCAGGGACCAACATGCCAAAAACCACACAACCAGAAGGGTATGTGTCCTAGTGAGAAAATGCTAAATAAAGCCTAAAGTGGAAAAATTGAAGTAGCAAAGGATACAGGGAAAGAATTAAAGGCCCAAGAGGACACAAAACATGATGGGTGAGAGCAAAAAAATGGGTCGCAAGAGTATACTGAGAACGGGCAGCAGCTGAAATAGCCTGCCCTTCGGTGGGTCCCCGCTCAAATCTCAAGCTGTTTTTTGCTCATCTTGTGCCATTACAGAGAGAACATCTCTGAAACATATCAGACTGGTCCCACCCATACGGGCAGTCCAGATCCAAAATACCAGCAAGTTCTCTCTGCAAGAGAGATACAGCAACCCCAGATGATCGTTTCAGCCTTGTTAGGTATCATCAGTGAGGCATAGCTGATATCTCCCTAGGCACCGTGAGCAAGGCGTACACATCTGAATTATCCCTTTAAACTTGCAAAAAAAATGGGTCGCAAGAGTATACTGAGAACGGGCAGCAGCTGAAATAGCCTGCCATTCGGTGGGTCCCCGCTCGCTCAGATCTCAAGCTGTTTTTTGCTCATCTTGTGCCATTATAGAGAGAACATCTCTGAAACATATCAGATTGGTCCCACGAATATGGGCAGACCAGATCCGAAATGCCAGCAAGTTCTCTCTGCACGAGAGATACAGCTACCCCAGACGATCGTTTCAGCCTTGTTAGGTGTAAAGACACTCACAGCTTAAATGGATGAAACCGCCGTTTAGCCGATGTTCCCCTTTTCAGATACACAGGCTCTATTATAGTAGACCGCCAAAGTCCCGAACGGAGTGCAAGGGAACGCGGTAAATCCACAAACCAAGAATCAGCTGAACTCCTTCCACGGCTAAAACAGGGAAATAAATACTTCCAAGTAGCAATCCCCCCAAACACGAGACCAAGCTCCGTCTTGGGGGTAAAACAGGACCTGCTTTAATGAGGGCTACCTGCCCGGTATTTATGCAGGTCTCCCACCTGGTGGACACTCCCCTAGGGGACCAGATGGAAGACTGGGACATATATCGGACAGTAGCAAATCACAGTGGCCCGGGTTTAAACACTTCCCTTTACACAAGTAAAACCCTCCTCTCTATCCTGGAGATAATTGGGAAGAAATCCAATTATCTCCAAGGATAGAGGCAAACCGCAATCTTAGATGGGATATTAAAAACATATAAAAATACATTTTCGGTAAAAATACCGAATTTTCTAGTACTGCAACCAAATACATTTTTAAAATTAAACATTTTATTAACTGTCAGAGTAAGAATGTGGTATACCTGTTACAGTGTAAATGTGGGGTCCAATATATAGGACGCACCATCAGAAAACTCCACGTAAGATTATTGGAACATTTTAATGGAATTAAAAATAAGAATATGAAACAAAGTGTACCTAAACACTGTAATACATGCAGGGAATTCGATGTTAAGGATTTTATCTGTATTGAGATCGATATAATTGTACCACATTGGAGAGGCGGGGATACAGAAAGAATGTTAGCCATGAGGGAGACAGAGTGGATATACAGGGAGTGCAGAATTATTAGGCAAGTTGTATTTTTGAGGATTAATTTTATTATTGAACAACAACCATGTTCTCAATGAAGCCAAAAAACTCATTAATATCAAAGCTGAATATTTTTGGAAGTAGTTTTTAGTTTGTTTTTAGTTATAGCTATTTTAGGGGGATATCTGTGTGTGCAGGTGACTATTACTGTGCATAATTATTAGGCAACTTAACAAAAAACAAATATATACCCATTTCAATTATTTATTTTTACCAGTGAAACCAATATAACATCTCAACATTCACAAATATACATTTCTGACATTCAAAAACATAACAAAAACCAATCAGTGACCAATATAGCCACCTTTCTTTGCAAGGACACTCAAAAGCCTGCCATCCATGGATTCTGTCAGTGTTTTGATCTGTTCACCATCAACATTGCGTGCAGCAGCAACCACAGCCTCCCAGACACTGTTCAGAGAGGTGTACTGTTCTCCCTCCTTGTAAATCTCACATTTGATGATGGACCACAGGTTCTCAATGGAGTTCAGATCAGGTGAACAAGGAGGCCATGTCATTAGATTTTCTTCTTTTATACCAGCCCAAACCAGTACTCCACCTCCACCTTGCTGGCGTCTGAGTCGGACTGGAGCTCTCTGCCCTTTACCAATCCAGCCACGGGCCCATCCATCTGGCCCATCAAGACTCACTCTCATTTCATCAGTCCATAAAACCTTAGAAAAATCAGTCTTGAGATATTTCTTGGCCCAGTCTTCACGTTTCAGCTTGTGTGTCTTGTTCAGTAGTGGTCGTCTTTCAGCCTTTCTTACCTTGGCCATGTCTCTGAGTATTGCACACCTTGTGCTTTTGGGCACTCCAGTGATGTTGCAGCTCTGAAATATGGCCAAACTGGTGGCAAGTGGCATCTTGGCAGCTGCACGCTTGACTTTTCTCAGTTCATGGGCAGTTATTTTGCGCCTTGGTTTCTCCACACGCTTCTTGCGACACTGTTGACTATTTTGAATGAAACGCTTGATTGTTCGATGATCACGCTTCAGAAGCTTTGCAATTTTAAGAGTGCTGCATCCCTCTGCAGGATATCTCACTATTTTTGACTTTTCTGAGCCTGTCAAGTCCTTCTTTTGACCCATTTTGCCAAAGGAAAGGAAGTTGCCTAATAATTATGCACACCTGATATAGGGTGTTGATGTCATTAGGCCACACCCCTTCTCATTACAGAGATGCACATCACCTAATATGCTTAATTGGTAGTAGGCTTTCGAGCCTATACAGCTTGGATTAAGACAACATGCATAAAGAGGATGATGTGGTCAAAATACTCATTTGCCTAATAATTCTGCACTCCCTGTATAAAATGAAGTCTTCTGTCCCCTCTGGGCTTAATACTGATCTAGATATATTGGCTTTCATGGATTGATTATATGTTTTTTGTACTTTCCTCTACTCTTATCTGACGTTCCAGTCCTTTTTTATGAAGTAATTTTTATGAAGTATTTTTCATGGAGTAATTTTTATGTATGTTTTGGAGTCGGGAGTAATCGACTCCTTTTTATACTGTTATGTATATATATATATATATATATATATATATATATATATATATATATATATATATATAATATATATATTTATTTTTTTTCATATATATATATTTTTTTTTTCATATATATATATTTTTTATATATAAGTTTATATTTATATTTATATTTGCCTTCATTGCTTTCTTGTTCATTCATTCATTTTTTTCAGTTAATCCTTATGAGAAGGAATACTCAAGTGAAAGATGACTTTCGTGAGTCTGAAGATTCTTCTATGGACTCCGATGTCACTTTATAAGATGCTCTTATTGTGTACCGTTATATGTATACATTTTTAACATATCTCTACCTTTGATGTATTTATAGAACAATTAATGTACTGTATGTTTTTGTGTTACCTATGGGGAATATAAATGGACTTCTCTTCCACCCACCACATTTACTTATTTATTTACATTCATGTATATAATTTTTATTTTTATATTTATATTTATTTTTATACTTATTTTATGTTATATTCTTCTCCTTTTTCCTTATCTGGTACCATTTATACCTCCCCTGTGGCTGTTAGTATTGAATGTTAGGGGTCAACTAGGGGGGTAGGCAGGATCTGTACACTCAGATCGCACTACTTGTGCACGTTTTTTATAGAACGCCCTTTGTGCGACTGTGTAAAGTACCAATAAAGTTATTCTGCGTTCCAGCTTGGTTGCACATGCGCAGGCCGATCACGCGTGCGTCATGACGTATGACGACGCACGTGATGCGGTGCGCGCATTGAGAATGACGCTTCCAGACCGGCGGATTCAAAAAGGAAGAGGATTCTGAAGAGAGAAGACGCTCCTGAGGAAGTCGCAAGACGAAACGCGTTGAGCATATCAGGAGACCCTGCAGTGTGGTATCAGCGTTTTTTTAGCATAAGTGCTGGCTCTACTATTTGTGCTTTACCATTTGGTTTACTATTTGTGCAATATTGTGTCTTTACTTGGATTACTAAGTGCTTTACTACCTGAACTATGTTCTTACTTGGATCATCAAGTGGTTCAATTTGTGCACTTTAATTTCTATTTTGCACTTTTGCACTTGCACTTTGTGTATTCAGTTCAGTATTTATTGTGTTAAGCTGCTATACCTATGGGTCTCTGGCCTGTTGTGGCATTTATATATACATTTTAATTGCACATGTTTTGTGCTATGAATTGTGGATTTTTTATTTAATAAATACTTGTTTTCTTGATTTTTGATCTAATTTCTCCTTCTTTACCCCCATATATATGATTTATATAGTGACTGTGGCACCCTGTGCTTCTTTGCTTTTTGGTAAAAATACATAACTATACAAATACCGAATACATTGGATTCGTGTAACGTATCCCCAGATAGCCTGGATCTGAGCGCATATTACTACTGAATAGCGCTCATACCCAATGCACACAGTTCAATCGCCACGGAGTCAAAGTCTTTCACATGTCTTTCGGTACACGATTGACTCCATGGGATGGCTATCTGGGTTAAGTCCATTCGTATCATCCAAACTCCTGAACGGACCTGTGTTCGTATGCCTTGATGAAAAAGGAGGGCGATCGGCAGTTTCAGCGGTGTTCAGTAGGAAAAAGTGTCCGTTTATAGTTCCATAAGTTCTTCGACGAACACCGCTGTTTAAAATGGCTGCCGCCTCGTGGTCGGCATACGAACGACGACCACCCTGCATACGGTTAGAATGAAGAGGTGTCTGCGGTTAACCACAACGTTCTAATTGTGGCCAAGAGGTTAACCAGCAGCACACTTCTCTTCTGGGTGGCCGTCCATTCAGTAGTTTTGTTCGGTATAATCCTGCAATAAACGAACAGGGCATACGGACAGGTAATTCCACGAATGGAGATAAAACAGATGAACCAGCAATAATAGTTATAAAGATGGATCTGTCACATTAGGCATCATCAGTGAGGCATAGCTGATATCTCCCTAGGCACCGTGAGCAAGGGGTCCACGTCTGGATTATCCCTTTAAACTTGTGGAGAGCAAAAAATGGGTATACTCTTGCTCAGCCAGGAATCAGTGCACTAAAAGCGGACACTTTTACGTGCAGGCACCGCTGAGCCTCCAGCCCCCTGGTTCCTATTCGTGCAATTTAGCCAAACAACGGTTAATTCGGTAGTTTGTATATGTGAATGTGTTAACCCAGATAGCTATGCCATGGAGCCAATTTGTGTAATTAAAGACTCTGGCTCCATGACAATTGAACTGTGTGAATAGGATCTGAGCGCTATTCGGTAGTTTTGTGCGCTCAGATCCCAGCTATCTGGGGATATGTGACATGTCTGTGTTTTATGTATGAAATGTAATATTATATGTTTTAATGTATTTTACTGTATTTGGGTCCCCACGTGTATAATGGAGTTTGCCTCTGTCCTGGGAGATAATTGAATTACTTCTCAATTATCTCCAGGATAGAGGGAGGGAAATTAGGATGCATTGTGGGGATGTTGTACTTCTGTGTGTCTGAAATGTGATACATGTCTGTCTGTGATACAGTCTTCCATCTGGTCCCCTAGAGGAGTGTCCACCAGGTGGGAGACCTGCATAAATACTGGGCAGGTAGCCCTGAATTAATAGACCACTGCTTGACCCTCAACACGGAGCCTTGTCTCGTTCTTGGGGGGATTCACTGTATGCTGTTAGAGACTGATTGCCAGGAGTGTACGCCGCTTGGGAGCTTTTCCTGTTTGTCTGCTAGCAGCTATTCGTGAGGTTCCGGTTCGGGAGTTTGGAGTGCTAACTTATTTCCTTGTATGCAGTTCGGGAGTTTGGTGCATTCACTTGTATTCAATTCGGGAGTTTGGTGTTCTACAGTAGCTGCCTTTATATCTGAAAGGGGAATATCGCCTAAACGGATTTTAACCCTTTGTGTGCGGAAACGGTCCGTTACAATACCGCATCATGCTTTCAAAATTTTTTGTGAAGAGAAAGATGAGATTGATGGGTACCTACAAGATTTTGAAAGACTGTGTGACCTGCATGATCTGGAGCAGGCAGTGTGGGTAACCTTACTGGCAGGCAAATTATCTGGTCGGGCAGCGGAAGCATACCGGGCCGTGCCCAGAGAGGACAGCAAAAATTATGCCAAGGTAAAACAAGCCATATTGTAGAGATATGCCATTACCCCCGAGGCATACCGGCGCAAGTTTAGAGGACTGCGCAAACCAGATAAAGATTCCCACACCGAATGGGCACACAAGCTTGATCAAGCCTCCCAGGGGTGGATACAAGCTAGTCAAGCTACCACAATGGAGGAGTTACGCCAGCTGCTATTGTTGGAGCAGTTTTTCAATGGTCTGACACCAGAGGCGCAAGAATGGATGAGAGATAGAAAACCCCTCACCCTAACAGAAGCTGCATGGCTGGCAGACTAGCACTATGATGCTAGGAGGCATCATGGTAACCCCAACCGATGGTATACTCGACCCACCACCCAGCCACTTACAGCTGCTACCACCGCACCCACAACAACACTCCTACGGGCAGCGACTGGGGGACAACCCCCACCGTCTCGATACAATGGACGGTCCAACATTCAGTGAGATACCTGAAAAAAAATGGGGCCACATGGCGAGAGAGTGTACCCAGAACCGGAGTCGTCAAGCCTGGAGCCAAGTAAGGCAAAACCAAGTGCCACGAGCTGCCGCTCACCACTACCAGACGGAGCCAGCACCCCAGGAACCAATGTTTAATCACACGGAAGAGCCCTGGGGGTACTACATGACGTGATGTCTATACAAGCTACAGACAATCGGCATCCTCATCGCCAGATGGTAACCCTGGAGGGGAGAGAAGTGCAAGGACTCCGAGACTCGGGGGCCACGCTGACCCTAGTAGCACCTCATCTGGTTCCAGGCTCGGCACACACAGGTGGATCCGTGGCAGTCCGGGTAGCAGGGGGGGGGGCGATGTACAGATTACCAACAGCCAAAGTACACTTGTATTGGGGTGTGGGGGAAGATATGGTGGAGGTGAGACTGATGCCAAAACTGCCTGCAGATGTAGTATTGGGGAACGACCTAGGCAGAATTGTGACGGTAGTAGAAAATATCCCCGTCAAGCATTCCCTTCTTCCCATAAAAGTAAAATCACCCAATATTCCACAAGTAGAAATATCCCTGGAATCGCCGAATAATCCACACATGAGCCAAAACTTAATGCTGGAACAAGACTGATTTACTGGCACACAGAACTCACAATTTATGCAACACAAAACTCCTCCTCTGGGCCAGGCTAGATAATTGAGTTTTAGCAATATACATAGCTCAATTATCTGCTGGCCAGAACATTTACAGTTTAACATACTTTTTACCTAACATTCTTAACTATAAAACCATACATCACATTTACATAAAAATTACATATTCACAATCAATCCATTCGGGGGAACCACATACTCAAAAATCATACGAATTGGACCAGGGGTTCAAAAGTTAGTACAAATGTGCATTTGACCTTCTGGAAGCATGGTTTAAGCAGATTTTATAGAGGCCTCTATCCTGGAGACAAAGGGGAAAGTAATTCAATTATCCAGGGCTAGAGGCAGACTCCATTAACCACATGGTTACAAAAAGACATAAAACACTTTAAAATACATTCATTCTTGACATTTGGAACCGAACAATATAGACCTTAAAATAGCAGGGAGAAAATTAAACTGAAGCATATAGGCAATTGCATAAAAGTCCTTCACAAGAATGTCTTCAGCTTTTGTACCTCAAGCCCCTCTCCAAGAGGCGCATCCTGTAACCACAAGGCAGCAGGTTTGCACTACGGCTTCATCCACACCCTCTGAGGCTCAGGTAAGAGACAATGTACCCCCTATAACTCGTGTTCCCTGGGACACCCCGACTGAATTTGGAACAGAGGTTAAGGTAGACCATACGTTGAAGATATATCGAGATGGGGGCGTGGCCTGGGCTCGGAACGAGATGGCAGCACAGTGAGTGAGCTCCGACCCGCCGGCGTAAAACACAGCCTTTAATCCGACCCCATCAGCATACATGGGACGCCACCGACGAACCGACACCCCCCAGACCCCGAGGGGCTCCCAATCCGGGCATACTCACGGCCCGATGGATGGATTTCTCCAAAACTCGGCCGACATGTGCGAGGAGGCGAGCGGATCCAAGATGGCGCCGACGGAGCCATCCTCCAGGGAACCTCGAGGCAATACCACACTGGAGCAGATCGGAGAGGAAATCAGATCTATGGCTGCTGCTATGGTCACGAAAGCCGACCTCCTTGTGCACACCACGTCCATCCAAGATGCATTACGGGCTGAAATAGCAGGTGTCCGGGCAGAGGTAAATACACACGCAGGCCAAATACAAAACCTAGAGCAATCCCGAGACACACAAGCCACGAGACTGCAGGCGACTGATATGGCCCTAGCACGCCAAGGGGAGCTATTACTGCACATGAGGAGGACAATGGAGGACCTAGACAATAGAGGGAGGAGATGTAACATTAGGGTCCGCGGGGTCCCTGAACCTGACGGTGAGGAAAACCCTGAAACTACCCTTAACGACCTCTTTCATATGATCCTGGGAGAAGACGCTCCGCTCACATTCAGATACGAACGAGCACACAGAGCACTACGTCCCAAGTTAGCAGACGGCACCCCAAGAGACATTATATGCTGCCTCAGCTCCTTCCGAGACAAAGATACCATCATGCAGGCGGCTAGAGCCCGCCGTGCCTGGGACTACAGGGGCGCGCAAGTTTCCCTCTTTAATGACCTCTCACCCATCACTCTAGAGGCCAGACGAGCGCTGAAGCCCATCACTGCAGTCCTGCAGGAACGCAACATCCAATACAAGTGGGGCTACCCCTTTGCCCTATTGGCCCGACACCGGAATGGCTGGGCCTCAATCCGCTGGCCCGAAGAGATCCCGAGATTCCTGGAGGAAATGAACTTGCCGCATATCCCCACTCCTGACTGGGTCCTGGGCCCGCTAGGAGGGAGGCCTCAACAACACAGGGCGCATAGGAGGCGAGACAGAGAACCACCACAAGGCCCAGCACAACGCAGGCGCAACAACCCGGAGGCGCCGGAATAGGGGGCACACACACTACCCCTTGGATATGTCCCCCTGATTCTCACTCCTGCCGGGGGTCCCTCCACGCTCCTTAACCCTCACGACATATACTTAGACCACTTGCACCATTCTACTGCTGAACCTGGGGACTTATCCGAACTGGCAACGGAAAGGTACCAATTGGGTTGTTTCTTATATTTGTGCTCCGGGACCTGAACACCCGTTTACCTAACATTAAATGTCAGTAAAGAACTTGGGAGGGGGGATAACGGGGGGCGCACACTCTACGACACGGGCAACACCATGCGGGTTCATCTGTTCACCACAGCGCAGCGAGATACTTGAACTGGTTTAATGGGGGGAAAAAACACTCACCCTGGGGTATGATAACACCCACACGCTACAATCCATCTTTTTGTTTGGGACACATACGCCCTTCCTGACTGCAACCCTGGACTTTTCACTCCACAACATCGCCTACTCGGATGCTCAACGTGGACACACGGTACGGGGCATCGCCCCTTCTTACAGGACACTGGATCTAACCGGTCCCGTTTACGCACTCCTTTGATATCCTACCTGCATGACCACAGGGCCCGCATGACACTCAGGGACCAGATTACACCCATAACCCTACACATGGCCCCTCCAAACACTACAACAGGCACTTCCTGGATAGGCCGCAACACCGCACCACACATTGTTCTCGCCCCACCAGGTAGGGGCGGGGGAGGGATGGCACACATCATACCCCACACTAGCTAATCGACAACTAATCTACCACACACAGGGACGGGAGGGTCACGATATGCCACCTCCACTGACATAGGTATGAGTGCATATCGTGGATAATCCTACAGGTGATTGAGGTTGAGACGTAGAAAAGACACACTCGAGCCATACCTCAGGGACACATGCTGCCTCCCAGCATCTTAGAAATGGCTAGCTGAGAAACTTATTGATGCTGGTATGTCTGTTATCGTTACGACTATGTGTACAATATTGCAACCATCCCATTGCCTCCTGCATACATGTTTACTGAATATGTTACTTAATGCTTAACCACTGTTTTCTTTGCTCAATTACCATGGGAGCCATCCCCGGGGTGGGAGGGGCGGGGGGCTGGGCCCCATCTAGAACAGGTTAGCTGAGTTCTGACCGTGGTTCCTTGGGCTGTATGGCTACCCTATTTATACGCAGCTAAATTGCCATGTACGACATCTCATGTATAGTTTCCAGATCACGCTCTACCATTTCCACTGACGTAGACAGGAATGCATGCCCTAGATAGCTGTATGGAAGAATATAGCCGGGGAATAGAAGGGACGCGCCCTAGCCGTGCCTTAGAGGCTCACGCCACCCCCCAGTAACCTGGAGAGGCTTAGCTGGGAATTATGTTGATACCGATCTATGTGTTATCACCACGGCTATGGGTATCCAAGTGTACTGATCACATTATTCCCTGCATTTATGTATGATGAATGTGCTGCAAATGCCTAACTAATGTTTTTCTTTTATTTAGCTGCCGTGAGGGTTCCTCCCGGGTTGGGGGAGGCGGGGGGACGGGACTCCTTCCCTTTCTTGGGTTATTCTGTTGCCCTACATATGGGTATTTATATTTTTATGTTTCTATGTTTAACTTTCCATGTATAGATTAAGGCACCAGGCTGTGTGGCCGGCGGAGAGGAGTTATTTGGAATAACACAGATACTACACTTTTGTTTCTGGTCCACTACGGACCGAGGTAGGACCACTGACCCCACCACGAGCCGTGCATAGTTCTAGACGAGGGAGTCCCCCGCTGACTCACCCTCTGGTCTGGTACCTGGGTGATCCAGGGCATCTCCTCTCGTCGCACGGTTACTCCCTCCTTTTCTCGGAGGAGGACTGAGGTGAACACCTCCCTTACCCCACATCTCGGGGTCACCTCTACTTGGGGACTTACTCAACTCCCCATTTTTTTAACATACTCACCTTCTACTCTCTATACTCTGTACTTTTACTTTGGCGTCCCTGTGTCGCCTCCTCCTTGGCTCTAGGGGCGCATCCCTCGCACTAGGCGGCCCGCCATACTCGTTATCTTACCCACCCTGACCTCACCAGACACCGACGAAGTACATCGCCCCACACCACTACACGCACACCGACTCAGGGCAACCTTTCCCGCGGAACGAATCCCCAGCATAGCCGAGACCTACGCACCGTTTAGCTTACTACCCCCATTAACAACGCGACAGCCTGACCATCAGGGACCAGCTGGATAGTGTACGGAGAACTCTGGTTGACTGGTATGGGAGCTAGGGCAGAAACCTCCGCGTGCCTTGGCCCAAACCTCGACAGAACACGGGCATACCTCAGCGCTCCGCTTCGTGTGGTGACCCTCAACTGCCGAGGCCTTAACGTACCTGAACGCCGCACTCACCTACTTCGGGAACTGAGGAAACACCGGACCTCCATAGCAATGCTCCAGGAAACACACTTCCTCGAAGGATCTGCGCCTAAACTTCGAAATCGGCAATACCCCAACAATTACTTCAACCACCACCCCACGGCCCGTAAAGCGGGAGTTGCCATTATCCTTGCAGCAGACCTGGACTTCCAGGAACTGGACAAAGTAACCGACAAACTGGGGAGGTTTCTCTTCATAAAAGGCACGATAGCGGACCGAATTTACACCCTGGCTTCTATATACGTGCCCAATAAGAATCAGGCACGTTTTATGCGCAGAACCATGAGCAAACTGAGCGAATTCTCGGAGGGTACGCTGATTGTGGGGGGCGATCTTAACACCCCACTGGACCCCCAACTGGACACGTCGACGGGACATAGTTCCTTACCGCTATCTAGCATTCGTGCGATACATAAGTCAATGAGTGATTTGGGACTGGTGGACTGTTGGAGAGCACTCAACCCAGGTGTCAAAGACTACACCCACTATTCCGCGCTCCACTGCCGCTATGCGCGGATAGACTACGTCCTGCTTCAGCAGGAAGGATTGCCACGACTGAGGTCGGCCGAGATCGGCCCTGCCACATGGTCGGACCACGGCCCGGTTACGGTGGAGCTGGACTCCCCGCTATTCAAACCGGCACAGTGGACCTGGCGCCTGAATGAAACCTTGCTCCAAGACCCTGCGGTGGAAATTGAGATCAAACAAGCCCTTGACCTTTACTTCCAGGAAAATGACGTGACAGATACCTCTCCAATCACACTTTGGGAAGCACACAAGAGTACCATACGTGGCATTCTTATAAAAATAGCCTCCCGTCGCCGCAAAGCGACCATGCAGGAAATGAAGACTATATATAAGACCATCACGAGACTAGAACTTCAACATAAGCAAACCCCACTAGCCTCGATCCAACAAGACCTGACGGAAGCCCGACACCGCCTGAAGGAACTCCTTACGAAACGATACCACCGCTCGCTACAACATTCCAAGAACTTCTTCTACATCCACGCCAACAAGGGCGGCAAATACCTCGCCCGCATCCTGAAAGGAGACACCCCTCGCACGCGGATACACAAGATCCGCTTACAGACCGGAAAACTATCCCAATTCCCCGAAGACATAGCCAACGAATTCCGTCGTTACTATGGCGCCCTCTACAATATCCCGGGCCCTGACAATACAACAATGGGACGCCAACCCACCACGCTCATTCAGAACTACCTACACGACAACGTAAACAGCCGAGTGTCTCCAGAAGCGGCGAATATGCTGGACGAACCAATTAGCACCGAAGAAATGGCCGCAGCCTTGAAGTCCACCAAAACAGGCAAGGCACCGGGCCCCGACGGATTCTCTGTGGGGTATTACAAACTCTTCTCCTCCATCCTCCTGCCTCGGCTGACCACTGCCGTTAACACCGTTACGGACGGGAGACGCTTTGGAGCGGAATCTCTGGCTGCTACTATCACGGTCCTCCTCAAACCGGGAAAGGACCCAGAGCAATGTGGCAGCTATCGACCCATATCCCTGCTGAATGTGGACACAAAACTGCTTACAAAGATCCTGGCCACTAGACTGCAACGGGTACTACCGAGCCTGATCCACGCAGACCAAACGGGATTTATACGCTACGCCTATTCTCCATCCAGCACAGGGCACGGGAGACAAGGGATAAAATCCTACTTCTTTCCACGGACGCCGAAAAGGCTTTCGACCGTGTCAACTGGTCGTACATGATGGAAACCCTGCGGGTCATGGGATTGGGACACAATATGTTGGCATGGATCACAGCCATATACGATAACCCACAAGCTACCGTCCGAGTGAATGGGGCCCTAACTTCCAGCTTTGCTATCCGGAACGGTACTAGACAGGGATGCCCTCTGTTGCCGCTCTTATTTGCAATGACCCTGGAACCACTGCTTCACGCGATCCGCCACCACCCGGACATCTCGGGATACACCTGGATGGGGACGGAACATAAGGTGGCCGCGTATGCGGATGACCTCCTCTTTTTTATCTCCCACCCACGAGTCACGTTGCCCTGCTTACTCCTAGAGTTCGAAAAATTTGGAAGGATTTCTGGTTTCAAACTCAACCTTTCCAAATGTGAAGCGCTCAATCTCACTTTTCGACCGGAGGAATACGAGGAACTGGGAACTATCTTCCCATTTCGTTGGTGTACGGAGAGGATGAAATATCTTGGCATATGGATCACCACGAACCCCCAGGAGCTTTATCGCCACAATTTCACCGCTATTCTGCGACGGGTTACCTCAGATTTGGACAAATGGGCGTATCCACACATCACCTGGCACGGAAGGGTCGCAGTACTAAAGATGAATGTGCTCCCGAGACTTCTCTACCTGTTCCAGACAATACCCCTGACGCCACCGAATACTTTCTTTTCCACCTTAAAATCCGCAACTATCCGATACGTCTGGAGAGGGGAGAGATCTAGAATACGCTGCGACACTCTCTGCCTACCTAGACTTAGAGGTGGCCTGGCACTCCCGGACTTCAAACGCTACCATCAAGCCGCCACCCTACAACGAATTCTGGAATGGCATGTGGCTGATTCCCCGAAGCAATGGGTTACCCTGAACAATGGGGACTCACCTGCCACACTTAAAGCAGCAGTATGGCAAGGGGGTACAAGTTGTCGCACGGGAAAAGGAATAGAGACTCCGACGACACAAACTTTGAAGGCGTGGGACTCGCTGCGCAAAAACACGCACGTATCCCCGATCCCTAGTCCCCTTCTCCCAATAGTTCCCAACCCTAACCTTGCTGGTGGCATCCCAGCCAAAGCATGGATATTCCTGGAAGAACAAGACTACGTACCGATTAGAACGGTCCTCCACGGAGGCACTGTTCGGCCCCTCCGAGCGTTACTGGCCGATAGACCTAGTACACCTATGGCATCTCTCCGCTATTTACAACTTACACACTATTATGGGTCTCTCCCGCATAAGGAACGCCTCCACAGAGATCTTACGTGGTTTGAAGAAATATGTCACCGGGGAGACACGCTTGGCAAGGCAGTATCACTACTCTACCAACACCTGCTAGTGGGAAGCACCACATCAAAAAACACGTTCAGGAGACTATGGGAACAACAACTGGGGAGCCCGATCTCGCAACCACAGTGGGACACGGCACTCCTCTGGCAATACAAGAGCTCCTCCAGCTCCCACTATCAGGAAGTCAACTATAAGTTAATATCCATGTGGTATAGAACACCAGTAGCACTACACAGGATATTCCCGACGACATCCCCCACATGCTGGAGATGTCAAGAAGAGAGGGGCACGATAGTGCACATTTGGTGGGACTGTCAACTCATCACCCCATACTGGATCAACATCGAATCTGAAATCAAAACGATGCTGGGAGACGACACGGAATGGTCCAGGGAACTGGCCCTACTACATATCACCACTCGATCTATCTCTGGTTATAAGAAATCCATCCTACGCCACCTACTGAACGCGGCTAAAGCACTCATACCCACGTATTGGAAGCGGACCGAGGTCCCCACGGTTGAGGAATGGCTACACAGGGTCAGAGACATACAACTGGCCGAAGCACTACAGGCGTCCCTTGCGGGTAGGGGAACCAGGCACGTGGAACGGTGGCAGCCATGGTTCACATACCAAGCTAACAGGCGATAGACCTCCTGTACAGGGGAGAAGACTGTGACTCAAACGACAATTAACACTCCACACCACTGACTATGTGGGTGGCAGGACATCCACGGCAATAAGGGCGCCGCCCAGGACTGGCAAAACAGACACGATCCCGACGACCTGACACACACGCACACACCCCACGGGGCTTAATACACGATACCCACTTAAAAGCACCTCACTTACACCGAGTCGGTGGCGCTGCTGTGGGCGCGGGTTGCGCTCCATGGAGTTGGAAGGGGGCCCACTACGACAGCCACTCTACTTCATCCTATCTCTACCTTTCTAATTTCCCATCTCAAGATACATAATCGCACTGAAATAAATGACAACAAAATAACGTGACCGAAACAATGGATAGCAACATCACCCCGGATACCCTGAGCCGAGTGGCACGGGTACTCGCTCAAGAGATGGCCGGCTATAATGCCCCGATTAAATACGTAGACATACACACCCATCTACTCACTTAATACTCCCTCCGACACATATGCAACACCTCATCATCACCTCCAAACTGCCACCCAGCCTGGTTCTGGCACGATGCACAGTGTTGTTTCGTAGTCAACAATGTATGTGTAGGTCCAGGTGCTTGACGCCATTCGATAAGCATACTCAGAAACCTATCCAACTTTAACTATGCTTTTACCTCTAGTTATATGTAAACTTGTAAAATTGTCTTGCAATTCAACCTTTATAAATGCAATGTTAATCTTGATACAATCGTTCTTGAAATACACACACCCGGCTCCACCGAGGTGTACTTATACTCTTTGTTGGCCTGCGAGCCGAACCTTTCTGTAACTTTTCTCTTCCTCTATCATAAATAAACAGATTTTCAAAAAAAAAAGATATATCGAGATAGGGTGACCTCTGATCAGGCAGGATTAGAGGGGGAGCGGTATGCCTGGGAAAAGGGGTAATTATACCGTATTGCTGAAAGGGTGGTGGAGGCGATCTGTAAATGTTACTACTAGACAGCTGGTAGTACCTCAGAAATACTGACAGGAACTCCTTAGGATTGCTCATGATATTCCGTTGTCTGGGCATCTAGGTGTGACCCGAACTAGATACCGACTGACCCATGGCTTCATTTGGCCAGGTATATCTAAAGATGTTAGACAGTATTGTCAGATGTGTGATATCTGTCAGAGAGTAGGCAAAAGAGGTGACCGGCACAAGGCCAAATTATGCCCGCTACCCATTATAGAAGAGCCGTTTAGTAGGGTGGCAGTAGACATAGTAGGACCCCTACCCAAACCCAGCCCCTCCAGCAAGAAGTACATCTTGACCGTGGTAGATTACGCCACTAGGTACCCAGAGGCAGTGGCCCTCTCTAATATTCACGCATAGACGGTGGCAGAAGCCCTAATGAAAGTCTTTTACCGTGTGGGGTTCCCACAGGAGATAATCTCAGATAGGGGTACGCAATTCACAGCCGAAGTAACCCACCAACTCTGGAAAATATGTGGCATTTAGCCTATTGTGAATTCTGCTTACCACCCTCAGTCCAATGGTTTATGTGAAAGGTTCAATGGAGCTTTAAAGCAGATGCTCCATACATTTGGACAGACCCATAAAGACTGGGAGAGATTTAAACTAAGAGAAGGAGATATTAACATCTATAAACCGAAGGTTATAGCGAATAGATTTAGATCCTTTTATGAAAACCTTTATAATTTGAATTCTTCACCGGAGGTGTCTATGATTGATAATTATTTGAAAAATTCTAATCTGAACAAAATCTCAGCTCTCCAGAGGGAATATTTAAATAAAACTATCACTGAAAAGGAAGTAGAAACTGCAATAAGTAGATTGGAAAGTAGTAAAGCACCAGGACCAGATGATTACCCTAACCTTTTTTTTTAAGTCTTTAAAAAAGAGTTAACACCATTATTAGTAGATACCTTTAATGAATTAGCGGTTAAGGGGTGTGCCTCTCAAGATTTGTTAAGGGCTCATATTACCCCAATCCTGAATCCTGAAGCAAGATAAGCTCCCTACAGATGTAGCTAATTATCGACCTATTTCTTTGGTCAACGTTGATGTTAAACTATATGCGGCCATTTTAGCTGATAGGTTAAAGTTAATTCTTCCGACATTGATTCATCCAGTCACAATTCCCGCAGAATACTGGATATTCTGGATTGGGCCGGGTCCGAGGGAACTCCTCTTCTGACCCTGTCGGTAGATGCTGAGAAAGCCTTCGACAGGGTCGGATGGGAGTTTCTTCGGTTTACAATGGAACAGTTCGGGTTTGAAGGGTGGTTTTTGGAAGCTGTTGGAGCGATTTATTCTAATCCTACGGCTAGGATAGTGGGTCGAGAGCTTTGTTCTGAGTGGTTTTGTATTTCTAACGGGACACGACAGGGGTGCCCTCTTTCCCTGTTGTTGTATGTGTTATCAGTTTAACCTCTGGCTAACAACATTAGAAATAATAAGGGGATTAAAGGAGTTGGTTCCAAGAATTACATCTGTTAAATATGTTTATATGCGGACGACATATTAATATCTATAACGGATCCATATTTCCCTTCCATTTTTAATGCAAGAATTTGAGAAATATAGTTTAGTTTCTAACTATAGATTGAATATGAATAAAACAATAGCTCTCGTGATTAACATTCAAAGAGATAATTTATCTTCTATGACTCCCAGAACTGTGTTTCGGCCAGTTACTGGGGGATTTGGGATATTGCCTTCATTCAGCGCTTTTCTTGGACCACTTTATTTTACCAGCGGAGATATTGGGATTTAATATTGCAGCTCTGCTACAATAGGGATGGCTATTCATGAGGGGCGGAGTTTGGGAGGTCACAGGTGAAGCATCCTTTTTCCCTATTGGTTTTGTCTTTGCTGCTGTGTTTAAGTAAAGAAAGAGTTTAGCACGTGTCTTGAAATAAGATCGTTATTTGATCAGTAGATACATTTGAAAAATATGTAAGATTCTCTGTAATGTTCAGCAGGAATTTATATTTTCCCATTACAAATTACTAATTTCCTCTTTACTTTGTGTGGTTTATAAGTAACGTGAATATACAATTTCTATGGAGTTCTTATATCTATTTTTCTTACCAGCATTATTTTGTAACAGACACATAAACCCATGTATAATTTCTTTGTAACTATATCAGTGTAGAATAAGGTACGTACTGCTGTAACAGAATGATTATTAATATTTAGCATGAGATATAACCCCTGTGGCCTGCTTACGATTGTAAAGCAGATTGTCTCATTAATAAAAAATATTTCTGTCTGATGAACCTGATTCTTTTGTATTCATAGCACTTGGAAATCATAGCTACTTTATAAATTTTAAGGTATTATTATTTTCCCCTTTTTCATAGAACAGTTGGTCCATAATTTGCTACATGCACTTTGTCTGAATCTTTTTAAAATCCATTTGTTTGCATAAAACCTAATTTGCATTAGAGTATAACAAACACGTCTTTGTGCCATTTTAATTAAAGACAGGATTTCTGTAGCTGCCTTTTAACAAGGAATAGCATCGAGACCAGTTGTGTTCAAGTCTGTCTATCTGTTTTACTAAGGACATGTGAAAACATAATTTTCCAATTCATAGGATTTTTTTCTATGTTGCTCGTTTTTTGTTTTTTTTTCAGTGAAAAAAGATTCTATCATATTTTTGAGAGATACATGTCAATTCACTGAATTAGTAAAATCACTGAGGCAATGCTAGAATCGATTATGCTTGATGTCAGTTTAAAGAGACATGATTTTTACTATTATACACAGTAGGCTGGTTTTTGAGCATAACTAAGCTCAGGTCTATTTTCCTAGCATAATTATTTAATAAGCACATTGCTAGCAAAGCAAAAAGACTGCCAAGTATAACAGCAAACAGCATCACTTCAAGGGAAGTTTGAATATGGAGTATTGTTTTTGGGGGATACTGGGGTGGTGGGGGGGGTCAGTGAAAACCATTTCATAATATTGACAGTCCTCACTTACCAACTGGGTTCTGTTCTCACAAACTGGTCAGTTAGTGAGGATGCTCTAGAGAGAATGCGCTAGAGAGCAGGTCTATGTTCAGGGGAATTTCCTCGATCATAGACCAGCTCTCTAACGTGTGGAATCCCTCGAATCTCCAATCTAGAGAGCTAGTCGTACATCTGAGCAGTCGCAAAGTCAGGACTACCTGTATGTAAGAAATATAGCAGAAGTATCTTGGCTCTCTTACCTTTTTCAAAACCCATTTTGAAACGATTTAACCTCAAAGTTGTGTCCCTGGACATCTGTCCACACTCTTCTGCAATGGCTGATGTGCTCAGTCTATCACTGGTGTCCAAGCTAATCAAATGAGCACACTGGATGTTTTAAAAGAGTTTAGCCAGTTAAGGTAAGAGGGTGGCCACCTGTCCCCATTACAACTTGAAATTAAGTTATATTGGGGATCCACTGTCCCTTAAACCCAGACAAAAACATTAGAAATTAACCACTAAATATTATAATAAATTGAAAACTAAATGTAAAATTTGGTGACAAACACTGATCTTGAAATACAATCTCCAATTTAGCTATAATTACAGCATGGATATTTAGCCTATATTTTACAATTCAGCATTTAGTTCACTACAATGTTGTATTTAGTAAATTAACCCCATTGCCATATATACCAACTAATATACTACCTAATTTATATGTAGAGCTGGATTTCCCATTAGGCACCATAGGCGGCTGCCTGGGGCCCAGGCTCAGATCGGACCCACTAGGCCCTTGTATGGGTCTGGATCTCTGGCTCTACCTGTGAGCGAGCCCTCATTGCGCCAGCAGGGAGATCAAAAAAATCTCCCTGCTTGGCCCTGTGTCCTATCACTTCATTGAGGGAGCTTGGTGGTCTGCACCTGTATCCGGTGCAGATCACTTTAAGAGCTCCTCCAGTACTTCTCAATCATTCAGAGCATTGCAGCCAGCACTCTAATAACTATTTTACTAATAATAACCAACGCATGGATAGAGCCTCTCAAACCACTTGGCAACTAGCAGGGCCTCACCAGACACCAAAACCAAGCAATAATTGTTTCACCATACGGCTTTAGTTAGCAAGCTAGTACAAGACCCCTGTTGTTCAAATAATAATGGTTATTTTCATGTTATTTAAGTATGTCTCAAGAAGGTGGCGAGGATTTATCTCTTTGGCTTATTTTTACTCTCTTTTTTTAATTTGTATTAATAAAGGAATATTGGCTTTATACCCTGCCCTTGCCATATACCTCTTTTATGTTATTTTATTATTTTATTATTTTTTATATATTCCTGGTCATTCTTTACTCTGGAACTCACCCAAGAATCCTAGGTGGGGATCTGTCATACCTCGTGTCCCGAACCGTCCTGGTCCCGCCGTTCATCCTCTCCTGCCGGGCGGTGCGGATCTCCGGCCAGCGTTGCGCACGCCCGCGTCTGGGAACATGTCCGAGGACGTGCGCATGTGCACGCAGATAGCCAACAAGGGTAGACGTTACTCTTGCAATTAAAGTGATGTTAGCCTATTACTACTATCAATTTATATTCTGCCTCATTTCTGTCTAAACTAGATTCCACCTTGCCCTATTTAAACCCCCTTCTGACATCACTTCCTTGCCCTGTCGTGGTTTATATTAGCCCGAGAGTGCGTTCTGATTACTTATCTTTTTCTGGTTTCTGACTTGGGCTTGTTATTTGGTTATTCTCGTTTCTGGCTCCCTTGACCCTTGGCTCCGTTTATCGCTTGCTCGTACCTCTCTAATCCTGACCTTGGCTTGTCCGACTATTCTTCTCCTATACATTTATACGTTAAGTCCGGCCACCCTAGGCCTGGTAATACGTCTAACTGTGCTTGCCTTTATTGTTCTCTGGTTTGCGTGCTGGAGAGTATTAACCTTGACAGGATTATACCACCCACGCTTTTAAAGTGAGCAGCATATCCTCCTCACCCGCATGTGAGTATGATACCTTTTATATCACCAACCCCTAACTGTATACAGAGAGCACTGTTGGTTTTTATCTCTCTTTTTCACAAATTGAGGATCTTCACATACGTACCAACACCGATATCCTACCAGTTGGGGATCAACGCCACTGAATGCGGTTTACACCTGAGCTGGCTTTAGCTCTTGGCTAGGTGAGTAGGAGCAACTATCACGACTACTATATTCCATCTTTGGTTTACAGCCTTACACTATTGGATCTTTTTTTCATTTACATGCCTCTACGTCATCTGGACATTGGACTATCTCAGAATTTATAAGATCTACTATATTTATTCAATCAACTTGGACTATTCTATTTTACCCATATTTTTTTACTCAGGACTTTGTTTTCCCTTATACATTTTATGTAAGTAGTCACTGTTTTTACTGTTTTTATTTTACTTTATGTGTGGCGCGACCTATTATCTTCTATTTCTACGTTTGTAATCCTGTTGATGGTCTGTGAGGGAACATCATTATCGTAGGTTGCGGCCTTTTACCTTTCTGCTATCCCAGATACCTACTGGTCACTAATGTCAGGATTACTGTTTGATCCAGCACGTAGAACTGTATAGCACGGATGACAAATAAGTAGCGTATTACCGGTCCTTAGAATGGCCGGATTTAACGTACATAGAATAGTCAAAAATACTAGCCGACATCAGGGAACACAGAAAGGGACGCAGCGATGAGGAAAGCCAGGAGTCAGGATACCAGAATATAGAGAAGTCAATAAACAAAGCCAAAGTAAAAAATCAGGTAGAAAACTATAAACAGGAACGCGCTCTCGGACAACCACAAGGTAAACCACAACAGGGCACTGAGCAGGATGAGAACTGGGCCTAAATACCCCTCCTTTAGTTCTGATAGGCTGTAACCGGCCTTTGACCCCAAAGTCAGTTACCAGGTTTCATTTGCAAAATTGCTGCTCAGCATTAACCCTTCTGTTGATTAGGTTGCTACTCGGCACAACTTTTCCTTTGTGGACAGTAAATGTCATTAACCACATTTCTATAAGCGGATGAATACGTGTAATTAAGCACTGAATCCAACAATTCTCTCGAGGATTTATCTCTACCTAGCACTCCGGCTAGAGTCACATAGAGGAGATCTTGCTAGTCCAGCATCAGATCCTGGAAGATTCCACGCACTACCTCCGAGCTAAGGAGGCGACAAATCCCCTACCCTGCCTCAGCAAGGAAAGCGGAATTATTCAAACTCCTTCGCACATCAACTGGCAATACAGAGGCAGGAGAAGGCCCAAGCAACACCAACTCAGGTGACACCCAGGCCATGCTAGCCTTACTCATGAACTCCATGAGTAAAGTTAACGACAGACTGGTGAATCTCGAGTCAATCACCACAGCCCTCACAAAGGCTTGGCCTCCCGCTACTGTACAACCAGCACCAACCGAAACTCGGTTACCTGGTACAATCAATTCTTCTCACACTCAGTACGTTAACCCTGCACATATGATCCCAGCACAGTGGGAAACAAATATAGATATATGACGATGTATCTGTGGTGGTCAGATCCAGGGATTCCAGGTAAAACAGAATCTGACCACCTCTGAGTTGTTTGGCATTTGGCATATATAGAGATGTTATTTGTGAAATGCACCCTAACAGAAGGCAAGCATTCAATCTATATATGCACAAGATGGTAGACATAGGAAATATATGGTGGTTTGGCCTTTTACGAATATCATAGGTCATTTTCTACCAAAGTAGACTATCATAGATAATTCTCTCCCAGTTTGGTAACATAATTAACTGGAGCAGACTGGACCAAAGATCTCCAATAGAAGCTTTGCTGGTCTTAAAACACCAGCTTGTGCATCCTGCTCTTTAACTACCCGCACAACAAAATTGTGTCCCAACCCAACGGACGATCACTCTCAGGCCCCAGGTACTAGCACCTCTGGTAAAACAGAGTGTACTACCAGAGACAAATTGGGTTGTCCCATTTTCTTTTTGGCAAATCCCAGATTTGCAACAATTTTAATTTGTGTATGTGTGGTTGCAGTGCATATACAGTGTTGCATACATGTTCAAAGGGTTCAGGGCACATAACAAACCATGTGTCCCAACACAACGTACAAAACCATACCTAACATCTGTAAACATCAATGCATTTTCAACACTACTGGCTCATCACCCTTCCAGACTTTTAGTAGATTTACTAAGCTCTGGATTTTCAGAAGGCTCCCATACAGGTATCATACATATACCTTCAGGGAATCTAGAATGGCCTAACTTGCAGTCAGCACAACAGAACTCAACGGCTGTAAACACACTCATAGTCCAAGAATTGAAAATGGGTTCCTACTTGGGCTTTCCCAATCTCCACCATATACAGCATGGCACACAAACCATTAGGATTGTCACAGGGAAATCTTCCCTTAAACACAGACTAACCATAGACTTATTGGCACCACACACCTCTGCTACCCCAAGTCTCAACTCCCTCATTCCCTCCGAGGTGTTTTCCCTGCAATATGCCACCATAGATCATGCCATTACAGCCATAACCCAAGCAGGTGTCGGAGCCTGGTTAAGTAAGCCAGACATCACTAATGCGTTCAAACTACTACCAATCCACCCCACACTCTAGCACTTACAGGGCATCAAGTGGGCAGACAACTACTATTTCTTCTCCCGCTTAACCTTTGGGTCAAAAGTAGCCCCCAAATCTTTGACACATTTGCAGAAACACTTTGCTGGCTGTTACTAAACATCTCCAGATGCCCCACAGTCATACATTATCTAGATTACTTTCTGCTGGTCGAAGAAAACACTTTTTCCCCCAGAAGCCATTACTCTGTTCGACCACTTGGGTGTCCCAGTATCCCATAAGAAACCGAAAGCCCAGACACCATCATTACATTCCTGGGCACACAACTCGACTCAGCATCCATGCAAGCAAGCTTACCACAAGAGAAATAATAACAAACATTCTGAATAGCATCAATCACTACATCATGCTGGGTACTTGCAACCACAAGGAACTACAATCTCTTCTAGGTTCCTTAAACTTTGCCATGCACATCATACCACAAGGTCGGGCTTTCATATCCAGACTTCTTTGCCTTTTTCCACACTTCCGACACGACGACCATAGACTGTCCCTAGATATTCAAGCCACAGCAGACCTGCACATGTGGAAGAAATTCTTAACCACATGGAATGGTAAAAGCTTGTTCCTCTCAGGATTGTCTGACATGTCACCTACCATATGGTCAGACGTGGCGTCTACCACGGGTTTCGCAGCAATCTTTGGGAACGAATGGCTTTGGGGTAATTGGCCTGAAGAAGTCCAGGTTTTGGAAGGTTTATTACTACCTCAGCTCTTTTAGAGATCTACCCTATGGTAGCAGCTGCTGTAGCATGGGGGCTTTTATGGTCAGGGTTGTCAGTTCGTTGCTACTCAGACAACCAGGCCACATGTCACATCATCAAATAGGGCCACTCATCATCTCTAACAATCATGAGATTTCTCAGGAAACTTACTTGGTTGGCAGCATGTCACAATTTATTCTTGGTTTGCGTTCATGTACCAGGCATTTGTAATATAGCCGCTGACAATTTGTCTCGATTCAATTTTCAGGCTTTTCATCAAGCACTTCCATCAGTCGCTCAAGCAGCCACAACCACTCCTCCGTTCCAGCGGGTAATCATGGATTAGTAGTAATTATGCAACACAGCAGGGATCTGTTCACATTAGCACTGTCATCCAACACTAGCAAAACATACAACAGAGCATTCACACTGTTTAAAAGATTTCTATTGGACTACGACATATCCCAACCTTTTGCAATGACATCTATCCTAGCCTTTGCTTCTTTTTTGCCACCTTAAACTATACTTATCTTACAACACCATTAAATTATATCTTACAGGCATTCAACATCACATGCTAAACCTCTGGCCTAACACACATAGCTTCATGTCATCATATCAGATAAAGAACATACTCAGAGGTTTTCAGAAATCTGTTCTTCCACGTCCCCCGCAGAGATTACCTATAGACAACACACTTTCCCAATCACTATCCAACCTATTAGATTCCAAACCTTTCCAGTCTACCACCAATTCAGTCATCAAAGCAGCTATGTACATAGCCTTCTACGGTTTCCTCAGACCAAGGGAATTTACGAGTACCACCACCACTCAGACAGACAGATGTCTTCTACGTACACACCTACGCAAACATATGGACCGTTACATGCTGGCACTGCCCCAGTCCAAAACAAGCCAACACGCACATCCAGTGGAAATCACTTATTATCTTACCCACAACAAATGGTGTCCAGTGGCGGCTCTAGATTCCTACCTTCTACATACTACACCACTAACATCACAACATTTATTCACACTGTTATGGGCAAATGCACATATTGCAAGTTTTAGAATGAAATGTTGTATTTCTTAAACTGTGTACTTTGTCTTTAAGAAATATTGCAAATTGACAAGGTGTTAGAAATGGAACATGTTTTTCATAGATGTTTCTTTAAGCAATAACCTCAGTGCATAATATGTTTGCGCCATTTTGTCCCAGGCGAATTACAATAACAATAATGCATAAACAAGCTTCAAGGCTATCCTATGACTCTTTCAGTACCCAATATACTGTGGTAACCTTAATAGATAAACTATTCAGACTTTAAGACGCCATCTTGTCTCAATTTAATGGAACTTTCCCAAATACGGGAATTTCCTATGGCGTGTTATGGCCTTGTGTCTTTGCCAAGTTAAAGGGACACTCCAGGCACCCAGACCACTTCTGCTCATTGGAGTGGTCTGGGTGCCAACTCCCACTACCCTTAACCCTGCAAGTGTAATTATTGCAGTTTTTTTTAAACTGCAATAATTACCTTGCAGGGTTAAGTCCTCCCCTAGTGGCTGTCTATTAGACAGCCACTAGAGGGAACTTCCTGCTTCATAGCACAGGTTTTCTGTGCTAGAGCGTCGCTGGACGTCCTCACGCTGTGTGAGGACCTCCAGCGTCGCTCTATTCCCCATAGGGAAGCATTGAAATTCATTTTCAATGCTTTCCTATGGGGTGCGCTAATGCGCATGCGCTGCATTGCCGCGCATGCGCATTAGGTCTCCTCGGCCGGCGGGCGAGATCAGTCTCGCCCACCGGCCGACATAAGCAGAAGGAGGAGCGGCGGGGGAGGAGGAGGAAGCAGCGACGTGGGACCTGTCGCTGCCTCTGGTAAGTGACTGAAGGGGTTTTCACCCCTTCAGCAACTGGGGATTGGGGGGTGGGGAGGGAGAGAGACCCTCCAGTGCCAGGAAAACGGATCGTTTTCCTGGCACTGGAGTTTCCCTTTAAGGGAGGTCCTAAAATTAATAAAGTAAAAGAAGTGTTACTTTTTCATATATGAACTACGGTAACCCTAGAATGACGACACCTAAGGTATAAATAGGTGTACTTTTAAAATGTTAAGAAACAGAGGAGAGACTTGGAGACAGACGCTGCTCCATCTTAAAATGACAGAGAGGCTGACATGATGACATGTTCAGAAGGGTATGTTATTAATGATATTTGCAAGCATTTAGTTTAATCTTATAAACTCTGCTATAATGGATTTTATATGTCTATATTTATATTTTTATATAATAAATATCTAAAAGACAAAACTATTGCTTCCAAGACAATCCTTATTTTATATTGTATTCTCAATTATTTATATATGTTAAATAGAGGATCTCTTACAAACTATATCAAATTATGGCTAAGATATCTGTATGGTTAGCCCTACTAAGTTCTACGCTTTAAGACATTATAGTGGTAAATAAGGGAACCACCTGCGATTACAACACTACAAGGCTCTGTACTCACTACCACTACTTTTATGAAACACATCAGATCCCTGTTAACCATGCTAGGTTTTAACCCTTCTACCTACTCAGGTCACTCCTTACGTATAGGGGCGGCCTTCACAGCCTCCAGCACTAATATACCAGTGCATATCATAAAATCACTGGGATGATGGAAATCATCCGCTTACACGACTTACATACCCAAACTTACACAAGAATTAAGAAATGCATTTAAATAAATGTCTGGTTAATTGGTATATATTTGTTGACTGTATTAAATCTTTGGTTATTCACTTTTTGCCCTCTTTATTTACAGGCCGACCGTATCGTCGGTCTAGGCACACCACAACCGACTTGCTCTTTTATACTATCCTACACTCACACTGGAACCTTACTCCATATACGGCTATTTGCCCCAACACAAGTATTAAGGCCGTTTGGCCTTTAATTGTGGGATGGGCTCAAGTTAATTCACTTACCTATATAAGGTACACCCCTTACCTGACTCCATAACGCTTGAGGTCAGCTTCTGAATGACCCTCCCACCCACTCCTCATTCTCAACACTTTTCTTTTTTTTTCTATTTTCTTGGCACACCACAACCGACTTGCTCTTTTATACTATCCTATGCTCACACTGGAACCTTACTCCATATACAGATATTTGCCCCTAACACAAATATACATATGTACATCATATATCATATATCCTGTGTATTCTATATACAATCTGCAATGTATAGAGGTATACACCGAATATACAATATATATACTGCATTCAATAGTTACGTTATGTATAATATAAAGGGTGGGACAATATTAAGAGTAGGATTTGACAGGTAAATAACTTGTTAGTAGTTGAATTTTTCAGTTGCAGATACATGTTATAACTGAGTCTTGGTCAATTCATCATGGGTAATTTCATGGAGTTACAACGAGAAAAAGTAGTGGAATTTAAATCTCAAAATGGCAGGACCATTATTTTAACGCAAAGAGCTTACCACCGTCACTTCAATGTAAGCTGCCATCCTTTGTCCATCCTTTGAGCTGCTAAATACTTACTGTGAGGATATCTGAAGTTGTTGGTGTATATTAACAAGCCTCATACACTTGAGCAGATCAAGGAGAATATCCGTGCATAAATTCGAGTCTCTAACATTCGCTTATGTAATGAACAATGCAATCGAAAGCACCCAACTTTGCGAGGCGGTAATGGAACTCATTTAATAGACGTCATCTTCCGTACATAGTCAAGCAAATCTTCATACACTGAGCATTCATTGTATGTAATATCATTGAAATTGGTTCATTCATAAAAAAACAGTTATTCACCCCTGAAACCCTACTCTGAATTTTGGCAGACTTTAACCTATATACACAATCAAAATACATAAATGCACATATACCGTACTCTACTCTATATAAATATTTCTTCAAAGCACATATATACACTTTTAACATCATTGGCTTTATGTATGTATACTCTTTAGATTTTATAAATATATATATATATATATATATATATATATATATATATATACTGTATATACATTCTGTGACGAAGCGCCCTTGCCATGTGATTATGGTCCCTGGGAGATTTGTCCGTTTGGATACGGTATTTGGGCATAATGTATTTTGTTGTGCTGTTTCTGGCCCTTTAAGAACTGTAGTTGGGCTTATGGACTTGTATTGGACTGTGCTGGCCCTTTTAGAACCGTCTGGGGACATATTGAGACTTGGTGTGACAATGCCCCTTTAAGAGTATCTTCCCAGACCTTCAAAATACTGTGTTTCTGACTTTCTCCCACTTGGTTCAGTAAATGGGGCTTACTGAACCAAGTATTACACAGGTGGACAAAACAGAACTGGAAGTGTGCAGGCAATTTACCTCCCAGGCTGGGAGGCTGCTGTAGGTAAATTGCCGACCGCTGGGTGGCCGCCGTTCATACAAAGTGGAGGCGGTCATCTTTATTAATTCGAACGCGGTCAGCGGTGTGTGCAGCCAAATTCATGTAACTGAGATCGGCTACACATTTCAATGAACACCGCTGACCCTTACCTTCTCCTCCACTGAGTTTTCAGCCACAGAGACTAAGTCTCGTTCGGCTATTTGAACACACAGCTATACTAAGCTATTTTCACGAATGGCCCCGTTCGTGCATTCGTATCTGATGTAGCCAATTTTCAGGGTGAAATTGACTGACCGCACAGCCCAAATCTATGGAACTGTTTTGGGAAGGAAAATGTGCTTGCGGTCGGTCACAGAGGACTTCCGACTAACTTTTTTTTTTTTTTTTCAATTTGACAATTTTTATTTTGTCCGCAAATGCGGTTTAAGGGATACAGAAAAGAAAAGAGGGAGGGGAAACAGTGCTTCTGTACACATGTAGGGCGTACAACCCCCAACACTTTGCAACATACAGTATACATTACATAACATTGGTGTACAAGTATAGAAGAGACACATTGCATGTTAGCTCCTTCTGTAACCTGTATCCAGTTGTGCTTGTGTTGGCGGGTATGTTCCTGCCTCTATTGTCTACCCATCATGGAGGGAATCTATAGAAAAAAGGGGGGGGGGTAACTGGGGTAACAAGTTAACTCGTATGTCTTCGTCAGTTTGGTTGTTTTGTTTGTCCAGATCTGTTTTGTCCTGTTCGTTGGCCCCTCATTATGTGCTCGGGTCTCAGTCTTTTGTGTATGCGGCCCATAGTGCTTTTGCTGTGACGTTTCTCTTGCCCAGTTTCATTTGGCTCCACATTATCCCTTCGTATTCTAATGTCGTCGTAACCATCGTTACTACCTCTGCTGGGGTTGGGATCTCTGGAGTTTTCCAGCGTTAAAACTAGGAATATTAGTTTGGTGATGCATTGTGGTGTGCCTGTGGGTAGTAGTTGGAGTAAAAACGTTTCTACATTGTGGTCTAGCATGCACCCGGTGGCCCCCCGAATAAGCCCTGCTATTTGCTCCCAGTATGGCTGGACTAGAGCACATGTCCACCAGATGTGGAGCATGGTCCCTTCCTGTGTCAGACATCTCCAGCATCTGTCGCTTGTGTCCGGGTATATGATCTTGAGTCGCGAAGGCACCGTGTACCATCTGTATATTAATTTGCGTGAGGCCTCTATGAGAGAGGCACATGTTGTGAGTCCCTTGTGATTTGTGTGGATGCAGCGCCATTCATCTTGTGTGAGTGTTCTACCTATGTCCTTGTGCCATTCGGTCATATGTCTCTACTCCGGTTCTATTTCGTTCTCAGTGATCGACTTGTAGCACACAGAAAGTGTCTTTTTGGTGGGATTTGGTGTATACACATCTTTTCAAAAGGAGTTAGGGTGACAGGGGATGTGAGCGGGGGGCCCTGTCTTGTATCCTTGCCTATCAGAGCTGTCAGCTGCCAGTATGAGAATGTGAGCTGTGATGGTGTCTTGTATGTGGCTTGTATGGCTGGCAACTGGTGTAGTCCCTGTGGGGAACATATCTGGTGCAGGTGTGTGATGTTGGAGGCCTTCCATGTTCTGTGCGGGAATGTGTTATTGCATAGAGATATCGAGTGTAGGGGCGTCGCCATAGACCATGGCTCTGCGGAGCATAATTTGGATCTTTGGCTGTCCCATATGCGGTACAGAAGTTTGGTGGTGGGTAGGGCTTTTGACGATGTGCGGCGTAGTTGTTTGGGTATCCACAGGGCCGCAGGGAGATCCGCGATCTTGCTGCAGCTAGCCTCTGTCGCTATCCATTTGGGAGTATAAGTAGTGGAATGCATGGCAAGGATGTTCACCATTTGTGCTGCGTGGTGATACGCCTTGAGGTTCGGGAATCCCAGGTCACCTTTGTCTATTGATTTCATGAGCAGCGCCCTTGAGACCCTGGGGTGTCTTCCCCCCCAACTGAATTTAATCAAGCGAGATTGGAGTCTGAGTAGGAACGACTACGGTAAGGGTATCTGCAAGGAGCGGAACAGATAGAGGATTTTCGGCCTAGCCAGGATAGGAACTTGTTTTGCCAAGAATGCAATATGTGCTCCACTTCTTTGTTTAGTTTAACGTAATTGGCAACAAAGAGGTTGGTGTATCTTTTGGTAAGTTTGATGCCTAAGAAAGTCAAGTAGTCGTTCCTCCAGTCATATTGGAATTTGAGTCTGCACCTCTCTTCTTCTGTCTTTGGGGTGTTTATGCACATGGCTTGTGTTTTAGTTAGGTTTAGCTGGTAATATGATTGTTTGCTGTAATCTTCAATTTCTTTGTGGAGGTTTGGGAGGGAGATTGCTGGGTTGGATAGCGTGAGAAGGATATCATCCGCAAATTTGTTTAGTTTATATTCCTTGCCCCCTATGGAGATTCCCTTAATGTCTCGATTGTTCCGGATCGCTATGGCTAGTGGTTCTAGGGCCAGCACATAGAGTAGCGGGGAAAGAGGGCATCCCTGCCGGGTGCCATTGGTGATTGTTAGTGGGGTGGAGCTGAACCCTGAATTTAGCACTGTTGCTGAAGGGGTGCTGTATAGGGCCTTCACCACGTTAAGGAAGGCAGGGGGGAAGCCATACCCCTTGAGCGCTTCCCGCAAGAATTGCCAGTTAAGCCTGTCGAACGCTTTTTCAGCGTCTAGGGATAGAAGTGTACCTTGTATTTTGGAGCTATTGAGGTAGTGAAGGATGTTTAACACCTCTGGGCCCTGTCTGCCGGACACGAATCCCACTTGGTCTGTTGAGATCAGGTCGTGCAGAATTGTTATGAGCCTCTCCGCATATATGTTGGAGTATAGTTTGGCATCTGCACTCAACAGGGAGATGGGTCTGAAATTTGGGCAGGTCGTGGGCGGTTTGCCCAGTTTGGGTAAGGTGATGATTTGGGTTGTGAGGAATTCACTCGGCAGGCTGCTCTGAGTTGTAGCCAAGTTAAAGGCTCGTGCTATGTATGGGCTCAGTGTGTGTTTGAATGTGTTGTAATAGAGGTTGGTGAAACCGTCTGGGCCTGGTGCCTTTCCCTTCGGCATTAGTTCTATTGCTTGTAAAACCTCTTGGGTTGTGATGGGGTTCGTTAGACTCGTGAACTGTTGGTCGCGAAGCTTGGGCAGATCAACTCTGTGCAAATATTCTGTGATCGATTTCAGGGTGGGTTGGTGTACTTGGGGATTGTTTTTCAGGTTGTAGAGGGAACTGTAGTAGGACACAAATTCATTGCAGATGTGCGTGGGTTGGGTCAATTTTTGTCCCTGTGGTGAGAGCAAGTAGGGAATTCTTGTTTGGGCCTGTTTGTCCCTAAGTCTCTGGGCCAAAGCTTTGCTCGCCTGGTTACCTAGGACAAATGTGTTGGCTTTCAATTTTTTCAGTGCGTAGCTCGCTTTTCGAAAGTTTGTTTATTTGATTTTGATTTTATTTGATTTTATTTGATTTTGCATTTCTTGTATCCATTGTTGTGTGATCGCGGAGGGGGTGAGTATGTTATCCCTGTGAAGGTCTTGCAATTTTTTGAGATTTTGGGCATGTGTGTGGTTCTGCTGTTTCTTGAGGTAAGAGGCTCACTTGATAAGAATGCCTCTGATAACAGGTTTTTGGGCCATCCATAGAGTGAGGGCATTTATGTCTTGTGTGTCATTGGATTGAAAGTACGTGTGCAGGTCCTGTTCTAGCATCTGGACAAATTGGGGGTCATTGAGGAGTTGTTCATTTAACCTCCAGGGGCCTCTGTACTTGTAGTTGTAGTGGTCTGCTAGGTGAAGTGTAACCGGGTTGTGGTCTGACCAGGAGGATGATCCTATCTCGCACTCTATCATTCTATTCAGGTGTGCGCTCTGTAACAAAAACCCGTCTATTCTTGAATATGTGTTATGTACCTGGGAATAATGGGTATACTCCTTCCCCTGAGGATGCAGTGTGCGCCATGCATCATATAATCCGTATGCGTTTAACAGTTTGGTTAAGGCTTTGCACTGTCTGTGCAGTACCTTTGCTCTTTTGGTTGAGTGGGTTGCTGAGGAGTCTAGGGCGGGGTCTTGGAACTGATTAAAGTCCCCACATATGATTGTGGTACCTGTTTGGACCTGTGTTATTTGTTTTAGCAGTTTGCTAAGGTATGTTCCCTGGTTTACGTTTGGTAGATATGTGTTGACTATGGTATAGGTGGAGCTATTGATAGTGCAAATCAGTATGATGTACCTGCGCATCGGGTCCTCCTTTACCAGAATTTCTTCAAAGGCTAAGTGTCGGCTGAGGAGGATAGAGACTCCCTTTCGTTTTGTGGGTGCGGTGGCGTGGTACTGATGGGGGTACATTGACTTCCCCAGGGCGGGAGTTGTATCATAGCTGTAACACATTCCTCCATTCTGTCCTCTAAGTGGGAGGTTCTATTGCCTAATTCCACCATGTCCCTTCTCAGCTCTGTTATTGATGTGTGGAACGTGTTCTGCATTTTCCCTGCTTGTTCATCTAGCATGTACTGCAGGGTGCGTTTGTTTAGCTCTGTACCTGCTGCTTGGTCACTGTCAGAGTCAGATTCAGCGCCATCTTGGATCGCCTGGCCCGCGGTTTTTGCTTGCGGCGTGCAGGCAGCAAAGAATGCCGATTTGGCTTTGGGGTAAGTTTCTTGCTCGTTTAGTGCTTTTTTCCGCTGCTTATTGCTCCGTTATTGAGCCCTGTCGGCGGAGCTCCTTCAGACCGCGACCATACGGCTCGGGTTCCGGCCACGTCCCCCCCCCCGAGTAACTTTTTAACCCCTTGTCAGGGTACCTGAAGTCTCTACCTCGGAGGAGGTTAGACTTCCCGACGGCCGTTCTCTCAGGGGGGCTGATTCATCCAATCCTCATAGCTCTCTTAGTCATTCCCACGCCGGCCGCGATAGCCCCGCTTCCTTTTATGACACGACGCTCAGGAGCCGACGTCATGACGGCAATCACATCCCGACCTGTCAATCTAGTTCGGAACAACGAATCAGGGCTCGGCAAGGGCGGAGTCATCAATTAGAGAACCAGGGTATAAAAGAGGGATGTGTGTAATGGTTCATTGCCCTGTCGTGGTTCTAGCTTGTCTGGTTCCTCAGTGCTCTTATGTCTATTGTTCTATTTGGTTTTGACTCAGCTTGTACTATCGTTCCTGTTTACCTCTCGTGTCCTTTGACCTCGGCTTGTCTCTCGCTTACCTGTTCTCTCGGTCCCTCGACCTCGGCTTGTCTCTGACCATTCTTTGCTTTCTCCTTACGTTAGTCCGGCCATTCTAGGGTCCGGTATACGTACTCCTCTCCTGTTCGTACTCTGCGTGTTGGATCCCTGTCCCGATCCTGACATTACGACAGGGCCATGGATCCTGCAGGTACAAATGCTCAGCTTGGTCCGCCTGACTCGAGGTTTGAAGCCATGGACCATAGAATGGACCAAATGGCCCTAGTGCTGCAAGCATTACTATCCCATCTGAGTAATCAAGCAGAGGAGATGCGTACTCCATCTATCTCTCTTACTTCCCCTTTACGGTATGGCGGTGCTCCGGATACCTGTCGAGGTTTCCTAAACCAGATAGGAATTAATTTTGAATTACAACCCCGCGCCTACCCTACTGACAGGGCGAAGGTTGGATTCATAATCTCGCTACTCATTGACAAAGCTCTTAGATGGGCTAACCCTCTGTGGGAAAATGATAATCCAGTAGTCTATAACTATAATGTGTTTATTACTACTTTTAGGAGGACTTTTGATCCCCCAGGGAGAAAGGCCAGTGCAGCTAGATTACTATTACGTCTTAGACAGCATAATCTAACCCTTGTGGATTATGTGCTAGAGTTCAGATCCTTGGCGGCAGAGGTCAAGTGGAATGAACAAGCCTATATGGACGTATTTCTGAACGGATTATCAGATGCGATCTTAGACGAGGTTGCCACAAGGGATCTTCCTGAAAATTTAGAGGAATTAATTTAATTTATTTCTCGTATAGATGAACGTATGAGACAGAGGCAGAACACTCGTGATAATGGTTATAGACCTTCCTTAAGACTAACTCCCGCATTTCAGAATTCTGAATCTACTATACTAGCTCTCCCAGAACCTATGCAAATTGGTAACACTCGCCTTTCAGAGAATGAAAGACAATTTAGGAGAAGGGAGGGTCGGTGTATGTATTGTGGAGTAGGCAGGCATTTACGCCTAAATTGCCCTAACCGTCCGGGAAACGCTCGCACCTAAGTTTCTCCAGAGGACAGGCCTTGGGTGTTTCTATTTTGTCCTCTACATATGATTACAGGGATCATAGGTTACTACTACAGGTTTCTTTAACTTGGGAAAAGGGAGTACTTAAAGCTATGGCATTAATAGATTCCGGAGCAGCTGAAAGCTTTATTGATCAAACTTTTGTCAAAAACCACTCTATCCCATCTCAGCTAAAGGAGACTCCATTGGCCGTTGAGGCCATAGATGGTAGATCTTAACTCGTGAAACTATACCAGTTAAGTTAACCATTGGTATTTTACACGAGGAGATTTCTCTCATGCTTATCTCATCCCCTTCAGTTCCTATAGTTTTGGGGTATCCCTGGCTTAAAAAGCATAACCCTACTATTGATTGGGAGCAAGGTGAAATAGTCTCTTGGGGTCAGGGTTGCCAGAAAGGTTGTGTACAGAAAGTCTCACCATTGTGCGTAGTGGACACACCTAGTAACTCTAACAAGCCCACAGAATTACAGATACCTTCCCAGTACCAGGATTTAAAGGCAGTCTTTGATAAGAGGAAGGCTGATACTTTACCCCCACACAGGTCCTTTGATTGTAAGATTAATCTCCTACCTGGTACTATGCCTCCGAGGGGCAATGTATATCCTCTATCCACTAAGGAGAACTTAGTCTTAGAAGAGTACATTCAGGAGAATCTAGACAAAGGATTTATTAGAAGATCTTCCTCTCCAGCCGGAGCCGGTTTCTTTTTTGTAGATAAAAAAGACGGTACACTACGGCCTTGCATTGATTATCGGGGCTTGAATAAGATAACTATCAGAAATGCTTATCCGATTACCCTAATTACTGAGCTATTTGATCGCCTTAAAGGCTCTAAGATTTTTACCAAGTTAGATCTGAGGGGAGCTTATAACTTGGTGAGAATTCAGCAGGGCGATGAATGGAAAACGGCTTTCAATACCCGGTATGGCCACTACGAGTACACGGTAATGCCCTTCGGGCTTTGCAATGCCCCTGCTGTATTCCAGGACTTGATTAATGAGGTTCTTAGGGAATTTCAACATGAATGTGTTATAGTTTATTTGGATGATATACTAATACACTCTAAAGAGCCTGAGGTTCATCACAAACAAGTCAGAAGGGTATTGCACAAACTCCTACAGCATGGGTTGTATTGTAAATTGGAGAAGTGTAGCTTCGACCAATCTCAGGTAAACTTTCTTGGTTACGTTATTTCTGGTGAGGGGTTTAAGATGGATCCTGTTAAACTCCAATCTATCTTGGATTGGCCATTGCCCAAGGGACTCAAGGCCATTCAGAGGTTTATCGGATTCTCGAATTACTACAGGCGCTTCATTAAGGGGTACTCGTCTATTATTGCTCCTATTACCAACATGACTAAACAGGGTGCTGATACTAAGACATGGTCCCCGGAGGCGCTTGTTGCTTTCAGTACTCTCAAGGAACAGTTTGCCTCAGCACCGATATTAGTTCATCCAGACACATCTTTGCCTTTCTTACTCGAGGTAGACGCCTCAGAGACAGGTGTAGGCGCTATTCTGTCCCAAAGGTTAAGTTTGAATAAACCACTGCATCCTTGTGGTTTTTTTTCCAGGAAATTGTCTGGGCCTGAGAGCAGGTATGATATTGGTGACAGGGAACTGTTAACTGTTAGCGGTAATTTTGGCTTTAATGGAGTGGAGACATCTGTTGGAAGGGACTTTACACCCGGTTACTATTTTGACGGATCACAAGAATTTGTCATATATAGGGGAAGCCAAGCGATTATCTGCCAGGCAGGCTCGTTGGTCTTTGTTCCTTACTCATTTCAACTATGTTCTCACTTATAGACCTGGTTCTAAGAATTCTAAGGCCAATGCATTGTCCCGCCAACATGAACCTTCTACTATGCCTGATGTGGTTTTTTCTTCTATAGTTCCCAAGCGTAATATTATTGCCAGCACTAGCATCAAGATTCACTCTCCGTTGCTGGATGAGATCAAGAAGTTACAACATCTGGCACCCGGACCTATTCCGGGGGACCGTTACTTCGTTCATCCTAAACTCCAACTGGAACTTATGCAGTGTTTTCATAACAGTAAATTTGCCGGACATCCTGGCATACGCAAGTCATGTTCTCTGATTTCTAAAGATTTCTGGTGGCCTTCATTACGTAAGGATCTTAAGGAATTCGTCGGGGCATGTGATGTCTGTATGAGGACTAAACAACCTCATACGCTTCCATGTGGGCTTTTGCACCCCCTAGAAATTCCTGTGAAACCATGGTCTTGTCTGGCTATGGACTTCATCGTTGATTTACCGGTTTCTAAAAAAACATACGGTTATCCTCACAGTAATTGACAGGTTTACCAAAATGGCTCATTTTGTACCTCTGATCAAATTGCCCTCTTCTCCCAAATTGGCTGAAATTTTCGCGAGGGAGATTTTTCGTTTACATGGGATTCCTTCTGAAATCGTTTCTGATAGAGGTTCCCAATTTGTTTCCCGGTTTTGGAGATCCTTCTGTTCTCAGCTTGGTATCAAATTAAATTGTTCCTCTGCCTATCATCCCCAGTCCAATGGGGCTGCCGAACGCACCAACCAAAAGGTTGAACAGTTCTTGCGTTGTTTTGTTTCTGAACACCAGGACGATTGGGTCGGTCTGATTCCTTGGGCGGAGTTTGCGCACAACAACAGTGTTTGCGATTCTACTCGTTCTAGCCCCTTTTTCATGAATTATGGCTTTCATCCTTCCGTTCTTCCGTCGGCCTCCCCCTCCCAGGGGATACCGTCGGTTGATATTCATGTTGCCAATCTGAGAAAGTTGTGGGATCAGACTCGACAAATTATTATTCATAATTCCATGGTGTCCAAACGACACGCTGACAAACGCAGAAGGCTGGCTCCGGTATTCTCTCCGGGTGATAGGGTATGGTTGAGTACCAGGAACATCCGCTTGAAAGTTCCTTCCATGAAATTTGCTCCTCGTTACATAGGTCCCTACAGGGTTCTGTGTTGTATAAATCCTGTTGCATATCGTCTGGATCTTCCGCCTGCTTTACGCATCCCGAACTCATTTCATGTTTCTTTATTGAAGCCTTTGGTGTGTAACAGATTTTCCTCCACTGTGCCTTCCCCTCGTTCTGTCCATGTTGAGGGTCAGGAGGAGTATGAGATCAATTCCATCCTCGATTCTCGGATTTCTCGGGGGAAGGTGCAATATCTTGTTGACTGGAAAGGATATGGTCCTGAGGAAAGATCTTGGGTGGTCCAGGAGGATGTGCATGCTCCTCGCCTTCTCAGGGCTTTTCATGCTCGCTTTCCGTCTCGCCCCGGTTCCTTCCGCCCGGTGGGCGTTTCTGAGGGGGGGGGGGTACTGTCAGGGTACCTGAAGTCTCTACCTTGGAGGAGGTTAGACTTCCCGACGGCCGTTCTCTCAGGGGGGCTGATTCATCCAATCCTCACAGCTCTCTTAGTCATTCCCACGCCGGCCGCGATAGCCCCGCTTCCTTTTATGACACGACGCTCAGGAGCCGACGTCATGACGGCAATCACATCCCGACCTGTCAATCTAGTTCGGAACAACGAATCAGGGCTCGGCAAGGGCGGAGTCATCAATTAGAGAACCAGGGTATAAAAGAGGGATGTGTGTAATGGTTCATTGCCCTGTCGTGGTTCCAGCTTGTCTGGTTCCTCAGTGCTCTTATGTCTATTGTTCTATTTGGTTTTGACTCGGCTTGTACTATCGTTCCTGTTTACCTCTTGTGTCCTTTGACCTCGGCTTGTCTCTCGCTTACCTGTTCTCTCGGTCCCTCGACCTCGGCTTGTCTCTGACCATTCTTTGCTTTCTCCTTACGTTAGTCCGGCCATTCTAAGGTCCGGTATACGTACTCCTCTCCTGTTCGTACTCTGCGTGTTGGATCCCTGTCCCGATCCTGACACCCCTCAACCGATTGCCCTGATTTTTGAATATGTCTATATTTCAAGTATGCTGATTCTGAAAATGTATGTTTTATGTGAATGGCCTGTATATTTTAAAAGTTATTAATACTGTATAAAAAGTATATTTTTCCTGTGATAATTAAGTTAGTCTATTGTAGTGATGTCCCGAACTGTTCGCTGGCGAATAGTTCCTGGCGAACATCACTTGTTCGCGTTCGCCACAGATGGCGACCACATGCGCTGTTCGGACCGCCCCCTATTCGTTATCATTGAGTAAACTTTGACCCTGCCTGTACCTCACAGTCAGCAGACACATTCCAGCCAATCAGCAGCAGACCCTCCCTCCCATACCCTCCCACCTCCTGGACAGCATCCATTTTACATTCATTGTGAAGCTGCATTCTTATTGAGAGTAGGGACAGTGTAGCTGCTGATTTGATAGGGAAATTGATAGCTAGGCTAGTGTATTCAGTGTCCACTACAGTCCTGAAGGACTCATCTGATCTCTGCTGTAAGGACAGCACCCCAAAAAGCTGTTTTTAGGGCTAGAACATCAGTCTGCTTTTTTTTTGTGTAATGTAATTGCAGTTGCAAGCCTGCCAGCCTGTGTGTCAGGCTCACAGCGTATACTGTGCCCACTTGCCCAGTGCCACCACTCATATCTGGTGTCCCAATAGCTTGCATTAAAAAAAAAAAAAAACTTTTTGGACTGTAATATAATAGCAGTCAGTTTCCTTCACTAGTGTGCGTTTCAGGGCCTGCCCAGTGCCACCACTCACTCATATCTGGTGTCCCAATAGCTTGCATTTAAAAAAAACTAAACCTTTTGGGCTGTAATATAATAGCAGTCAGTTTCCTTCACGAGTGTGCGTTTCAGGGCCTGCCAGGGCACAGTGTCACACCAGTGCAACTCATATCTGGTGTAACACTGGTGTACATTTAAAAAAAAAAATGTTGACTGTAATAGATTGAATAGCAGTTAGTTGTCTGCCAGCGTGTGTGTCAGGCTCACAGCGTATACTGTGCCCACTTGCCCAGTGCCACCACTCACTCACTGGTGTCCCAATAGCTTGCATTTAAAAAAAAAACCAAAAAACTTTTTGAGCTGTAATATAATAGCAGTCAGTTTCCTTCACTAGTGTGCATTTCAGGGCCTGCCCAGTACCACCACTCACTCATATCTGGTGACCCAATAGCTTGCATTTAAAAAAAATAAAAACTTTTTGGACTGTAATATAATAGCAGTCAGTTTCCTTCACGAGTGTGCTTTTCAGGGCCTGCCAGGGCACAGTGTCACACCAGTGCCACTCATATCTGTTGTCACAGTAGCTTGCACGCATAGTACCACTAATCAAAAAAAAAATGACAGGCAGAGGCAGGCCACCCCGTAGGGGCCGTCGTGGTCGTGGTGCTGTGATTCCCTTTGGCCCTAGAATAATGCCCAGTGTTCAGAGGCCACGTACCCTGAACTTGAAAAGTTCTGAGGACATAGTTGACTGGCTAACACAGGACACCCAATCTTCTACAGCTCCCGCTCGGAACCTTGACACACCATCCTCCTCCAGCTTAGCTTTGGGCACCTCTAAAGTTACCACTCGCCCGCCTGCCGCCACCACCAACACTAGCACCACAGCCGCTTCACTTGATCTGTCAGAGGAGTTATTTACACATCAGTTGGAAGAAATGAGTGATGCGCAACTATTATTGCCAGAGGATGTAGATAACAGGGATATGTCTCAGTCAGCCAGCATTACACACGTACGGTGTGATGATGATGATGTTGTACCCGTTGCTGCTTCCTTTGCTGAGTTGTCAGATACAAGTGAAGCGGTTGATGATGACGATGCGTCCGTGGATGTCACGTGGGTGCCCGCTAGAAGAGAAGAAGAACAGGGGGAAAGTTCAGATGGGGAGACAGAGAGGAGGAGACGAGTTGGAAGCAGGGGGAGGTCGTCGCAAGGAGCTAGTGGCACAGTCAGACAGCATGCATCGGCACCCGGGGTCAGCCAGACAGCACGCCAATCATCGCATGCTGTTGCCACCACCAGAATGCCGTCATTGCAGAGCTCAGCAGTGTGCCATTTTTTTGTGTGTCTGCCTCTGACAACAGCGATGCCATTTGCAACCTGTGCCAAAAGAAACTGAGTCGTGGGAAGTCCAACAACCACCTAGGTACAACTGTTTTGCGAAGGCACATGATCGCACATCACAACAGCCTATGGGATCAACACATGAGTACAAGCAGCACACAAACTCAAAGCCACCATCCTCCTCCTGGTCCAGCATCTTCAGCCACGTTAACCACTGCTGTCCTCCTTGCCCCCTCTCAACCATCCGCCCCTCCGTCTCTCGCCTTGAGCAGTTCCTGCTCATCTGCCCACAGTCAGGTGTCTGTCAAGGACATGTTTGAGCGTAAGAAGCCAATGTCACAAAGTCACCCCCTTGCCCGGCGTCTGACAGCTAGCTTGACTGAACTCTTAGCCTGCCAGCTTTTACCATACAAGCTGGTGGAGTCTGAGGCGTTAAAAAAAAATTGTAGCTATTGGGACACCGCAGTGGAAGGTACCCGGCCGAAATTTCTTTGCACAAAAGGCAATCCCCAACCTGTACTCGATTGTGCAAAAGGAAGTATGGCATGTCTGGCACACAGTGTCGGGGCAAGGGTACATCTGACCACTGATACCTGGTCTGCAAAGCATGGTCAGGGCAGGTATATCACCTACACTGCGCATTGGGTAAACCTGCTGACGGCTGCCAAGCATGGAATGCGTGGCTCTGCAAAGGAGTTGGTGACACCGCCACAACTTGCAGGCAGGCCTGCTGCCGCCTCCTCTACTCCTCCTACTCCATCCTCTTCCATAACCTCCTCGGCTGAGTCCTCTTCTGCTGCTGTGTCTTGCTCCACATCAACGGCACCCCCCCAGCTCCCCGAGTACTTTTCCACATCCCGGATACGGCAGTGTCACGCCGTCTTGGGGTTGACTTGCCTTGCCAGTGTCACACCGGACCAGCACTCCTGTCCGCCCTGAATGCACAGGTGGATCAGTGGCTGACTCCGCACCAACTGGAGATCGGCAAAGTGGTTTGTGAAAACGGAAGAAATTTGTTGGCGGCATTGCATTTGGGCAAGTTGACACATGTGCCGTGCATGGCACATGTGTGTAATCTGATCGTACAATGCTTTGTGCATAAGTACCCAGGCTTACAGGACATCCTTAAGCAGGCCAGGAAGGTGTGTGGCCATTTCAGGCGTTCCTACACGGCCATGGTGCACTTTTCCGATATCCAGCGGTGAAACAACATGCCAGTGAGGCGCTTGATTTGCGACAGCCCGACACGTTGGAATTCAACACTCCTAATGTTCGACCGCCTGCTCCAACAAGAAAAAGCCATTAACGAGTATTTGTATGACTGGGGTGCTAGGACAGCCTCTGCGGAGCTGGGAATTTTTTTGCCACGTTACTGGACGCTCATGCGCAATGCCTGTAGGCTCATGCGTCCTTTTGAGGAGGTGACAAACCTAGTCAGTCGCACCGAAGGCACCATCAGCGACATCATACCATTTGTTATCTTCCTGGTGTGTGCCCTGCGAAGAGTGCTGGATCAGGCCGTAGATGAGCGTAAAGAGGAAGAGTTGTGGTCACCATCACCACCAGAAACAGCCTTATCAGCATCACTTGCTGGACCTGCGGCAACGCTGGAAGAGGATTGTGAGGAAGAGGAGTCAGAGGAGGAATGTGGCTTTGAGGAGGAGGAGGAAGACCAACCATAACAGGCATCCCAGGGTGCTCGTTGTCACCTATCTGGTACCCGTGGTGTTGCACGTGGTTGGGGGGGAAGAACATACCTTCAGAGAGATCACTGAGGACGAGGAACAGGACATGAGTAGCTCGGCATCCAACCTTGTGCAAATGGGGTCTTTCATGCTGTCGTGCCTGTTGAGGGACCCTCGTATAAAAAGGCTGAAGGAGAACAACCTGTACTGGGTGTCCACGCTACTAGACCCCCCGTATAAGCAGAAAGTGCCCGAAATGTTACCGAATTACGGCAAGTCGGAAAGCAGTTCCAAAATCAATTAAAAAGTATGCTTTACACAGCGGATAAGGGTGATGTCACAGCACAACGGGAATCTAACAGGGGAAGAGGTGAAAGTAATCCTCCTCCTCCCACGACCACACCGGCAAGGACAGGCCGCTTTACAGACGTGTTGTTGATGGAGGACATGCGGAGCTTTTTAAGTCCTATGCATCGCCACAGCCCTTCGGGGTCCTCCCTCAGAGAACGACTCGACCGACAGGTAGCAGACTACCTTGCCTTAACTGCAGATATCGACACTCTGAGGAGCGATGAACCCCTTGACTACTGGGTATGCAGGCTTGACCTGTGGCCTGAGCTATCCCAATTTGCGATAGAACTTCTGGCCTGCCCCGCTTCAAGTGTCCTGTCAGAAAGGACCTTTAGTGCAGCAGGAGGTATTGTCACTGAGAAGAGAAGTTGCCTAGGTCAAAAAAGTCTAGATTACCTCACTTTTATTAAGATGAATGAGGGATGGATCCCGAAGGGACTGACAGTGTGCGATTCATGTGACTAAAAAAGGCCTGATGAGGGGGACTACTTAATACACCACTCCTATATGGTGGCACATTAGATTGCACGCGCAGTGCCCCAAATTTGAAGTAGGAGGACCGACCAAGCATCTTTTTCCATCTCCCGCTTCCTAAAATCGATGCCTTATATACACGTCCCCTGATAGGGGACGTAACAGTGATTAAACTGATAAGAATAGAACTACTTAACACACCACTCCTATCTGGTGGCACATTAGATTGCACGCGCAGTTCCCCAAATTTGAAGTAGGAGGACCGACCAAGCATCTTTTTCCATCTCCCGTTTCCTAAAATCGATGCCTTATATACACGTCCCCTGATAGGGTACGTAACAGGGATTAAACTGATAAGAATAGTACTACTTAACACACTACTCCTATCTGGTGGCACATTAGATTGCACGCGCAGTGCCCCAAATTTGAAGTAGAAGGACCGACCAAGCATCTTTTTCCATCTCCCGCTTCCTAAAATCGATGCCTTATATACACGTCCCCTGATAGGGGACGTAACAGGGATTAAACTGATAAGAATAGTACTACTTAACACACTACTCCTATCTGGTGGCACATTAGATTGCACGCACAGTGCCCCAAATTTGAAGTAGGAGGACCGACCAAGCATATTTTTCCATCTCCCGCTTCCTAAAATCGATGCCTTATATACACGTCCCCTGATAGGGGACGTAACAGGGATTAAACTGATAAGAATAGTACTACTTAACACACTACTCCTATCTGGTGGCACATTAGATTGCACGCGCAGTGCCCCAAATTTGAAGTAGGAGGACCGACCAAGCATCTTTTTCCATCTCGCGCTTCCTTAAATTGATGCCTTATATACACGTCCCCTGATAGGGGACGTAACAGGGATTAAACTGATAAGAATAGTACTACTTAACACACTACTCCTATCTGGTGGCATATTAGATTGCACGCACAGTGCCCCAAATTTGAAGTAGGAGGACCGACCAAGCATCCTTTTCCATCTCCCGCTTCCTAAAATCGATGCCTTATATACACGTCCCCTGATAGGGGACGTAACAGGGATTAAACTGATAAGAATAGTACTACTTAACACACTACTCCTATCTGGTGGCACATTAGATTGCACGCGCAGTGCCCCAAATTTGAAGTAGGAGGACCGACCAAGCATCTTTTTCCATCTCGCGCTTCCTTAAATTGATGCCTTATATACACGTCCCCTGATAGGGGACGTAACAGGGATTAAACTGATAAGAATAGTACTACTTAACACACTACTCCTATCTGGTGGCACATTAGATTGCACGCACAGTGCCCCAAATTTGAAGTAGGAGGACCGACCAAGCATCTTTTTCCATCTCCCGCTTCCTAAAATCGATGCCTTATATACACGTCCCCTGATAGGGGACGTAACAGGGATTAAACTGATAAGAATAGTACTACTTAACACACTACTCCTATCTGGTGGCACATTAGATTGCATGCGCAGTGCCCCAAATTTGAAGTAGGAGGACCGACCAAGCATCTTTTTCCATCTCCCACTTCCTTAAATCGATGCCTTATATACACGTCCCCTGATAGGGGACGTAACAGGGATTAAACTGATAGGAATAGTACTACTTAACACAACACTCCTATCTGGTGGCACATTAGGTTGCACGCGCAGTGCCCCAAATTTCAAGTAGGAGGACCGACCAAGCATCTTTTTTCATCTCCCGCTTCCTGGGTGGAGGAAGAGAGACCGTCAATGACATCAGTGAGGACAAGGAACGGGACATGGCTAGCTTGGTATCCAACCTTGTGCAAATGGGGAGTTTGCGGTTGTGCAAATGGACTGTTTGCGGTTGTTTGCGGTGCGTTAAACGGGGAGTTTGGTCTGTCACTGTGAAGCGGGTGTAACCCCTTACACTACCTGATCGATACAACATCATACCTGATGTTTTAAAGCACGTTATTCCAAACAATTTAGGAATGTTAGGTGATTTATGCCCTTTATGGATTAAAACCAGACTCTGCATCAACTATGTAATTTTCCATGGGAGTTTTGCCATGGATCCCCCTCCGCATGCCACAGTCCAGGTGTTAGTCCCCTTGAAACAACTTTTCCATCACTATTGTGGCCAGAAAGAGCCCCTGTGGGTTTTAAAATTCGCCTGCCCATTGAAGTCTATGGTGGTTCGCCCGGTTCGCCCGTTCGCGAACATTTGCGGAAGTTTGCGTTCGCCACTCGCGAACCGAAAATTGTATGTTCGCGACATCACTAGTCTATTGTGTTGAGATAAATGTATCACAGGCAGAAGATGATTTCTGCTGGAATGAATGGGAGTGTTTAGCTGTGTTGTAATGTTTTGATTGGTTGTTCTACAAAACCCTGCAGGCGGTACTGTGTGTGTAAAATGTGCATAAAAGCAGAGTGTTTGATTAAAACTTCAGTTCTTCTTCACCCTCAATCTGAGTCCTGTCTCTTATTGGGGGAATCTGCTACAAGGGATTGCTATGCTCGTCATACTCTCTTGCTATAATCACTGAGCTCTTGTAAGAGCTGTTCTGTTCCTGCTACGCTCTCTGGGGAAAGAGAGGTTCACCCACTGGAAGCTGGATCCTGGCCTTGAGTTCAGGGTGGGTGGAGACGGCGAGACCCCGGCGCAGCTGCATCGCTGGAAGTGGGGTCTGCAGTGCTGATGGTGTCGGTTGGAGTGCTTGGAGTCCTCGGCGAGGGCTAGGAGCATCGGTTGGTGGGGGTACTCAGTCGGAGTGCCAGCGGTCTATAACACGCTCTCTATTAACTTTATAGATATTTACTATATATACAATGTAAACTGTATACACACATACATAATTCTATATAATTATATTCTCCATATAGCAAGGCAGTAAGGGAAGTCTGCATTATTTTCTTAATTAAGAAGGTGGGAAATACCACAATGCACTTTCCTTACCTTCTCTTATTAATCTTTCTTGCATCCTGAACGTACTTAAGCTCTACATATATTAAAATGGATCCACGTAATATCCTTCCCTTCTTCTTGATCCCCCAGTCTCTCTTTGGCCCAGATTTTGATGAACATGTAGGGCCCTCGGATTGGTGATTTTAAACATTTCATCACGCCTGGTTTTAGGTTGTCGTCCTTGGCCCTTGACACCAGCTGTAAACAAGACAACTCTAGTTGAGTTAAGCATTCTGATGTTGCTATGACTACTTTTGGTTTCATATTAGTGGATATAAATTATGTCATAAACGTTTTGTGTTGCGCAGGGAAAGTCAATGCTTCAGTGTCAAGCATGCAAAATGTGCAGTCTATTAACAGTCACTCACTCACTCACTCAATCAATCTGCAATGAATGATATCAATGTAGCATTGATTGATAGATTTCTAAATGGATCCCAGGTACTGATTTCATATCAAACAATAGTTGTTGTTTTTTTTACTACAGTAGTAGTGCTTCACATTCATCTCAATAAATACTTGTTCCTACATTTATAATGGGAATAGATTATACCTTTAAATATTCTGCCAGAATATAATGTGACCCGACAATGGTGCCATCCAAGAAACTCCCCATCAGACATACATTAACATTAATATGAGGTCAAAACATATCAAATGTACTTAAAGAAACACTCTAACATTAAGGATACAAACATTTTTTCACTATATAGCTTTATACATTATATACTTAACTGTGCACATAATACGTATTATGTAACTATTCAACACTATATAACAAATACTGTTTACACTTACACACCGTTTACTTATATAATATATAAATCTTAAATGCTAATGATTTACTCTAGTCATATACTCGATATAAAAACTCTACACAAGTTCTATACATTGTATGCACTCTATACTCATGTATATAGATTATATACTCTATGTATACCTGTTATGCTTAAATGCACTATAGAAACATAGAAACATAGAATGTGATGGCAGATAAGAACCATTCGGCCCATCTAGTCTGCCCAGTTTTCTAAATACTTTCATTAGTCCCTGGCCTTATCTTATAGTTAGGATATATACTATATACTGTAAATGCGCTATATACATATATACACCATATATCCTGTGTATTCTATATACAATCTGCAATGTATAGAGGTATACACCGAATATACAATATATATATATATATATATATATATATATATATATACTACATTCAATAGTTATATACTCTATATATATATATATATATATATATATATAGAATATAGATACTATACAAGATAGTAACAGTTTTCCAGGAGCTTACTAAGTAGAGTGAATAAAATAAAATGACAATAAAATATAATAGAAAATAAAAGTTAAAAGTTAAAAGTTAAAAGTTAATTGGATGAATTATAAATTATCTATAAGTATTAGATGTTACAATATAACTATATAGTAGGATATAATTTCTAAGACCCAAATATGTAGGGTAGTGTGAAGAGACTAGGGTAAAGATGTAAAAATTTAACCTTTCTGTCCAATTATGAAGTGGATCTAAGATGAAAGATACAATCACCAAAATGTTTCCAAGATTGCTTACAAAGTATCCACTATCATCTATTTAGGATGAATTGTATATATAAAATAAATTAGAATAGAATGAGCAAACTCAGTACATCAAAAAACTGGTTTGTCTTAGGCAATATATATAATATCGCTAGAAACAACTGTAGGTATCAAAAGTAATTATTTATTGTAAATTGTTAAAATCAAAAAATGTGGGGCGGGCCCGGACCGCCGAGCTGGATGGTCGCAAGCAACCTCAGCTCCTGCACTTTCCCAAACAATAAGCTTCTAAAACACGATTTATTCCGGGATGGCAGATCAACAGCACCAGTCCTCAGGGCGCTGGGAACACTGGATCCAGGGAGAGGCTGACTCCTCGAATTGCAGTCCCCTGGGGGAGAATCTGTCGCTCCAGATGGGGCCTTCTCCGGCAGTGAGTGAGGCGGACGGCCGCTGCCCCACTATCCTGCCTGACAGTGCTCGGCCAGAGGCCCAGACCGGCGAGGACCTGGCCCTGTCCCCCCCCCCCCCCTCTGGGCCGGTGGGGGTGATCCCGGCCCCCACCCTTTGTCTCGGAGAGCAACAAAGCAACTAAAGCCTAGCAGTGTTACCAGCTTGAATGGCGGCCTGGGTGTCCCACCTAAGATGGCGGATGCCACCCAGGGAGAGAAAATGCGGCACGCAGATGCTCACAACACATGGCACAGCTGCCAGGAGCGAGCCAACCTACTTCCCACAACAGCCACTTGTAGGCACCCTTCAGAGCGCCCCAGCACAGTGCTTACCTCAAGGGGCACAGTACTGGACTGAAGGTCCGACACAAGAACAGGCCAGTATCAAGCGGCAGAAACGGGGGCACGGCAAACCAACACTCGCATCAAAGAAGAACCCACTACAAAGAACTACACAGAAACTAGCACCTCAGATATACCGGAGAGCTGATCACCCATACAAAATGCCGCGCCCCACACCTGGATGGCTGTACACCACACTCCGACCAGCGATGAAGATGCCACACGGCATACTGACAGCCGACCGGCAACGAGGCCACTATCAGCCCACGGAAGGCTCCAGCAAACCGGAGAACCGAGAGCGCATCCTGCACCCGTACACTACAGCCACCTTTCCAGCTGTCATCCCTGAAGCGACGGACTCACCAACTCAGCCCCGGAAGGGAGAAGGCTGATAGCCGACACAGAAGGCACAGAGTCTGGACGCTGCAGGCCACCACCAAACCCTGCCTGCCTTGATATATTAAAGGAGGCAACCCACAGGACTTGGAGGCAGCTGATGCTGGGCATGCCAGAGTGACCTAACATGTAGATGTTCTTGGTATGATCAGTCTCCCTGGCTTTCCAGGGAGGCCCAATATATAAAATGTTATTTAGCATGGTGTGCTTGCCTGACCAGTCAGAGTAGCGTAATATATATATAACGACCAAATTTCTTATATGCCTGTTTAAAATGTGTAAAACACACGTCATACTTCATAGCAGACACTAGGCAACATTTGTGTCCTCTATGTTAACCCATTAAAACACGAGTACAAGCACTATACCTTCAGAGCACATGCTAGCAACTCGCATGCTGACAAGCTACACATTATGGGCTTACTCTTAATACCTCCACCTCTCCACTTTCTGCGGCAAAGGGTTGGGAAGCAATCCAGACACAGCATTTCCTATCACCGAGTGCACTACTCTCAATACCTCAATCAACATGCCTAGGAGTTTGTATAGCCTAGTCTCTCTTGTCTAAAAGTTAATCTAGACATGTTCAGCTTAGCCTGTAATTTATATTGTTTTAAAAAAAAAATGTGCAGTATACTCAAATGCCTTGTAACTAATATGCGTTATCCAATTAACTGTCTTGCCAGTGCTGTTAGGGCATTGAAAAAAAATTGTCTGTTAAACTTGTGCACACAAAAATAAAGAATAAAAAAAAAATTAAGTAAGGGTTATATCCAGAGTGTTAATGCCAGTCTATTACGGGTAAAAATGCAAGACAACCTTTTATTTCTGCTTGGATGGATGCAGATGCTGTATATGTTCTTTTCGCCCAGATTCTGATCGCCCGTGAGGACGGCGTGCGTTCCACAGTGCGTTCCACCTCGAGCCTCACTTCGGGGGAACAGTACTGCTTGTGCGGCGGTATTGGTAATGCGTCTGGGATCCGAGATAGTAGAGTCTTTTGCAGAGGTACCCAGCTGGATGAAGAATCGTGTGGATGTTCTTTCTGACTGTCTGACGCGTTTCGTAGAGAATAGCTCTACTTCTTCAGAGATGGATAGAGTACCCTCCACATGAGGGTGCTTAAATACCTCTTAGTTGTTAGATTGATTAATTGATTAGATTGATTTTTATGTATCCATAAAAATTGAACTATTGCAATTTGATATATATTTATATAATAAAATACAATAAAATGAAATGACTTGAAAGAACAACATTTAATAAAAATAATATAAAACATTCTTACAATTGTTTGTCTTTTTTCTTGTACATAATGAAATTGATACGAACATAATTGGTACAAAAAGAATAAGTGTAAAGGACAAGAAAAATATAAGATGTAAGAATTGAGGAGAAAGCCTACTGCAGTCGCATAATTATCATATATATGAAATAAATTGATTTTTACATAAATTAGATTAATTTTCAGGTAATCTGGTTGTTATAGATAGATGGATAAATACCTTTTGTGATATTGCATATAGATAACTGCATAAACCACATTATGTGTGGGTAAACAGCAAAATATATATTACAATATATATTTATAATAATAAAATTCAAACAAGAAAATAGTCGTATGTCAACTAAATCTACGTTCAAAATCATACACCATTTTTGATAGATACAGTAATATTATGGACAAGAAAATTATCATACATCTACAATATATAAAGAGGGAATATTTAGACGAGATCTTATATCCTGGAACGAAACACAAGAATTAGTGCAGAAAACATTTATCGTAACTTCATAATTAGAGTACATAGTTAAAAAGCATAGTTTAAGAAAACATAGCTTTAAAGTATCATAGGATACACGAACTCTTAGAAAACCAAACATTATGTATTAAAGTTATTAAAAAGTAACGATACATATTAAAATGTACATTAAGCATATATATTAAATATATATATATATATATATATATATATATATATATATATATATATGATAGGATAAAATTATATATATTTTGTATGTTTTCTTCTTAGATCATATGCATATATATTAAGAACAAGAGATCCTTAAAATGTTGCAGTCTAAATTGAGAATACTATAAATGACCAAACCCCATAATAATATGCATAAAACTTCTAAGTGTTTAAAATAGAACAATATAAGATAAATATAGTATAAATAAATATAAAAGAGAGAAAATATATGCAACATTTATGGCAGGAGACAGGAAAAAGAAAAGTGTATACAGAGATAGAGTATTTCAGAATATTTTAAAATTAAAAATTAAAATATAAAATATTTTAAAATTTACTTCTATTGGGTATATTGAAAGAGAGTATCTTGAAAAATTGTATTAAAAACCACTATATTTAGAAACATTAATGAACCTTAATAAACCTTAAAGGACTGAAAGGGCATTCTAAATAATTGCTTGAATCTTAAATAAAAATAAAAATAAATAAAAAATACATATATAAAAAAAATATATATATATAAAAATATATATAAAAAATATATATACTGGGAGGTGTATCCTAATTGAATAAAGTATATACTCTATATATACGTGTTATGCTTAAATGTCCTATACACTCTACATGCACAACATACATATATACACCCTATATTCTGTGTATTCTATAAACAATCTGCAATCTATAGAGATATACATCTAATATACAATATATATACTACATTCAATAGTTATATACTCTAAATATACTTGTTATGCTTAAATGTCCTATACACTCTACCTGCGCAACATACCTATATACACCATATATCCTGTGTATTCTATATACAATCTGCAAAGTATATAGGTATATACCGAGTATACAATATAGATACTACATTCAATAGTTACGTTATGTACAATATAAAGGGTGGGCCAATATTAAGAGTAGGATTTGACAGGTAAATAACTTGTTAGTAGTTGAATTTTTCAGTTGCAGGTACATATTATAACTGAGTCTTGGTAAATTCATCATGGGTAATTTTATGGAGTTACGAGAAAAAAAGGTGAAATTTAAATCTCAAAATGGCAGGTCCATTATTTTAATGCAAAGAGCTTACCACCGTCACTTCAATGTAAGCTGCCATCCTTTGTCCATCCTTTGAGCTGCTAAATACATCCTGTGGGGATATCAGAAGTTAATGTTGTATATTAACAAGCCGCGTACACTTGAGCAGATCAAGGAGAATATCCGTATATAAATTTGAGTCTTTAACATTCGCTTTTGTAATGAACAATCCAATCGAAAGTGTCCAACTTTGCGCGGTGGTAATGGAACTCATTTAATAGACGTCATCTTCCATACATAGTCAAGCAAATCTTCATATGCTGAGCATTCATTGTATGTAATATCATTGAAATTGGTTCATTCATAAAAAAGAGTTATTCACCCCTCAAACCCTACTCTGAATTTTGGCAGACTTTAAACTATATACACAATCAAAATACATAAATGTACTATATACTCTACACTTACTCTGCACATAATACGTATTATGTAACTATACAATCTGCAATGTACACAGGTATACATTTAATATACAATATATATATATATATACTACACTCAATAGTTATAGACTCTGTATATACTTGTTATGCTTAAATGTCCTATACACTCTTCATGCACAACTTACATATATACACCATATATCCTGTGTATTCTGTATACACCAAATATACAATATATATACTACATTCAATAGTTACATAGACTGTATATACTTGTTATGATTAAATGCACTATACACTCTACAAACACTATATACATCTATACATATATACACCATATATCCTGTTTATTCTATATACAATCTGAAATCTATAGAGGTATACACCTAATATTCAATATATATACTACATTCAATAGTTACATAGTCTATATGTTTTTGTTATGCTTAAATGAACTATACAGTCTACAGGCACTATACTCATATATACACCATATATCCTGTGTATTCTATATACAATCTGCAATGTATAGAGGTATACACCTAATATACAATATATATATATTACATTCAATAGTTATATACTCTATATATACGTGTTATGCTTAAATGTCCCATACACTCTACATGCACTATATACATATATACACCATATATCCTGTGTATTCTATATACAATCTGTAATGTACACAGGTATACACCGGATATACAATATATATACTACATTCAATAGTTATATATGCTATATATACTTGTTATGCTTAAATGCACTATACACGCTACATAGACTATATACATATATACATATATAAATATATACACCATATATCCTTGTATTCTATATACAATCTGCAATGTATAGAGGTATACACCGAATATACAATATATATACTACATTCAATAGTTATGTTATGTACAATATAAAGGGTGGGCCAATATTAAGAGTAGGATTTGACAGGTAAATAACTTGTTAGTAGTTGAATTTTTCAGTTGCAGGTACATGTTATAACTGAGTCTTGGTCAATTCATCATGGGTAATTTCATGGAGTTACAACGAGAAAAAGTAGTGGAATTTAAATCTCAAAATGGCAGGTCCATTATTTTAATGCAAACAGCTTACCACTGTGACTTCAATGTAAGCTGCCATCCTTTGTCAATCCTTTGAGCAGCTAAATACATCCTGTGGGGATATCCGAAGTTTTTGTTGTATATTAACAAGCCGCGTACACTTGAGCAGATCAAGGAGAATATCCGTATATAAATTCGAGTCTTTAACATTCGCTTTTGTAATGAACAATTCAATCGAAAGCGTCCAACTTTGCGCGGCGGTAATGGAACTCATTTAATAGACGTCATCTTCCGTACATAGTCAAGCAAATCTTCATACGCTGAGCATTCATTGTATGTAATATCATTGAAATTGGTTCATTCATAAAAAACTGTTATTCACCCCTCAAACCCTACTCTGAATTTTGGCAAACTTTAAACTCTATATACAATCAAAATACATAAATGCACTCTATAATCTACACTATATAAATATTTCTATAATGCACATAATGCACATGTATTTATACTCTTTATAGTTTATAAACATATATATATACACTCTCAATTAACTTTATACATATTCACTATATATACAATGTAAACGGTATACACACATACATAATTCTATATAATTATATTTTCCATATAGCAAGGCATTAAGGAAAGTCTGCATTATTTTCTTAATTAAGAAGGTGGGAAATACCCACAATGCACTTTCCTTACCTTCTCTTATTAATCTTTCTTGCATCCTGAACGCACTTAAGCTCTTCATATATGAGACCATCTTGAAAATGGATCCACATAATATCCTTCCCCTTCTTCTTGATCCCCCAGTCTCTCTTTGGCCCAGATTTCGATGAACATATAGAACCCTCGGATTGGTGTTTTTAAACATTTCATCACGCCTGGTTTTAGGTTGTCCTCCTTGGCCCTTGACACCAGCTGTAAACAAGAAAACTCTAGTTGTGTTGAGCATTCTGATGTTGCTATGACTACTTTTGGTTTCATATCAGTGGATATAAATTATGTCATAAACGGTTTTCTGTTGCACAGGGAAATTCAATGCTTCAGTGTCAAGCATGCAAAATGTGCAGTCTATTAACAGTCACTCACTCACTCAATCAATCTGCAATGAATGATATCAATGTTTAATTGATTGATAGATTCCTAAATGAATCCCAGGTACTGATTTCATATCAAACAATAGTTGTTGTTGTTTTTTTACTACAGTAGTAGTGTTTCACATTTATCTCAATAAATACTGGTTCTTACATCTATACTGGGAATAGATTATACCTTTAAATACTCTGCCAGAATATAATGTGACCCTACAATGGTGCCATCCAAGAAACTCCCCATCAGACATACATTAACATTAATATGCGGTCAAAACATATCAAATGTACTTAAAGAAACACTCTAACATTAAGGATACAAACATTTTTCTCACTATATAGATTTATCTCTCTCCCACCCTCACCATAAAAAAAAAACTTTACATTTTAAAAGAAATAAGATTTTAGTTCCATATTGTGACGGTTTCTGTTTTCACCGCAGATGCCAATTCTCTCCGGCTAAAATTATCTTTACAGATGAAGCATTCAAATGTTTATCCATTAAGCTGTAGTGGTTCTGGTGCTAGTAGTGGTTCTAGTGTCCCTTTAAATTGGTTTGTTGCTCTACGTATGCCTGGAACATTCTTTCAAGAGTCGTACTGTTGTTTGTGCGATCACAAATTTAGTGATGTATTCCCCTCCATTTAAAGCTGTAGTGGAGTCCTTTATTTTGCAAGATTTTCTGTGGCTGTGGTTCTGTTGGCTCCTTCTGGTATTGCTGATCCATTTGTCATTTATTTCCTCATATTATGGCTTTTATTTTTTCTCCATATTTTCTTCAGTTGTCCAGTTGTTTGGATATGAAATCTCCATTCCATTCACCAAAATGTATCCCTAATTAAAAAATAAATAAAAAAAATAGTTCTTTGCTATCATGGAAAATATGTATATCTATCTATATGCATTATATACTTAACTGTGCACGTAACTGCTGCATGTAACTATGCAGCACTACATTACAAATACTGTTTACACATACACACTGTATACTTATTGTGAAGAAATGACTCTGTTATTCGGTATTTCTGCATGTTTCTTGCTTTTTCTGTATGTTTTCAATCGGCAGATGGAACTGCCGAACAAAGACCACCCCTGGCTCACTTAACTTCAAAGCCGGCATCACTTTCACCCTCTACGTGTGCGGCCAGCGTTCGTACTGACGAACGCCTCGTGGCAGAGAAAACCGCGGCCATCTTTTTTCTGTCAAACAAAGGCAGCGGGACTTGGTCGTCGAGTGTCTGGAACTAAAATCGGACACTCGACTTCCCGAACACCGGTCTCAATCACACGAACGCTGGAACTATATGTACCGATTTGCTAGAAGAGCGCTATTCGGTACAGTTGTGTATACGAATGAGGGGAACAATCGCTGCTAGGAGCCAGGGGAATCCATTTGGTACTTTTATTCGTTTTTCTCCCTTTTCTAAAGTGACCGGCAAAACCACCCAAACTTGTGGAACTATTTTGGGCAGCCCACCCACGGTGACCCGGTCACAAAGGACTTCCAGAGTTTTTGAGAACCCCTGAACCGATCTGGGTGAAATTTGAATATGTTGGTCACCCAGATCGGGGCTATCAGGGGACATAGGATTTGTGGGGATACCCCATGTATAAAGGGGTGTTCCAGAAATTGGGGAAACTGGTGATTTTTCTGCCTGGAGATAATTAGGTTGCTACTGTATCAGACCTGATTATCTCCAGCGCTAGGGGAGGGAATTACATGTTTGTGTTGGGTGTGTTTTATATTTTTACTGTACATGATTGGATAAATGTTACTCCTCCCTGTGGGATGTCCCCTTGCATGGGGACCTGCATAAAAGGCTGTGTGTGTGAATAAAGCTCAGTTCTACTTGTATCCTGATCCTGGACTCTGGCTGTTATTTGGAATTTGTATGATTTATTAAGGGAATTATCTTGTGAAGCTATTTGTATTTCGTATGGATTTCGTTCCTTGGAACTACCGAACGGAGGTCTATCTATACTAGACTCTGGCGCTTCGGGAGGAAACTACCGAAATAGGTTTGACTATACTTGGTTTCCTTACAACTGGTGGCAAGCGGACGGATTCGAATCCCGAACGTACATTTCAAACCAAGCAAGGGAATGAATGGCTCAGCAGTACCAGCTACTTAAAAGAACCACACTAAAGGATTTACTGGAAGCTCGAGGCGTAGTGGCAAGTAACAAGACAAAAGCCACGTTAATTGCAGAATTAATACAGAGCGACAGTACCAGTAATACAGAGATGGATCAAGAGGAAGAAACTGTGATGCAAAAGGACATCCGATGAATGATCAGTCTATTGGGACCCAACCCAGCTACAGAGGCGGTTCTGCAGGTCATGGCACAAGCCAGGCAATCGCAAAAAGAGCGAGAGGACCGGGACAGACCGCCACAGGGAGATTTACTACACTCCCCGGGAAGTACTAGTGACCTACCAAAGAAGGTAAATTATGCAGCATTTAAATCTTTTAATGACAATGAGATGGAAATTGACAGTTACTTCCAAGACTTTGAACGTCAATGTGCACTGGAGGGATTAGACTCCACAAAATGGGCTGCAGTAATTAGCAGTAAATTGTCAGGTAGAGCAGCCGAGGCGCTACGAGCAGTACCTGAGGGAGACATACATGATTATGAAAAGATAAAAGACATTTTGTTGGCCAGATATGCTGTAACCCCGGAGGCATACCGGAAAAAGTTCTGCGGAAGACGGGGAGAGATTCCCATACGGAATGGGCTTTTCGGCTACACAGGACTGCCCGTAATTGGATGAAGGGCTGCCAAGCAACTACCCTGGAGGATGCTTTACAACTAATGTTATTGGAGCAATTTTTTTAATCACACTGCAGAGGACATAAAAGACTGGGTTAAAGATAGAAAACCTAAAACTGTGGAGGAAGCCGCCAGGTTAGCGGATGAATATCAGGATAACAGGAGGAAGGAACAAGGGGCGAGCAGACCACCTTTTAAGCCTAACTACACTGCTCCAGCAACCCCTACCCCTCCTAGAACCTCCATGAGTAACCCCTCGCCGAGCCCAGCAATAACATCCCGATCCCTTGCAGTGTGCCATTATTGCAAGCAACCTGGACATTATAAAAATCAGTGCCCTCGCTTGAACCGGGGAAGCTGGGAAAGGCAACCCCCACAACAACCCAGGGCAGCTGCTCATTGTGTGCAACAAGAAAGCACAACCTATGTCCCTAACCAGGAAGAACAGTGGAGCGTATTACACGAGGTCAACCCAGTGCAAGCTGGGGGTGACAACCGGGACCACCACCGCCAATGGATTACCGTAGATGGCGTGGGGGCTCGGGCGCTGAGAGACTCTGGGGCTACTTTGACTGTGGTGCAACCTCACATGATCAGGACTCAAGTCCGCACTGGACGCACAGTCGCTGTGAGGGTGGCTGGGGGCGCTATCCACAAACTGCCCACCGCCAATGTCCTTGTCGATTGGGGTTCGGGGTCCAAACAGCTGGAGGTCGGGATTATGCAAGAGCTACCAGCCGAGGTTTTGTTGGGGAATGATGTTGGATGCTTAACCTCTCAACTAGCCCGACCCCTGCAGAGGCATACCCGGTTACCACCCGAGCTCAAGCCAGACTGGAAGCACCGCTGCACTCTGAGGAAAACCAGGTAGGAGTCAAAATACCCCCCTTACCTGATCCCCCTTCCCCTTTTTGGGATACACCCCAGGGGTTTGAACAAGAACAGCGTACCGAACCCACACTAGAGGGATATAGGAAGGCAGTGGCCGTTACCCCAGGAAACAACCCGCACGAAAGGTTTGAATGGTATAAGGGATTGCTGTATAGAGTGACATGGGGGGTGCGACAGGGGACCACCCAGGTCATCAAAAGACAGTTAATTGTACCCCGTAAATTTCGGGCTGAGTTATTAAAACTCAGTCATGACATTCCCCTAGCAGGACATCTAGGGATCAAAAAGACAAGGGACAGGTTAACCCAAACGTTCTTCTGGCCTAGGGTCACACAGGACCTCAAGTATTATTGCAGGACATGCGACGTATGTCAAAGGGTAGGGAAAAGAGGGGACCTTCAGAAGGCCAAACTCCACCCATTGCCCATTATAGAGCAGCCCTTTCACCGAGTAGCGGTGGACTTAATAGGACCCCTCAGCCGACCCAGCCAGTCGGGCAAAAAGTTCATACTAGGGGAGTAGACTACGCCACTAGATACCCAGAGGCGGTCGCCCTCACAAACATAGAGGCAGAGACCGTGGCAGAGGCCCTCATTAAGATATTCACCCGGGTAGGTTTCCCCCTTTATTAAGGGAATTATCTTGTGAAGCTATTTGTATTTCGTATGGATTTGGTTCCTTGGAACTACCGAACCGAGCTCTATCTATACTAGACTCTGGCGCTTCGGGAGGAAACTACCGAAAGAGGTTTGACTATACTTGGTTTCCTTACACTTATATAATATATAAATCTTAAATGCTAATGATTTACTCTAGACATATACTCGATATAAAAACTCTATGTATACCTGTTATGCTTAAATGCACTATATACTGTAAATGCGCTATATACATATATACACCATATATCGTGTGTATTCTATATACAATCTGCAATGTATAGAGGTATACATCTAATATACAATATATATACTACATTCAATAGTTATATACTCTAAATGTACTTGTTATGCTAAATGTCCTATACACTCTACCTGCACAACATACCTATATACACCATATATCCTGTGTATTCTATATACAATCTGCAAAGTATATAGGTATATACCGAGTATACAATATATATACTACATTCAATAGTTACGTTATGTATAATATAAAGGGTGGGCCAATATTAAGAGTAGGATTTGACAGGTAAATAACTTGTTAGTAGTTGAATTTTTCAGTTGCAGGTACATATTATAACTGAGTCTTGGTAAATTCATCATGGGTAATTTTATGGAGTTACAACGAGAAAAAGTAGTGGAATTTAAATCTCAAAATGGCAGGTCCATTATTTTAATGCAAAGAGCTTACCACTGTCACTTCAATGTAAGCTGGCATCCTTTGTCCATCCTTTGAGCTGCTAAATACATCCTGTGGGGATATCTGAAGTTAATGTTGTATATTAACAAGCCGCGTACACTTGAGCAGATCAAGGAGAATATCCGTATATAAATTCGAGTCTTTAACATTCGCTTTTGTAATGAACAATCCAATCGAAAGTGTCCAACTTTGCGCGGCGGTAATGGAACTCATTTAATAGACGCCATCTTCCATACATAGTCAAGCAAATCTTCATACGCTGAGCATTCATTGTATGTAATATCATTGAAATTGGTTCATTCATAAAAAACTGTTATTCACCCCTCAAACCCTACTCTGAATTTTGGCTAACTTTAAACTCTATATACAATCTAAATACATAAATGTACACTATACTCTACACAATATAAATATTTATTTAATGCACATATATACACTTTTAACACCATTGACTTTATGTATTTATACTCTTTATAGTTTATAAATATATATATATACACTCTCAATTAACTTTATACATATTCACTATATATACAATGTAAACGGTATACACACATACATAATTCTATATAATTATATTCTCCATATAGCAAGGCAGCAAGGAAATTCTGCATTATATTCTTAATTAAGAAGGTGGGAAATACCCACAATGCACTTTCCTTACCTTCTCTTATTAATCTTTCTTGCATCCTGAACGCACTTAAGCTCTTCATATATGAGACCATCTTGAAAATGGATCCACATAATATCCTTCCCCTTCTTCTTGATCCCCCAGTCTCTCTTTGGCCCAGATTTTGATTAACATATAGAACCCTCGGATTGGTGTGTCAGGGTACCTGTTGTCTCTACCTCAGAGGAGGTGAGATACTTAGACGTTCATCCTCTCAGAGGGGTTGACTCACTCGTTCCTCGCAGTTCTCTCGGCCGTTTACACGCCGGCCGCGAGGGACCCGCTTCCTTTTATGACGCGGCGCTCAGTAGCCGACGTCATGACGACAATCCGTTCCGACCTGTCAATCAAGTCCCGACCACGAATCAGGACTCGTCGGGGGCGTGATTACCTATCTAGAACCAGGGTATAAAGTAGGGCTTTATGCATTTGTTCATTGCCCTGTCGTGGTTCTAGCTTGTCTAGTCACTCAGTGCTCTTGTTATCTATTTGTCTCTTTGGTTTTGACCCGGCTTGTTTGTTCTATCCTGCTTACCTCTATTACCCTTTGACTCGGCTTGTCTCTCACTTATCTGCTCTCTCGGTCCCTCGACCTCGGCTTGTCTCTAGATCATTCTTTGCTTACTCCTTACGTTAGTCCGGCCATTCTAAGGTCCGGTATACGTACCTACCTCCTGTTTGTACTTTGCGTGTTGGATCCCTGTCCCGATCCTGACATTACGACAGGGCCAATGGATCCTGCAGGTACAAACACTCAGGTTGGTTCTTCCGACTCTAGATTTGAGGCCATGGATCATAGAATGGATCAGATGGCTCTAGCGCTGCAGGCTTTATTATCTCGTTCTAATAATCAACCAGAAGAGATGCGTACTACATCCATCTCCCCTGTAAGTTCAGGTCTAGAGGTAGCCACAGTAGGTGCTTCTTCCCGTATTACTCCTCCTGTACGTTATGGTGGCTCTCCGGATAAGTGTTGTGGTTTTTTAAACCAGATAGGTATTCATTTCGAATTACAACCCCGCTCCTACCCTACAGATAGGGCGAAGGTTGGATTCATTATCACACTACTCATTGATAAGGCTCTGACATGGGCCAATCCATTGTGGGAGAATGATAACCCGTTAGTCTATAATTATAATGCCTTTGTCGCTGCTTTTAGAAGAACTTTTGACCCTCCAGGTAGAAAGGTCAATGCAGCTAGATTATTGTTGCGCCTTAGACAAGATAACCGAACCCTTGTGGATTATGCACTAGAGTTCAGGTCCTTGGCGGCAGAAGTTAAGTGGAATGAACAGGCTTATATAGACATATTTTTAAACGGATTATCAGATGAAATTCTAGACGAGGTTGCTACAAGAGAGCTTCCTGAAAATTTGGAGGATTTAATTTCTTTTATTTCTCGTATTGATGAACGTTTAAGAGAGAGGCAGAACACTCGAGATAGAACCCGTAGACCTTCCTTTAAACTAGCTCCCTCATTTCAAAGTCCTGAATCCACAACCTCAGCTTTTCCAGAACCTATCCAGATAGGCAATACTCGCCTCTCAGAAGAAGAGAGACAGTACAGGAGAAGGGAGGGGTTGTGTATGTATTGTGGAGTAAGAGGGCACCTACGCCTAAATTGTCCTAATCGCCCGGGAAACGCTCGCACCTAAGTTTCTCTAGATGACAGGCCTTGGGTGTTTCTATTTTGTCCTCTATACATAATTATAAAGATCACAGGCTTCTGCTACCTGTTTCTTTAGCTTGGGAGAAGGGAGTACTAAAAACTATGGCGTTGGTAGATTCCGGAGCTGCTGAGAGCTTTATTGACCAAGTTTTTGTTACTAAACACTCTATTCCATCCCAGCTAAGGGATACACCCTTGGTCGTTGAGGCCATAGATGGTAGACCATTATCTGAACCTGTTATTTTTCGTGAGACCATACCTGTTAACTTAACTGTTGGTATCCTACACGAGGAAGGTATATCTCTTATGCTTATTTCGTCTCCTTCTGTTCCTATAGTCCTGGGGTATCCGTGGTTAAAGAAACATAACCCTATTATTGATTGGGAACTAGGGGAGATAGTCTCATGGGGTCAGGGTTGCCAGAGCAGGTGCTTACAGAAAGTCTCACCGGTTTGCGTAGTTAACGCACCGGCTAATTCTACCCAGTCTACAGACGTACAAATACCGCCTCTGTACCTGGATTTAAAGGCAGTCTTTGACAAAAAGAATGCTGACACTTTACCTCCACACAGGCCCTTTGACTGCAAGATCAGACTCCTGCCTGGGACCATGCCTCCGAGGGGTACGGTATACCCTTTATCCACTAAGGAGAACTTAGTCTTAGAGGAGTATATTCGTGAGAACCTAGACAAAGGATTCATTAGGAGATCCTCCTCTCCTGCCGGGGCCGTTTTTTTTTTTGTGAATAAGAAGGATGGTACGTTAAGGCCTTGCATTGATTATCGAGGCTTGAATAAAATAACGATTAGAAATGCCTACCCGATTCCTTTGATTACTGAGCTCTTTGATCGTCTAAAAGGCTCCAAGATTTTCACCAAGTTAGATCTCAGAGGGGCGTATAACTTGGTGAGAATTCAGCAGGGAGACGAGTGGAAAACAGCGTTCAATACCCGATATGGGCACTATGAGTACACGGTAATGCCTTTTGGGCTCTGTAATGCACCGGCAGTATTTCAGGACCTGATCAATGAAGTTCTTAGGGAATTTCAACAGGATTGCGTTATTGTATATTTGGATGATATACTAATACACTCTAGAGAAATTGAGACCCACCACAGACAAGTCAGAAGGGTATTGCGCAAACTTCTACAACATGGGTTGTACTGCAAATTGGAGAAATGTAGTTTTGACCAATCTCAGATAAACTTTCTTGGTTACGTGATTTCTGGGGACGGGTTTAAAATGGATCCGGATAAACTCCAGTCTATTTTAGATTGGCCATTACCCAGGGGTCTCAAAGCCATTCAGAGGTTTATTGGATTCTCCAATTATTATAGGCGTTTCATTAAAGGATACTCTTCTATTATTGCTCCTATTACCAATATGACCAGACAGGGGGCTGACACTAAGACTTGGTCTACTGATGCTCTCGTTGCTTTCAAGACACTCAAGGAACTTTTTGCTTCTGCACCAATTTTAGTTCACCCTGATACGACTTTGCCTTTTCTACTCGAAGTAGACGCCTCAGAGGCAGGTTTATTCGCTATCTTGTCTCAAAGGTTAGGTGTGGATAAACCGTTACATCCATGTGGTTTTTTTTCCAATTAAATTATCTGGGCCTGAAAGCAGATATGACATTGGTGACAGGGAACTACTAGCGGTCATCATGGCTTTAAAGGAGTGGAGACATTTATTGGAAGGGACCTTGCATCCTGTTACTATTTTGACGGATCACAAGAACTTGTCCTATATTGGGGAGGCCAAGCGCTTGTCCGCCAGGCAAGCTCGTTGGTCCTTGTTCCTCACTCATTTCAATTACGTGCTCACTTATAGACCTGGTTCTAAGAACTCTAAAGCCGATGCTTTGTCTCGCCAACATGAACCTTCTACTATATCTGAGGCGGTTTTGTCTTCTATAGTTCCCAAGTGCAATATTATCGCCAACACGAGTCTCAGGATTCATTCTCCGTTGCTGGCCGAGATCATGAAGTTACAGCATCTGGCTCCTAGACAGGGTCCTGGGGCAAGGTATTTTGTTCCCCCTGAACTCCAACTGGAACTGTTACAGTGCTTTCACGACAGTAAGGTGGCTGGGCATCCTGGCATTCGCAAGACGTGTGCCTTGATTTCCAAAGATTTCTGGTGGCCTTCACTACGTAAGGATATTAGGGATTTCGTCTGAGCATGTGAGGTCTGTATGAAGACTAAACAACCTCATACGCTTCCATGTGGGCTTTTGCATCCCTTGGAAATTCCCGAGAGACCGTGGTCCTGTCTGGCTATGGACTTCATTGTCGATTTGCCTGTTTCTAAAAAACAGACTGTTATCCTCACGGTGGTTGACAGGTTTACTAAGATGGCTCATTTCGTGCCCTTACCTAAACTGCCATCTTCTCCCGAATTGGCTGAGATATTCGCGAGAGAGATTTTTTGTTTACATGGGATACCCTCCGAAATTGTTTCTGATAGAGGTTCCCAATTTGTTTCCCGTTTTTGGAAATCCTTCTGTTCTCAACTGGGCATCAAATTGAATTTCTCTTCTGCCTATCATCCCCAGTCTAACGGAGCTGCTGAACGCACCAACCAAAAGATTGAACAATATTTACGTTGTTTTGTTTCCGAACACCAGGACGATTGGGTCGGTCTGATTCCTTGGGCGGAGTTTGCACACAACAATCTCGTTTGTGATTCTACTCGTTCTAGCCCCTTTTTCATGAATTATGGCTTTCATCCTTCCATTCTTCCCTCGGTTTCTCCTTCCCAAGGGGTACCGTCGGTTGATGTTCATGTTGCCAATTTGAGGAAGTTGTGGGATCAAACTCGACAAATTCTCCTGCATAATTCCGCGTTGTTCAAGAAACACGCTGATAAGCGTAGAAGGGCGTCTCCGGTTTTTGTTCCAGGTGATAGGGTATGGTTGAGTACCAGAAACATTCGCTTAAAGGTTCCTTCTATGAAATTCGCCCCTCGTTACATTGGCCCTTACAGGGTTCTCACTCGAATTAACCCAGTTCCGTATCGTCTGGCCCTTCCATCTGCCTTACGCATTCCTAACTCCTTTCATGTTTCCTTGTTGAAGCCTCTAGTATGTAACAAGTTTTCCTCCGCTGTATCCTCTCCTCGCGCTGTTCAGGTTGAGGGTCAGGAGGAGTATGAGATCAACTCCATCCTCGATTCTCGAATCTCTCGGGGGAGGTTACAATATCTTGTTGGCTGGAAGGGATATGGTCCTGAGGAGAGGACTTGGGTACCTCAGGAGGATGTGCATGCTCCTTGCCTCCGCAGGGCTTTTCACTCTCGTTTTCCATCTTGCCCCGGTTCCTTCCGCCCGGCGGGCGTTTCTGAGAGGGGGGGTACTGTCAGGGTACCTGTTGTCTCTACCTCAGAGGAGGTGAGATACTTAGACGTTCATCCTCTCAGAGGGGTTGACTCACTCGTTCCTCGCAGTTCTCTCGGCCGTTTACACGCCGGCCGCGAGGGACCCGCTTCCTTTTATGACGCGGCGCTCAGTAGCCGACGTCATGACGACAATCCGTTCCGACCTGTCAATCAAGTCCCGACCACGAATCAGGACTCGTCGGGGGCGTGATTACCTATCTAGAACCAGGGTATAAAGTAGGGCTTTATGCATTTGTTCATTGCCCTGTCGTGGTTCTAGCTTGTCTAGTCACTCAGTGCTCTTGTTATCTATTTGTCTCTTTGGTTTTGACCCGGCTTGTTTGTTCTATCCTGCTTACCTCTATTACCCTTTGACTCGGCTTGTCTCTCACTTATCTGCTCTCTCGTTCCCTCGAGCTCGGCTTGTCTCTAGATCATTCTTTGCTTACTCCTTACGTTAGTCCGGCCATTCTAAGGTCCGGTATACGTACCTACCTCCTGTTTGTACTTTGCGTGTTGGATCCCTGTCCCAATCCTGACATGGTGTTTTTAAACATTTCATCACGCCTGGTTTTTGGTTGTCCTCCTTGGCCCTTGACACCAGCTCTAAACAAGACAACTCTAGTTGTGTTGAGCATTCTGATGTTGCTATGACTACTTTTGGTTTCATATCAGTGGATATAAATTATGTCATAAACGGTTTTCTGTTGCACAGGGAAAGTCAATGCTTCAGTGTCAAGCATGCAAAATGTGCAGTCTATTAACAGTCACTCACTCACTCAATCAATCTGCAATGAATGATATCAATGTAGCATTGATTGATAGATTCCTAAATGGATCCCAGGTACTGATTTCATATCAAACAATAGTTGTTGTTGTTTTTTTACTACAGTAGTAGTGTTTCACATTTATCTCAATAAATACTGGTTCTTACATTTATACTGGGAATAGATTATACCTTTAAATACTCTGCCAGAATATAATGTGACCCTACAATGGTGCCATCAAAGAAACTCCCCATCAGACATACATGTATGTACGTTATGGGGAATCGCGATGCAGCCGAGAACAAAATCTAACCCTATTCAACCCCCCAGTATCGACAGACCACTTAGTATGGATGAAACAGGCCACAGCATTTATTATCACAAATTAAGTTACTGCTTAACACATCCATAACTTTATTTATTAAATATCTTCTTTTCTGTAACCAAAACGTTAGACATAAATAAGCATAAATTTTATCACATGACAGGAGGCTTCATATTTTGCATAACTTTCTTTACTTTATGCCTCCAGCAGCACAAGTCAATCAGAAAACTTTAAACCAATCAGTAACAGGCATCACATCCATATATAAAGCCCTGACAGTCACGTGATTTCCTCTTTCTTTGCTGCTTACCAGCCAAGTCACAGGTCAGAGTATTTTGCTCCAAACTGTTTTCATTTATATTACATTAATCATTATATTTGAATGTTTATGGTGTGGTATTTGTCCCCTGCTACCCTCTCCCTTCTCTACGCTGATTATCTGCTAAATTGCTTTTACATTTTGGTATTAGACTTGCTTTTCTTCCCTGATAATTTGCTAGTTGCCTTTTCAGTTGGTATTAGCTTTGTCTCTTTAATATAATAATTAGCTAATTCCCTTTTACATTGGTCCTTCTATCCTGATTTTTGCTGTTGATTTTAAGTTTTTATATTGGACTTGTCTCTGCTGGCACTTTGTTGTTTCACTTTCTCTGATTTAATCTCGCGCGAATCACAGCGTTTTACCGCGATTGCGTTTTGTTTGCACTGGTGCCAGGACTTCAGGGCAGGTCTCTGGGGGTTGGGGGTACCGGGTGGACTCAGTACCGCACCGGCGGGCCGCGATCGAACGGCGGCCATCTTGAATCTCGCGGCTCTCGCGAGATTCACGTCGGCCATTCGGTTTTAGCCAGTTCGTGATTCCCACGAACTGGCAATCTGCTCTACATTGTCAAAAATAAAGTTCCTGTGAAATGAAGTTCTCCAAGTCTTTTCTGGGAGATTATATATTAAATGTTCACTGCTGAAATCAATCCTGTTACACAACACTGGCAGGTGGAATAAAGTTGACAGGATTATGCATGGAGTGTCCACTTATGTAGGACTGATCCCTGCTGTGTGCATATACTGGATGCAGTACTCAGGTCTCCTGGCAGTTTGCTCTATAATGTTACATACAAATGTCATGTGGAATAAAAGTTTTCTTGTAAATCTGGAGGATTAAGAATGGACTTTTCCCTGCTGTGGGCACGTAGTGGATGCTTTACTCTATCTGCTGGCAGGGAAATTAAATAGCACTGATAACTTACTCAGCTCCCTAATCCCACTGGACCTCACAACCACTGGATATATTCCATCCCCACAGGGATACAGGACACAGTATTGGAGGCACATAACTGAGTGATTAACAGGGGTGACCCCCCTTATAGTGGGTGAACCCCAAGCATGGAAGACACCTCTCCAAAGTGACATTGTGGTTCAGTGGTGAACCCCCTACGCTGGGTGACCCCCAAGCAAATCTAGTCCCTGTCCTAGTGACATACCTATACTGGGGTAACCCCCCTACGCTGGGTGACCCCCAAGCGAATCTGGTCCCTGTCCTAGTGACATACCTATACTGGGGTGAAACCCCTACGCTGGGTGACCCCCAAGCGAATCTGGTTCCTGTCCTACTGACATACTTATACCAGGGTGAACCCCTACGCTGGGTGACCCCCAAGCGAATCTGGTCCCTGTCCTACTGACATGCATAGACTGGGGTGAACCACCTACGCTGGGCGAATCCTATTCCAGTACTAAGGACATATATATATATTGGGGTTTAACCACGGAGTACGATCTGTTACCGTATGCACAGACCAGAACACAATGGATACATGTATGTCGACAGAACCAGGAAGGAGAGCTCATGGTGCTGCCAAATCTCCATGGTACTATATCCAATAAGGGTGAACCCTTGGATACCTTGGAGGCTACCATACCTTCCCATACACGGGCTTACGTCCCGACATTACTGACCGCTCATCCCGGTCTTATTGAGGGTGACCCCCTCCTCAGACCACTCCCAGGAAATCTCTAAGTGATACTGATTGAAACAATTCTGGGTGACCCCCAGTTGTATGTGGAGGCCCACTTGTGGCAATAAGTGTACTGCCGTACCTGACACCTGTTCAGTACCCCACAAACCGAAAGAGTGTCCCAACATGCCATAAGAGACATACATACAGGGGTGACCCCCCCTACGCTGGATGACCTCCAGGCTAGTCTTACTCCGGTGCTAGTGGCATAGGTACGAAGGGGTGACCCCCCACACCCTTTTCTAGGGCTTCTATCTTCAGAGTACGCTCTGTCATTGTATGCACAGACCAGGGCACACTAGATGCATGTGTTCCGACACCTCTATGCTTCAACTGGAGGATCCGCACACCCTTCCCTTAACCGAGAAGGAGGACTCAAAATACTGCCAAACTTCACAATTCTAGGACATATAAGGATGAACCCTTGGATTATACATAGGGAGGCTTTCACGTCTCCCATACTCGGGCATTCTCGACATTGCAGACCGCTCATCCCGGTCCTACTGAGGGTGTCCTCATTCTCAGACCACTACCCAGATCCTGAGAAAGTGGCACCGATTGATCGAAATTCTGGGTGACCCCAGTTATACACAGAGGCACACTGAGTGGCAATAAGCGTACTGTTGTACGATCCTGGCTCCACAGACCGAAAGGGTGTAAACCAACAGGTCGGACTTCCCTCAATTCCCCCGACCGATTTTCAGGTGAGGATTAAAGCCGCCAAGGCAGCTCCGGGGGAAGAAGTCCTCTCCAAGATACTGACTAACAAGTAGGACACCTTACCACCTAAACACCATTGGAAGGGCCCAACACGGCTTCCCCAAAGGGGAAAGAGAACACTCCGACTTAGCGGAACCGTCTCTCAGAACGTCCTGTCCATTAAACATCTCAGGCTCCATCATCAGGGGACGAGGACTTCATCCCTCCCCCTTCTCTGGAGATCATGAGAGAATGGAGAGTCTCAATCGGAAGAGATAAAGTGACAGAACCCGCCTAGCAAGAACCCGCCTTTGGCACACTGGACAATCTTGTTTGACTCACGTACCACCCGACACCCAGGGTCATCCGAGAGGGGTTTACCGGAGCACCGGGCACACTTTGCCAACTTCCGGCTTCGGGGAAAAGAAGTCTGAAACAAGCTCAGGGTGGAATACCCATGCCCTCTATGAACAAACAAGATAGTCCTCACCAGGGAGCTCGGTGTCACTGCGGGGATATCTATGTCCCGATCAGGCCGGGGTCCACGTAAAGGTGTAAGAGAAGGACTCAAAACCAGTTAGGATGAATTACTGGACACGATCAGCCCCGAGTAAAAATTCTATACTTTGCGGAACTGACCCCACCCAAGACTCACCGCTAGAAACTCACGATGTGAAGGAATGGGTGCAAAGGGCAATATGTAGGTTGGGGGAATGCAAGGCAGACAGGGGCGCAGAACGGCGCAAAACAACCCAATTAAAGATGGATTTTACACCTTTGAAGTTAGGGACTAAAGAACAAGGACCTCAGGCGGACGGACTATTGTTTTGGTAGTAAGGAAGAAGACAGGAGACTATCGCCCAGTCATCAATCTAGGCCAACCCAATGGTTCTGGGGCGTACCGACAACTCAAGAAGGATGGTATACATGTATTAGGAGACCTACTCCTCGAAAGGGGTTTGCAAGATTGGATTTGAAGGACACTTACCTACTGGTTCACATGGTGCCTCAAGAATTTTTGGAAGCTGGTCATGGCGCACTGACGAGCAAAGGGTATCCGCTGTAGCATACCTAGACAACTTGCTGACCTTTTGCAAGTCCAATTCCTGACTACGTTTACAAACGAGATTTATGTTACTGTTTCGGGAATTGTTGGGATTCATAGTGAACAGAGAGGAGTGGGTTCGAATCAGTTCCGAGTAACTACGTACCTCTACTTCGGAATAGATTCCACCTTGGGCGGATTACACCTTCCCACATCAGCGATTTTTCGTAAGGAAATTCGACGGGTACGGCGGAAAGGCTCCATAATCCCTTGACTATTTCCCAGGACCACTTCACTACCGGGCCAGACATCGGCTGAAAGCTCACTGCCTTAGATCCGGACACACCTATGAAATTGGGATCAGAATGGCAAGGACTTCGATAGTACTCATTACCGAGGTAAAGGAGCCAAGCGTGGCACCTAGAATGATTGTTTTTAATTGGGTTTATCCTCTGCTTCTTCAGTTTTAACTTACCTTCGGGCAGATCCAAAAAGAGAACATCATCTATTGATAATGCAGGAGCGGCTAGAGTTGGTGGATTGGTGTCTTCCAATTGAGACTGGTATGTCAAGGGACTATCGCAACCAACTAGAGACCTATTATGGGACTCATGGACAACAGGTATTCCCCGAAATAACTGTTCGCCGGGGTATGGAAAGGGACTGCGATCCTTTTATTACCCCTATCTACCTAGATGTTGAATCTTTATCATAATTTTCACTACGGGCCGATCGGAACGATCCACCGTTCCATTAACCGGATACGTTCCGCTATTTCGACGGCGCATAGTACGATTCACGACGATCCGGTCGATCAAGAGCCTTTGATAGGCCGCTTTCTGCGGGGTAGCAAACGGTCCAGAACCATGAGTCAAAGTATCACTGTTGTGGGACTTTGATTGGGGTTTTTTAGAACTAGTCAGATAACACGAACCTATCCCTCCGTCAGCCGTCAGCCATAGTCACGTTACTTTAGATTTTTTCATCGGATATCAGATATACTGGAGTTCGACGTAGATGGTCTTTTCGGTATCACCAGAAGGAAGGATCTCTACGGTGTCTCGTAGAACTAAATCCTATTCGCGTCCGTATTTTACCCGGTTCCCAGCGGTCTCCCAGTCTTTGTGCAGTTATAGCAGTGTTTTGTTATATGGAGATCCCGACAACACTTAGATTGTCACATTAAGGACATCTGCTGGGCTTATACCAACCATACAAGCCAGTTACCATGAACACTCCGTCTAGATGGGTTCATTGGTTGTTATCGCTAACGGGGGTGGAGACGTGTTTTGGGTACTCATTCGGTACGAGGCGCGGCTGCTTCTCAGGCCTTCACGGGGGGGGCCTATATATTTTACAGGCGCCGAATTGGACACGGCGAGACAACTTCCGTATATTTATTTTCGTCAAACCACACACGCATCCTTCTCGCTCATACCACAGCTTTAAAAATGCAAAATATGAAGCCTTCTGTCATGTGATAAAATTGTAGATTATGCTAACGTAGTGTACCTATAATCTTAATTTTAATAATGACAGGAGGCGAGTATTTTCCCTCCCTGTTTCCCTCCCTATACTCTGGGAAATTCTAATTTTCTGGTTGTCATTTTCACCGTCTAATTATAAGATTTTGGGTATTTCAGTATATTTATGGGATGCTTATCTGGTTGACAGGTGTTACAGCGGTGGCGATTATTGAGTATACTTTGGTTGTTTAATGTTTCAGTATTTTAACGTATTATAAATATAGATACATATAGTACTGGATTTAATGTGGACATCAGTTGGGTTCCATCACCTTTCACGTATTTCTGTTCTTTTCAGAGTAACCATCATAAAGATAAAGATCAAGATAAAGCTGGAAGGTTTCAAGTTGTGTTCCAAGTTATGTTCTACACGTTACTCAGGACTGTTACTTGAATTCCCTGACGTTATAATGGACTGTTTTTCGCATCAAAGAAAGAGGAAATCATGTGACTGTCAGGCAGTGGTGTATCTTGGTTTTGTGCTGCCCTAGGCAGGACAAAACTCAGACCCCCCCCCCCCCCCCCACCACGCGCGCGCCACCCCCACCCAACCCTTCCCCGCCTTCTAAATACACACATATTCACTGACAGATACGCATACACTAGCTAACAGACAAACACAGTCAGACACACACAGTCGGACACACACACACTAACAAACACACACAGTCGGACACACACACTAACAAACACACACAGTCGGACACACACACTAACAGACACACACAGTGAGACACACACACTAACAAACACACACAGTCGGACACACACACTAACAAACACACACACAGTCGGACACACACACACTAACAGACACACACAGTGAGACACACACACTAACAAACACACACAGTCGGACACACACACTAACAAACACACACAGTCGGACACACACACACTAACAAACACACACAGTCAGACACACACATTAACAAACACACATAGTCGGACACAGACACTAACAGACACACACAGTGAGACACACACTAACAAACACACACAGTCGGACACACACTAACAAACACACACAGTCGGACACACACACACTAACAGACACACACAGTGAGACACACACACTAACAAACACACACAGTCGGACACACACACACTAACAGACACACACTGTCGGACACACAGTCAGACACACACACTAACAGACACACACACACACACTAACACACACAGTCACAGACACACACTAACAGACACACACACACTAACAGACACACACACATTATCAGACACACACAGTCAGAGACACACACACACACTCACATTAACACTTTTTTTTTTTTATTTACTCCCCCCCCCAGCCTCCTTACCTTTGGGAATGCTGGGGGTGGGGGGGTTCTCCCATTCCCTGCTGGTCCAGTGGCTGCAGGGCTGCACTGGCGGGCAGGCTGGGCGGCCGGCGAGGGAGCTCTTCCCCTGAGCTCTCTGCTCAGCTCCCTCGCGCGCCGCCCGCAGAGTGAGGCTGGGAGGCGGAGCCGGAATATGACGTCATATTCCGGCTCCCAGTCTCACTCTGCGGGCGGCGCGCGAGGGAGCTGAGCAGAGAGCTCAGGGGAAGAGCTCCCTCGCCGCCCGCCCAGCAACCAGCCCAGCATGTCTGTTAGCCGCAAGGCTAACAAGACATTTGCCTTGGGCATTTGGGGGCGGCGTTTTTTGCCGCCCCCTGGAAAATGCCGCCCAAGGCAAATGCCTTGTTTGCCTCGCGGCTAATACGCCCCTGCTGTCAGGGCTTTATATATGGATGTGATGCCCCCCCCCCCGTGACCGGCCTCCCGCCCGCAATGAATGCAGTGTGTGTTAGTGTAATAATTGCAGTGTGTTTGTCAGTGTAATAATTGCAGTGTGTGTGTCAGTGTAATGAATGCAGTGTGTGTGTCAGTGTGTGTTTTTGTCAGTGTAGTGGATGCAGTGTGTGTTTTTGTCAGTGTAGTGGATGCAGTGTGTGTGTCAGTGTAGTGAATGCAGGGTGTGTGTCAGTGTAATGAATGCAGTGTGTGTGTGTGTGTCAGTGTAATGAATGCAGTGTGTGTGTCAGTGTAGTGAATGCAGTGTGTGTTTTTGTCAGTGTAGTGGATGCAGTGTGTGTGTCAGTGTAGTGAATGCAGAGTGTGTGTTAGTGTAATGAATGCAGTGTGTGTGTTAGTGCAGTGGATGCAGTGTGTTAGTGTTGTGGATGCAGTGTGTGTGTGTTAGTGGGTGCAGTGTGTGTGTTAGTGCAGTGGGTGCAGTGTGTGTGTTAGTGTTGTGGATGCAGTGTGTGTGTTAGTGCAGTGGATGCAGTGTATGTGTTAGTGTTGTGGATGCAGTGTATGTGTTAGTGTTGTGGATGCAGTGTGTGTGTTAGTGTTGTGGATGCAGTGTGTGTGTGTTAGTGCAGTGGGTGCAGTGTGTTAGTGTTGTGGATGCAGTGTGTGTGTTAGTGCAGTGGATGCAGTGTATGTGTTAGTGTTGTGGATGCAGTGTATGTGTTAGTGTTGTGGATGCAGTGTATGTGTTAGTGTTGTGGATGCAGTGTATGTGTTAGTGTTGTGGATGCAGTGTGTGTGTTAGTGTTGTGGGTGCAGTGTGTGTGTTAGTGCAGTGGGTGCAGTGTGTGTGTTAGTGTTGTGGATGCAGTGTGTGTGTTAGTGCAGTGGATGCAGTGTATGTGTTAGTGTTGTGGATGCAGTGTATGTGTTAGTGTTGTGGATGCAGTGTATGTGTTAGTGTTGTGGATGCATGTAAATGTAATTAAAGTCATTCCCCCCTCCCTGTTTCTTACCTGGTTTAGGGAGGGGGGGAGATTATTTGATCCCTGGTGGTCCGGTCCAGTGCCATTGTGGGGCCCCCCGCAGAGGGGGCCCAGCGAGCTGCAGCTTTACTTTCCAGCATTTCCTCGCTCTAACTCCCGCGAGACGTGGTGTGCGCGGCGCGCGGAGAGTTGCCATGGTAACCCATGGCAACGCTCTAACGGCCGCACGTCTCGCGGGAGTTAGAGCGAGGAAATGCTGGAAAGTAAAGCTTCAGCTCGCTGGGCCCCCTCTGCGGATACAGGGAGCCGGGGGGGGCCCGCGGCTGCACCTATTTATAGCGATCATCGCTATATATAGGTGCAGAGAGTAATTGTGGGGCCCTGGACTTCCAAAGCAGTCCGGGCCCCCCAGGACCGCCGGGCCCGTGACAACCGTTATGGTTGTCACCCCCTGATGGCGGCCCTGGCTGCTGGAGGCATAAAGTAAAGAAAGTTATGCGAAATACTCGCCTCCTGTCATTATTAAAATTAAGATTATAGGTACACTACGTTAGCATAATCTACAATTAACATATATACATATATAACTCCACACATAGTGTTATACAGTGACCCAACCGTCCTTGCCAATAAACATAGAGTGGTTCCTAATCACCACTCCCTCTCACCTCCCCCCTCGTCATAAAAATCATATATTTCCAATTCAAAACATATCAAATGTACTTAAAGAAACACTCTAACATTAAGGATACAAACATTTTTCTCACTATATAGATTTATCTCTCCCCCACCCTAAAAAAAACTTTACGTTTTAAAAGAAATAAGATTTTAGTTCCATATTGTGACGGTTTCTGTTTTCACCGCAGATGCCAATTCTCTCCGGCTAAAATTATCTTTACAGATGAAGCATTCAAATGTTTATCCATTAAGCTGTAGTGGTTCTGGTGCTAGTAGTGGTTCTAGTGTCCCTTTAAATTGGTTTGTTGCCTGGAACATTCTTTCAAGAGTCGTACTGTTGTTTGTGCGATCACAAATTTAGTGATGTATTCCCCTCCATTTAAAGCTGTAGTGGAGTCCTTTATTTTGCAAGATTTTCTGTGGCTGTGGTTCTGGTGGCTCCTTCTGGTATTGCTGATCCATTTGTCATTTATTTCCTTATATTAAGGCTTTTATTTTTTCTCCATATTTTCTTCAGTTGTCCAGTTGTTTGGATATGAAATCTCCATTCCATTCACCAAAACGTATCCCTAATTAAAAAAAATAATAAAAAGAATTGCTCTTTGCGATCATGGAAAATATGTATATCTATCTATATGCATTATATACTTAACTGTGCACATAATACGTATTATGTAACTATGTAGCACTATATTACAAATACTGTTTACACATGCACACTGAATACTTATATAATATATAAATCTTAAATGCTAATGATTTACTCTAGACATATACTCAATATAAAAACTCTAAACAAGTTCTATACATTGTATGCACTCTATACTCATGTATATGTAGATTATATACTCTATGTATACCTGTTATGCTTAAATGCACTATATACTGTAAATGTGCTATATACATATATACACCATATATCCTGTGTATTCTATATACAATCTGCAATGTATAGAGGTATACACCTAATATACAATATATATATATACTACATTCAATAGTTATATACTCTATATATACTTGTCATGCTTAAATGTCCTATACACTCTACATGCACAACATACATATATACACCCTATATTCTGTGTATTCTATAAACAATCTGCAATCTATAGAGATATACATCGAATATACAATATATATACTACATTCAATAGTTATATACTCTAAATATACTTGTTATGCTTAAATGTCCTATACACTCTACCTGCGCAACATACCTATATACACCATATATCCTGTGTATTCTATATACAATCTGCAAAGTATATAGGTATATACCGAGTATACAATATATATACTACATTCAATAGTTACGTTATGTACAATATAAAGGGTGGGCCAATAATAAGAGTAGGATTTGACGGGGGGCGTGACCGACCACGGAGCTGAATGGACGCACACTGATTTAGCTCCTGAGGTACCGGGCTCCAATCCATCTCAATCGGAGACTTTAACCACGATATGGGCAATAATAAGAAGCAGGGTCCAACTCAAGGACACTCTGGGAAGACCCCATCCTCTAAATCGGGAGCTCTGATCCGATATTTCAAAGATAATTCAGACCGAAGGGAGGAGGCCGAGACCACGGCTAACGTAATGGCGGACGCAGTTCCGCAGCCCAGCAGCCCTTCAGCCTCAGAACTCTCTCAAATTTCTTCGGATATGGCAAACGAATTGGACATCAAATCCATACTTAAAAACCTACCTTCCAAAACCGATCTGCTCGACATGAAATCGGACCTACAAAACACGATGAGCAAATTGGAAGCCACATTCCACACAAAGATGGAGGCGATAGGCACGGAAGTACGCCAACTAAACCTCAGAGTAGTGGATCTGGAAGAAGAAAGGGATGTAATTCAGGCTCAAATAACGAATATAACGACTTCACTACAATCTCATGCTCTAAACATGGCGGACACACAGAGACATGTGGACGACTTAGACAACCGAGGGAGGAGGAACAACTTGCGGATAAGGGGCCTTCCAGAATCCCAAGGTGAGAGCTTAGAAACTGTTCTAACTGAGCTTTTCAACCTCATCCTAGGGGAACAAAGTGATAATGTAATACTGTTAGACAGAGCCCACCGCTCATTACGACCCAGGGGCCTGTCATCTGATACCCCTAGGGACACAATATGCAGAATCCACTATTTCTCAATTAAAGAGAATATCATCAAAGCGCTCAGGGATACCTCCCAACCTCTCCTATTTCATGGCCACCCGATCCAGATATACCCGGATCTCTCTCGCTACACATTACAAGCGCGCAGAGCCTTAAAACCTATTACTGAACTTTTGAGAAACAGAAATATCAGATACCGCTGGGGATTCCCATTCGCTCTGATAGTTAACCACAAAGGCACGATGTTAACAATATCCTCTATCTTAGACATCCCTCCGTTCCTCCAGGCACTTGACCTGCCAAATACCAATGTGATAGACTGGAATGGGATGCAACCTCAACAGGACAATATAAGCTTACCCCAGAGGCAGCGATGGATCACACCCGCTAAAAAGAGAAGGAATGATCAGAGATTTATCTCCCCACAACATAGATCAAGAGACACGGCAAGTCTTAGGAACCTACAATCTCCAGAATGAAAGAACTTAAATCTTTCCTCTCCTTACACCTAGTTCACACCAACTTTTTCACGCCCTAGAAGAACGACATAGCCGGCCAGATAATAACACCCAGACTTCTTTTTCCATACTTCGAATAGAAGCGGACAAGGTACTTCCCAACTTACCCACACCTCTTCACCCCTTCTTCAAGCTACCAATCAACCCCAAGTAACCAACATCCCCCTGTTGCTTCTCTGTTCATACTGACATTGTTTGATCATCGGGACTCTGACCTACAAGGCGAAACCTGTGAGCCACAAAACTAACACAAGGACTGGAAATCTCAATCAGGCACGAGAAACCTCCATCTCGTCACATTATTTCTCCAATATAATCTACATGCAGGTTGTATAGTCTATTCTATGTGACTCACGGGGGAACTACTTTTGACTACATTGTGGACTGACAGGGATAAACTACTTTTGCTCCTCTGGGTTAATCTCCGTACAATGTTTTGCCAATAATTCAGATTGCTCTAGCTTAATTTAACTTCATCTATCTTAAAGTAACAAAACCCAATACTGTATATCTGTTATAAGTTAAGATTTTGTTCCTCTGCTTTCCTCTCTTACCTCCTTCCTACTTCAAGCCCTCCGCTTTTCATCTCCCACTCTATACTCTCTCCCCTCCCTCCCCCCCACCCCAACTGTACCCACTATCTTCCACCACTAGTTATCCGCTTAGTATAATTATTTGGCGACAGGCTTCTCTCCAGGTCTCCGAAAATGTTCACTCACAAATATCAAAGGGTTGGATTACCTGGGATCCTTAACCCTGCCACAAAGTTCCTCCTATATTCTGAAGGGTATCTATCAATTGCGTTAAGATAGATCACCTATACACTCGCTTTTTGCGAGAAACTCCTGACTAGTACTTCCCATCCCCTGAGTATACCACCCTCCTTACCTCCTCCCCCCCCCTCCTTTATCTTACCTTTCTCTCTCCTCACCAGTCTCCCTCCCCTCCCTCCTAATACCTGTCCTCCTAGTCATCTCCCTTTCCTTTCTCATTCTGAGACACCAATACCTCTAAGGTGACTTTATAGAACCACCTTAAGGCTAAAAAATTTACCATCAACAACTATTAATCAAAGTGGTAGCCCTCTCCTACGCTACTACTTAGTTGATTTCTTTATCTTTTCTTTTACTGTTTAACTGTTTAATTGTTTAACTGTTTGTTTACATGCTGGTACTGAATCTGATTTAAGTAATTAGATTGCAAAAATAAGAGGTTACACATTAGTCGCAAGGTATTGTTGATGAGCTTGCTTTTAACTTGAGCCAGAACTGCTTAAGACACAACACCTCCACCGTACACCCTCAGTCTAACTCTTACACACTCACAACTCAAAGCAAACACTCCATCATGACCACTCTAACGATTCTAACACAAAACGCTAAAGGTCTTAACACCCCAGAGAAAAGAGCCCTGGCTCTATCAGACTTCCGCAGACAGAAAGCGGATATTATTTTTATCCAAGAAACTCACTTACGCAAAGGGACGACCACAAAAATACGCAGTAAAGACTACCCACTTGGCTTTTATGGCCACTACTCCGAATCCAAATCAAGAGGGGTAGCGATACTGATTGGTAGACACACACCATTCACTACCCAAACCCACCTGACAGACGACTCGGGTAGATTTTTGTTTGTCAAGGGAACACTAGGTTCAATCCCGGTAACATTAGTCAACATATATGCACCCAACAAAAAACAAAATCAATTCCTAAAAAAGATACTGGTTAAACTAGCAGACTTCCAAGAGGGCATCCTAATATTAGGAGGAGATATAAACTTCTCTCTTGATGGAAACTTAGACTCCACAGCCAAATTGCAACCACACATGGCACACGTCAGAAAGCAGATTAACGCCACTCTTCTAGAGGCCCAATTATTTGACTGTTGGAGGTTACTCCATCCCTCACGTAAGGACTTTTCGTTCTACTCCCCACCAACAGGTACATATTCCCGCATAGATACACTCTTTCTCCAACACAGGTATCTACCCCTAGTGACAGCAGCCGCATATGGCCCAATTACTTGGTCAGACCATGCAGCAATAACACTGACACTAAACATCCCACAACTACCTCGCCAATCTACCCAATGGAAACTAAATGATCAGCTATTAAATGATAAAGTAAACACATTAAGGTTAGAAGAGACAATTACAGCATACTTTAAGGAAAACTCACATCCAGAAACAACATCGCCACTCCTGTGGGAAGCCCATAAGGCAGTCGTAAGGGGGGAACTCATCAAAATCGCCTCCTCCGCTAAACGAAATAGAGAACAAAGAATCGCCCAACTAACACGAGAACTGGGAAAACTAGAATCCACACATCACGAACAGGATTCTTCCCTTGCCACATACAAATTAATCGTATCAAAAAGATCAGAACTCATGACCACTTTACAACTACAAGCCAGACGCAAAGTAACTTTGACAAAACACCTCTACTACACAAAAGGGGGTAAAGCAGGGAAATTGCTGGCCCAGTCGCTAAAACCAGAAAAACAATCCACCTTCATTTCTGAGATTAGGCTAAACACAGGACAGACATCTAAAAAGATGCCAGATATCCTCAACGAATTCCATAAATTCTATACTAACCTCTACAACATATCTAAGTCTCACCCATCCACAAAGGACATCCTCGCATACTTACAACCTAGAATCAAACAAACAATCCCACCAAATGATGCAGCCTTCCTAGATGAGCCAGTCTCGAAGGAGGAATTCCAAATTGTAGTCAGATCACTACCCATAGGTAAAAGCCCGGGCCCAGATGGGTACACAGGGAAATATTACAAAACCTTTAGCTCGATCTTAGCAGGACCATTCATAGAGGCATATAACACACAAAAACTCTCACACCATATCCCAGGTTCCTCCTTAGAGGCCACAATTACACTCATACCGAAAGCAGGCAAGGACCCAACAGGGTGCGGAAACTATAGACCAATTTCTCTAATAAACATTGACCTTAAAATCCTGACAAAGATCATGCCGAATAGGCTTAAAGCATTTCTCCCTAATTTGATCCATCCAGACCAGACGGGTTTTGTCCCCGGCAGGGAAGCAAAAAATAACACCACAAAAATCATTAACCTGATCCAATGCGCCCACACACATAAAATCCACAGCACACTTCTAGCAATAGACGCCGAAAAGGCATTTGATAGGGTTAACTGGTCCCTAATCACGCATACAATGCAAGCCTTAGGTTTTGGCCAGCGTTGGATGGAATGGCTGGCAGCAATCTATTCTAAAGCAACAGCTCGCATACGCGTAAACGGTCAACTCACACAACAAGTTCCAATCACAAATGGAACAAGACAAGGCTGCCCTCTCTCACCTCTTTTGTTTATCTTAGTTCTAGAACCATTCCTCCAAGGGATTAAAGACAACCCGAACATTAGAGGCCGTAAAGTGAACAACCTAGAGTATAAAGTAATGGCCTTCGCAGACGACCTCCTTTTTACAATAGCTAATCCACTATCTACTTTACCACACATCAGGGCTGCCATCAGAAATGTTGGGGCCCCTGACAAAGCACAAGGTCTGCCCCCCCCCCCGTCCCCTCCCTCCCGGGCCCGCCCACGCCCTTCCTAGTCCGCTGACAATGATGCGGGACTGAATGTGGTGTGTATAGTGTAAGTGAATTAGAATGTGTGTAATGGATGTAGTGTTTGTGTGTATTAGATACTGTTTGTGCAGTGAATGCAGAGTGTGTTAGTGTAGCAGATGCAGTGTGTATAGTGAACGCAGAGTGTGTTTGAGTAGTGGATGTAGTGTGTGTACAGTGATGTAGTGTGTGTTTGTGTAGTGGATGTAGTGTTTGTATGTACTAGATGAAATGTGTTTAGTGGATGCAGTGTCTGTAGTTGATGTAGTGTGTGTATTAGACGCAGTGTCTGTGTATAGTGAATGCAGAGTGTTTCAATTTGTGGTGGATGTAGTGTGTGTACTGTGAATACAGGATGTTTGTGTAGTGGATGCTGTGTGTACAGTTAATGCAGAGTGTGTGTCGTATAGTGAATCCAGAGTGTGTGCATAGTTTAGTGAATGCAGAGTGTGTGCATAGTTTAGTGAATGCAGAGTGTGTGTTAGTGTGTAATGAATGCAGAGTGTGTGTTAGTGTGTAGTGAATGCAGAGTGTGTGTTAGTGTGTAGTGCATGCAGAGTGTGTCAGTGTAATGAATGTAGTGTGTGTGTTAGTGCAACGAATGCAGAGTGTTTGTAAATGTGTAGTGAATGCAGAGTGTGTGTTAATGTGTAGTGAATGCAGAGGGTGTGTTAGTGTGTAGCGGATGCAGAGTGTGTGTTAGTGTAGTGAATGCAGAGTGTTAATGTGTAGTGAATGCAGAGGGTGTGTTAGTGTGTAGCGGATGCAGAGTGTGTGTTAGTGTAGTGAATGCAGAGAGTGTTTGAGTAGTGGATGTAGTGTGTGTACAGTGATGTAGTGTGTGTTTGTGTAGTGGATGTAGTGTTTGTATGTACTAGATGAAATGTGTTTAGTGGATGCAGTGTCTGTAGTGGATGTAGTGTGTGTATTAGACACAGTGTCTGTGTATAGTGAATGCAGAATGTTTCAATTTGTGGTGGATGTAGTGTGTGTACTGTGAATACAGGATGTTTGTGTAGTGGATGCTGTGTGTACAGTTAATGCAGAGTGTGTGTCGTATAGTGAATCCAGAGTGTGTGCATAGTTTAGTGAATGCAGAGTGTGTGCATAGTTTAGTGAATGCAGAGTGTGTGTTAGTGTGTAATAAATGCAGAGTGTGTGTTAGGGTGTAGTGAATGCAGAGTGTGTCAGTGTAATGAATGTAGTGTGTGTGTAAATTTGTAGTGAATGCAGAGTGTGTATTAATGTGTAGTGAATGCAGAGAGTGTCTTAGTGTAGTGAATGCAGAGAGTGTTAGTGTAGTGAATGCAGAGAGTGTGTTAATGTGTAGTGAATGCAGAGAGTGTGTTAATGTGTAGTGAATGCAGAGAGTGTGTTAATGTGTAGTGAATGCAGAGTGTGTCTTAGTGTAGTGAATGCAGAGTGTGTTAGTGTAGTGAATGCAGAGAGTGTGTTAATGTGTAGTGAATGCAGAGAGTGTGTTAATGTGTAGTGAATGCAGAGAGTGTGTTAATGTGTAGTGAATGCAGAGAGTGTGTTAATGTGTAGTGAATGCAGAGAGTGTGTTAATGTGTAGTGAATGCAGAGAGTGTGTTAGTGTGTAGCGGATGCAGAGTCTGTGTTAGTGTAGTGAATGCAGAGAGTGTGTTAGTGTGTAGCGGATGCACAGTGTGTGTTAGTGTAGTGAATGCAGAGTGTGTTAGTGTGTAGCGGATGCAGAGTGTGTGTTAGTGTAGTGAATGCAGAGTGTGGTAATGTGTAGTGAATGCAGAGTGTGTGTCAGTATAGTGGATGCAGTGAGTGTGTTAGTGTGTAGTGTATGCAGAGTGCATGTTGTATTAGTGAATGCAGTGTGTGTATTGTATTAGTGTATGCACTGTGTGTGTTAGTGTATGCAGTGTGTGTTGTGTTAGTGTATGCAGTGTGTGTTGTGTTGGTATATGCAGTGTGTGTGTTGTGTCAGTGTATGTAGTGTGTGTTGTTAGTGTATGTAGTGTGTGTGTGTGTGTTGTGTCAGTGTATGCAGTGTGTGTGTGTTGTGTCAGTGTATGTAGTGTGTGTGTTGTGTCAGTGTATGCAGTGTGTGTGTTTTGTCAGTGTATGTAGTGTGTGTGTGTAAATTTGCAATGAGGAGGGGGAGGGGGGGTCATTTTAACATTATTTAAAAAAAAAAAAATTAATTAAATTGTTTCTCCCCCCTCCCTGCTTACCTGTGTCTAGGGAGGGGGGAGATTCCATCCCCGGTGGTCCGGTGGCATGGTGGGGCCCCCCGGCTCCCTGTTACCGCAGAGGGGGCCCAGGCCTCCAGCTTCTCCTCTTCTCTCCTCCAATAACTCTCGTGAGACCCACGGAGCGTTGCCATGGCAACCGGGTCTCGCGAGAGTTATTAGCAGGGAGGAGAAGAGAAGAGGCTGGAGGCCTGGGCCCCCTCTGCGGTAACAGGGAGCCGGGGGCCCGCGGCTGCACACATAGATCGCGATATTCGCGATCTATGTGTGCAGAGAGGAAAGTGGGGCCCAGGACTGCCAGAGCAGTCCGGGCCCCCCAGGGCCGCCGGGCCCGTGACAACCGTCATGGTTGTCACCCCCTGATGGCGGCCCTGCCACACATCATCAAAGAAATGGAGCTGTACGGTAATTTTTCCAACTTCCAAGCAAATTTGACTAAATGTGATCTTATGCCCCTACACTCTACGAAATACCTAAACACCCAACTCAAAAGTAGATTCCACTTCACCTGGCAACCCATCTCTATCAAATACCTGGGGGTACACATTCCACATTCACTTAAATTGCTATACGACCTTAATTTCTCCAAGTTATTAGACACTATCAACAAAGACCTACAAACTTGGCATAAACCATGTTTCGGCTGGTTTTGTAGGATCAACATTATTAAAATGAATATACTACCACGCCTACTCTACATCCTACAAGTTCTCCCAATCCAAATACATGCTAGCTTTTTCTCTAAAATTAAGAAGACACTCACTAACTTCATATGGGCGACCTCCCAACCAAGAATCGCCTACGATACCCTTATCAAAAGCAGAGATAAGGGAGGGCTAAATTTCCCAGACATTAATTCATATCACAAGGCAATCCATTTAAATAGGATATACGAATGGTCCAGATCTTTGCAAGCCCACCACTGGGTACTAATCGAAAATGAGTTTTCAACCACTCCCTTGAAAGAGTACCCGTGGTTACCCAAACAGCCCTCTCACATCTCTTCCCTAATCAGATCCCACCCGACAATCCAACCTACTCTACAACTTTGGTATAAACTGGTAAACTCAACTACAATTTCCCCCTATCCATCCCCGCTATACCCACTTACCAACAATCCAAACTTCCAGGGGGGCCAAACAGGGAAGGCCTACAGTAGCTACCACAAGGGAACCACTTTGAGGCTCTGTGACATGACATCAGATAACGCTATGAAGTCCATGCAACAAATTCTCCCCTCTACTTCCCCAACAGGAAACCAACTACTTCTCTACACTCAACTCAAACACTTCATTAACTCCCAAAACCTCTTACAGGGAGGCAACCGCCCATTGACAGAATTTGAACACATTTGTGTGAATCGCACACTCACAAAAAATATACTGTCCACACTATATCAACTAACAAGGGATCTACTATCCCCAGACCTCCCGAAATGCACCTATAAATGGGCACAAGAACTACAAATAGTAGTCCCACACATACAATGGCAAGCCATCTTCAGATCATCACACAAAACTTCCACCTCCTTAATAGCTCAAGAGAACAACTACAAACGTATCTCCAGATGGCACCACACTCCAGAGAAATTACATAAAATTCACAACAACGTGGACACTAAATGCTGGAGATGCAACTCCTCCATAGCACATCACTCACACATTTGGTGGCTATGCCCAACTATCAGCAAATACTGGAACAGAATTCATACCCTCATAAAATCGATAATGGGCATCACCTTCACTATGGCGCCACTACAATTCCTTTTTCAAGAACCACCCCCAAACCTACATCTTAAAAAAACACAATGCACATTATTCAAACTCTTAACGATGTCAGCAGCTCAGTTGATCCCTACTAAGTGGAAGCAACCTCTAGCTCCCACAGTGAGGGAATGGATTAACAAAGTAGAGAACACTAGACAACTAGAACTAATATCCTATACAATATCTAGGGACTTCAGCAAATACACAGAAATATGGGAACCATGGACCCAATTCATGGAAGAACACAAGGATCTCACTTAACTTTCCATACCAGATTCACCCCATACGACCTTACCCCTCAAGATATGATTCTAATCTACTCGTTCAGCATTCAGGGTCTCATACAGGGATTATGTCATTAAAATTCTATATAGTCATGAGCTCACCATCCTACTAACCTCTCAATCGACTTACTAAATTGAGACGCTAGAGTTAAAACTAAAGGACTTTTTGCACTTTTGTATAAATCTATTCATGCTTCTCAAAAATTGTAATTTGCAATCACTATGTTACACCTTCATGTATTACGTTCACCCGGACTTAATTATGTTACAATGTTTACTTTACTATTCTGTACTACTCATGTGTTTGTCATTTGTAATTGTATTACGCATAAGAAAATAAAAACTTTAAATAAAAAAAAAAAAGAGTAGGATTTGACAGGTAAATAACTTGTCAGTAGTTGAATTTTTCAGTTGCAGGTACATATTATAACTGAGTCTTGGTAAATTCATCATGGGTAATTTTATGGAGTTACGAGGAAAAGTAGTGGAATTTAAATCTCAAAATGGCAGGTCCATTATTTTAACGCAAAGAGCTTACCACCGTCACTTCAATGTAAGCTGCCATGCTTTGTCCATCCTTTGAGCAGCTAAATACTTCCTGTGGGGAAATCTGAAGTTGTTGGTGTATATTAACAAGCCGTGTACAATTGAGCAGATCAAGGAGAATATCCATGCATAAATTCGAGTCTCTAACATTGGCTTTTGTAATGAACAATGCAATCGAAAGCGTCCAACTTTGCGAGGCGGTAATGGAACTAATTTAATAGACGTCATCTTCCATACATAGTCAAGCAAATCTTCATATGCTGAGTGTGACGAACCCTGCTGCATAGACCTGTATTGCTGGTTCGTATGCTTTCATTGGATTCGTGGATTTCCTGTCCGTACGCTGTTGTTCGTACGTTTTCTAAAGTACCGATTGAAACTACCGAACATCGGCCACCCAGGAGAGGAGTGTGCGGCTCATTAACACCTTGACCACAAATTAGAACGTTGTGGTTAACCGCAAACACCTCTCCATTCCATTTCGTACGGGTGGTCGTCGTTCGTATGCCGAACACGAGGCGGCGGCCATTTTGGACACGAGGCGAATCAGCGGTGTTCGGTGTAAAACCCATGGATCTAAAAACGGACTCTTTATCTACCGAACACCGCTGGAGACGGCCGTCTCCCCTTCTATTCCCTTGGAGGCATACGAACACTGTTCCGTTCGGGAGTTTCTTTCATCCGTATGAACTTACCCAGATAGCCGTCCCATGGAGTCATTCGTATACCGAAGGACTTATGAGAGACTTTGACTCCATGGCGATTGGACTGTGTACATCGGACCTGAGCGCTATTCGGTAGGAATATGCCCTCAGATCCAGGCTATCTGGGGATACGTTGCACGAACACTATATATTCGGTACTTCTGATTTTATGTATTTTATTGCATTTTTTGTGTTTGGTTTTAAAATGGCGATGGTTCCTATCCTCGGAGTTAATTAGGTTTCTCCCTAATTATCTCCAGGATAGGAACAGATGTATTATGGGTAAAATGGGAAGGGCTTGTGTTATAGCCACTGTGATTGGCTACTGTTTAATGTATTTTACAGTCTTCCATCAGGTCCCCTAGGGGAGTGTCTACCTGGTGGGGACCTGCATAAATACTGGGCAGGTAGCCCCCATTAACACATTCTGCTTGACCTTCAAAACGGAGCTTTGTCTCGTTTGTGGAGGGATTGACTATTGGGACAGCGCTTTCGTTTATTTCTAGCTGTGGAAAGGATTTCGGATGGATTGCTGATCGGGAGTTACCGCATTCGTATGCTCCGTTCGGGAGTTTTATGATCGGTTATACTGGAATTGCATTTCTGGAGAAAGGGGATTATCGACTAAACGGCGGCTTCACTCTCCAGGCGGTGAGTGTCGTAACAATTGGTGGCAAGCGACGGGATGAATCCCACCGCCCTGAAGGCCAGCTACACACCCCGGATTGGAAATGCAATATGAGGAATTGAGGCGTGCTACCCTTAAAGACATTTTGGAGCGCAGAGGACGATCAGCGAGCAATCTCAAGAAAAGAGAGATTATTGCTATATTGGTAGAGATGGATACAGCACAGGGAAGGGAGATAGCTAATGTGCCTGCCCTGCTGGATTTAACACCCGAGGAGATAGCGTTTAACCGGGCAGTTCAGATAAGGCTGGCACACTTTGGCCCCAACCCTGCAGCGGATATTGTGGTGCAAGTACAAGCCGCAGTGGCAGCACAACAGGCGCTCCAGAGAAGCGGAGCTGCAGCAGCAGAGGTACCCCATAGTAACAATGGGAAGAAAAAGGTACCATTTGCTGCTTTTAAAATTTTTATTGAGACTGAAGGAGAGATAGACGGGTTCCTGGCGGACTTTGAACGACATTGTGCTTTACACCAGGTGCCCGCAGAAGAATGGGTTCCTATCCTCTCTGGGAAATTATCCGGCCGGGCCAGTGAAGCTTTTCGGGCCATCCCAGAGGAGGAACTCACTAGCTACCGGGCAGTAAAAGATGCCCTTTTGACCCGGTACGCTGTTACCCCTGAGGCGTACCGGAGGCGATTTCGAGACAATAATAAACAGGCTGGTGATTCCTATGTGGAATGGGCATGCCGGGTACACCGCACGGCAGCCCACTGGATGACAGGGTGTCGAGCGGTAACTGGGGAAGAGGTGCTGCAAGTGTTCCTGCTAGAACACTGCTTTGACAAGTTACCTGCAGGGGTTCGAGAATGGGTCAGGGACCGTAAACCCGCTACCTTCCATGAAGCTGCTCGTCTGGCTGACGAATACACTGATGCCCGTAAGCTCGATCAGACAGCAGCCAAGGTCCCTGCCCGAGTGGAATACAAACCGGCAGCACCTCCAACCACCAACCTATATCACCCCCCAGCACAACGTACCCCCGCTATGCCGCCAGCAACCAACCAGGGGTAGTCAGCCCGATTCAACAAACGGGGTTACTCCAACCAGGTCCAGTGCTATGGATGCAAGCAGATGGGACATAAAAGACCAGAATGCCCTTTAAACCATGCCAACCAAGCACCGTCCTGGAGAAACCCAGCCGGCGGAGCCCAGCAGCCACCTCAGCCATCTGCTCACTGCCTTGAGCAGGAGGAGTTTTGGGGTTTCCTTCACGAAGCAGACCCAGTCCAAGCAGCTCAGCAGGACAACCGCCAACACCACAGGCAGACCGTTAAGTTGAATGGGAAAGAGGTCACTGGTCTAAGAGACACCGGGGCTACTATGACCTTGCTCCAAAAGAACCTGGTTTCGAACACCAACACACCGGGAATACTGTGGCAGTAAGGGTGGCAGGAGGCGCCGTGTTCCGCCTGCCTGTTGCCCGGGTTCATTTGGACTGGGGAGTGGGAGCTGGACATGTGAATGTGGGGGTTATGAAGGACTTGCCTGCCGATGTTTTGCTGGGAAATGATGTGGCCCCTCTGATTTCTGCCTATGCTACTATGGGACCTGGCGAAGCCAATCCAGTGACTACCCGTGCTCAGACCCGTGCTGCTGGAACCGGCCCACCTGCTGCTGAGACCCAGGTAAGAACCGACTCCCCGACTGACACCCCAGGGCAGACGTTAGCTAGTTGGGATTCCCCAGAGGAGTTCGGGAGGGAAACCCAGACAGACCCATCTCTCCAGAGGTATAGGGGCAGAGCAGACACTGGAGAAGAAGGAGCAGAGGGGGAGCGGTATGAGTGGGTGGGGGACAGGTTATATCGGATCCCTAAGCCGTCCCAGAAAAGTGTTGCCCCTCCGCCGAATCGACAGCTGGTAGTGCCCGCGAAATACCGGCGGGAGATTCTGCGGATAGGGCATGATGTCCCGCTAGCCGGACATCTAGGGTCCCGCCACACAGGCCATAGGATTATGCAGAATTTTTTTTGGCCAGGAATTAACCAGGCTGTGCGGATATATTGTAGCACGTGTGACACTTGTCAACGGGTAGGGAAGCGGGGGGACCACCCAAAAGGTAGGCTTATGTCGATGCCTATTATTGGGGAGCCCTTTGCCCGCATAGCCGTTGATATTGTGGGTCCACTGGCCAGGGCTAGTCCATCTGGTAAGAAATACATTCTCACCGTGGTGGACTATGCCACTCGCTATCCAGAGGCAGTAGCGCTGTCTAATATAGAGGCAGAGACAGTTGCTGATGCCCTGGTTAGGATTTTTACCAGGGTCGGGTTCCCTCAAGAGATTCTCTCTGACCAGGGAACCCAATTTACCGCTGTTCTCACCCAGCAGCTGTGGAGGGTATGCGGCATCAAACCGATACTTAGTTCCCCATACCATCCACAGACTAACGGTCTCTGCAAGCGATTTAATGGCACCCTCAAACAGATGCTGAGGACCTTTTCTGACACTTGTCGGGACTGGGAGCGATTCCTGCCTCATCTGTTGTTTGCCTACAGAGAGGTGCCCCAGGAATCTACTGGGTTCTCCCCCTTTGAGCTGCTTTATGGGAGAAGGGTCCGCGGACCTCTAGATCTCATTAGAGGCCACTGGGAGGGGGAGACAGAGCAGGAAGGGACCCCCATAGTGCCATATGTTCTGGAACTTCGGGACCGCATGGAGAAACTGTCTCTGATGGTAAGAGAGAACCTCCAGGTGGCCCAGGGGAGACAGAAGGAATGGTACGATCGGGGTGCCCGACAGCGAGTATTCCAGGTTGGGCAGAAGGTACTAGTGCTCAAACCTGTGAAGGCGAACAAGATGCAAGCATCTTGGCAGGGCCCGTATAAAGTGTTAGCTCAGGTGTGTGATACTACTTACCTTATAGCCAGCTGTTCAGATGACAGGATCCAGCGATCCTTTCATGTGAACATGCTAAAGGAGTATCAGGAACGACCTGAGGATGTAGCTGCAGTATGTGCCCCCGCTGCAGATGATACCGAAAGCTTACCCTTACCCGACCTATTAGCAAGAGGTGCCCAGACAGATCTGACTGATCTCGTACAGCTAGGGGACAGGTTAAGCCCCGCAGAGAAGGAACAGGCGAAACAGCTTCTGTGGGAGAAGCAGGCGACGTTCTCCCAAGAACCCGGCTACACTACCCTAGCTGTACATAAGGTAGAGACCCCTGGACAGAACCCCTTAAGACAGCCCCCTTACCGTATCCCTGAAGCAGTCCGAGAAGGAATGCGGAAGGAGATAGAGGAGATGACCCAGCTTGGGGTCATCGAGCACTCCGATAGCCCTTGGGCCTCCCCTGTAGTCCTGGTGCCTAAGAAAGATGGGACCACCCGGTTCTGTGTGGACTACAGGAGGCTCAACGAGCGGACCACCACTGACGCCTACCCGATGCCACGGGTAGACGAATTATTAGACCGCATTGCCAGGGGACGCTATCTGACCACCATAGACCTGTGTAAGGGCTACTGGCAGATTCCCCTGGCCAAGGACGCTATCCCCAAGTCGGCCTTCGTCACCCCCTTTGGCTTATACCAATTTAAGGTTATGCCATTTGGGATGAAGAATGCCCCAGCTACCTTCCAACGGATGGTGGATAGGCTCCTTGATGGCTTCCAGGAATTTGCTTGTGCATACCTGGATGATATTGCGATCTACAGTGAGTCCTGGGAGGAACACCTGGTGCACGTAGGGGTAGTGCTGGATAAAATTCGGGCCGCTGGCCTGACATTGAAGCCAGAAAAGTGTCATCTAGGCATGGCTGAGGTACAATACTTGGGTCACAGGGTGGGGTGTGGGAGCCAGAGACCGGAGCCGGCCAAGATAGAGGCAGTAGCGAACTGGCCCACACCTATCACTAAGACCCAGGTATTGGCCTTCCTAGGGACAGCAGGGTATTACAGACGCTTTGTCCCCGACTACAGCTCTATAGCTAAACCCCTGACAGACCTGACTAAGAAGAACCTCCCTAAGCAGGTCCTGTGGTCTCCAGCTTGTGAAGCTGCGTTTCAAGCACTTAAGCAGGCTCTCGTGAATGCCCCTGTCCTGGCTGCCCCACTTCCTAACAAACATGTTCTCGTTCATACAGATGCTTCCATGTATGGACTGGGGGCTGTGCTAAGCCAGGTCGGGGAGGATGGAGGAGAACACCCTGTCGCATATCTCAGTCGAAAGCTGTTACCCCGGGAAGTGAGTTATGCGGCAGTGGAGAAAGAATGTTTGGCACTGGTCTGGGCATTGAAAAAATTGAGTCCCTATTTGTATGGACAGGAATTTTCCCTTATCATGGACCACAATCCCCTTGTTTGGCTTAACCGGGTCTCAGGAGACAATGGTAGACTGCTGCGGTGGAGTTTAGCATTACAACCATATAACTTCACCATCAGCTACCGACCCGGTAAGCAGAATGGGAATGCAGATGGGTTATCACGGCAAACCGACGTCCTTGCTACTTCCTAGTCCGGTCATCCCCAAGTTGACCCGCTAAAGGGCCAAGCCGGGTCTGCCGGAGTGTTCCACAAGGGGGGAGCCGTGTGACGAACCCTGCTGCATAGACCTGTATTGCTGGTTCGTCTGCTTTCATTGGATTCGTGGATTTCCTGTCCGTACGCTGTTGTTCGTACGTTTTCTAAAGTACCGATTGAAACTACCGAACATCGGCCACCCAGGAGAGGAGTGTGCGGCTCATTAACACCTTGACCACAAATTAGAACGTTGTGGTTAACCGCAAACACCTCTCCATTCCATTTCGTACGGGTGGTCGTCGTTCGTATGCCGAACACGAGGCGGCGGCCATTTTGGACACGAGGCGAATCAGCGGTGTTCAGTGTAAAACCCATGGATCTAAAAACGGACTCTTTATCTACCGAACACCGCTGGAGACGGCCGTCTCCCCTTCTATTCCCTTGGAGGCATACGAACACTGTTCCGTTCGGGAGTTTCTTTCATCCGTATGAACTTACCCAGATAGCCGTCCCATGGAGTCATTCGTATACCGAAGGACTTATGAGAGACTTTGACTCCATGGCGATTGGACTGTGTACATCGGACCTGAGCGCTATTCGGTAGGAATATGCCCTCAGATCCAGGCTATCTGGGGATACGTTGCACGAACACTATATATTCGGTACTTCTGATTTTATGTATTTTATTGCATTTTTTGTGTTTGGTTTTAAAATGGCGATGGTTCCTATCCTCGGAGTTAATTAGGTTTCTCCCTAATTATCTCCAGGATAGGAACAGATGTATTATGGGTAAAATGGGAAGGGCTTGTGTTATAGCCACTGTGATTGGCTACTGTTTAATATATTTTACAGTCTTCCACCAGGTCCCCTAGGGGAGTGTCTACCTGGTGGGGACCTGCATAAATACTGGGCAGGTAGCCCCCATTAAACACATTCTGCTTGACCTTCAAAACGGAGCTTTGTCTCGTTTGTGGAGGGATTGACTATTGGGACAGCGCTTTCGTTTATTTCTAGCTGTGGAAAGGATTTCGGATGGATTGCTGATCGGGAGTTACCGCATTCGTATGCTCCGTTCGGGAGTTTTATGATCAGTTATACTGGAATTGCATTTCTGGAGAAAGGGGATTATCGACTAAACGGCGGCTTCACTCTCCAGGCGGTGAGTGTCGTAACACTGAGCATTCATTGTATGTAATATCATTGAAATTGGTTCATTCATATAAAACTGTTATTCACCCCTCAAACCCTACTCTGAATTTTGGCTAACTTTAAACTCTATATACAATCTAAATACATAAATGTACTATATACTCTACACAATATAAATATTTCTTTAATGCACATATATACACTTTTAACACCATTGACTTTATGTATTTATACTCTTTATAGTTTATAAATATATATATATACACTCTCAATTAACTTTATACATATTCACTATATTTACAATGTAAACGGTATACACACATACATAATTCTATATAATTATATTCTCCATATAGCAAGGCAGTAAGGAAATTCTGCATTATATTCTTAATTAAGAAGGTGGGAAATACCCACAATGCACTTTCCTTACCTTCTCTTATTAATCTTTCTTGCATCCTGAACGCACTTAAGCTCTTCATATATGAGACCATCTTGAAAATGGATCCACATAATATCCTTCCCCTTCTTCTTGATCCCCCAGTCTCTCTTTGGCCCAGATTTCGATGAACATATAGAACCCTCGGATTGGTGTTTTTAAACATTTCATCACGCCTGGTTTTTGGTTGTCCTCCTTGGCCCTTGACACCAGCTGTAAACAAGACAACTCTAGTTGTGTTGAGCATTCTGATGTTGCTATGACTACTTTTGGTTTCATATCAGTGGATATAAATTATGTCATAAACGGTTTTCTGTTGCACAGGGAAAGTCAATGCTTCAGTGTCAAGCATGCAAAATGTGCAGTCTATTAACAGTCACTCACTCACTCACTCACTCAATCTGCAATGAATGATATCAATGTAGCATTGATTGATAGATTCCTAAATGGATCCCAGGTACTGATTTCATATCAACCAATAGTTGTTGTTGTTGTTTTTTTACTACAGTAGTAGTGTTTCACATTTATCTCAATAAATACTGGTTCTTACATTTATACTGGGAATAGATTATACCTTTAAATACTCTGCCAGAATATAATGTGACCCTACAATGGTGCCATCCAAGAAACTCCCCATCAGACATACATGTATGTACGTTATGGGGAATCGCGATGCAGCCTAGAACAAAATCTAACCCTATTCAACCCCCCAGTATCGACAGACCACTTAGTATGGATGAAACAGGCCACAGCATTTATTATCACAAACTAAGTTACTGCTTAACACATCCATAACTTTATTTATTAAATATCTTCTTTTCTGTAACCAAAACGTTAGACATAAATAAGCATAAATTAACATATATACATATATAACTCCACACATAGTGTTATACAGTGACCCAACCGTCCTTGCCAATAAACATAGAGTGGTTCCTAATCACTACTCCCTCTCACCTCCCCCCTCGTCATAAAAATCATATATTTCCAATGCCTGCAATTAGCCGACCTTATCCACGCTCGATGGGCACGAGACCTCAGGCAACCTAAAGTTTAACCTTTGAAGCAGGGGAGGTTTGAGACCTTAAAAAACTTGTTCATATCATTCCATATACTTAAACGTAACCTCAAACTCAATTGGCAAGGACATACCCCCGGCTAGCTGTGACTAAATATACTAATAGGGCGGGCGGGAGGGAAGCTGTTTGCTGGCCCGAATCCCAAGTGGCACTGAGGTAAGACCTCCCCCACACTAACTTACACAGAACATAATCCCACCCACAGACTCTTTCCCAACCAATCCCATGCATCTATCCCCACACTCCTACATGTGCCCTTGTCCGCTTAGCTGCGCTATCTCCCCAGGGCCTTTAACATTAATATGCGGTCAAAACATATCAAATGTACTTAAAGAAACACTCTAACATTAAGGATACAAACATTTTTTATGAATGAAAAATGCTGCATAGTTACATAATACGTATTATGTGCACAGTTAAGTATATAATGCATATAGATAGATATAGATATTTTCCATGATAGCAAAGAGCAATTCTTTTTATTATTTTTTTTAATTAGGGATACATTTTGGTGAATGGAATGGAGATTTCATATCCAAACAACTGGACAACTGAAGAAAATATGGAGAAAAAATAAAAGCCATAATATAAGGAAATAAATGACAAATGGATCAGCAATACCAGAAGGAGCCACCAGAACCACAGCCACAGAAAATCTTGCAAAATAAAGGACTCCACTACAGCTTTAAATGAATGGGAATACATCAATAATTTTGTGATCGCACAAACAACAGTACGACTCTTGAAAGAATGTTCCAGGCATACGTAGAGCAACAAACCAATTTAAATGGACACTAGAACCTCTACTAGCACCAGAACCACTACAGCTTAATGGATAAACATTTGAATGCTTCATCTGTAAAGATAATTTTAGCCGGAGAGAATTGGCATCTGCGGTGAAAACAGAAACCGTCACAATATGGAACTAAAGCTAAGAAAATCTTATTTCTTTTAAAACGTAAAGGTTTTTTTAGGGTGGGGGAGAGATAAATCTATATAGTGAGAAAAATGTTTGTATCCTTAATGTTAGAGTTTTTCTTTAAGTACATTTGATATGTTTTGAATTGGAAATATATGATTTTTGTGACGAGGGGGGAGGTGAGAGGGAGTGGTGATTAGGAACCACTCTATGTTTATTGGCAAGGACGGTTGGGTCACTGTATAACACTATGTGTGGAGTTATATATGTATATATGTTAATTGTAGATTATGCTAACGTAGTGTACCTATAATCTTAATTTTAATAATGACAGGAGGCGAGTATTTCGCATAACTTTCTTTACTTTATGCCTCCAGCAGCCAGGGCCGCCATCAGGGGGTGACAACCATAACGGTTGTCACGGGCCCGGCGGTCCTGGGGGGCCCGGACTGCTTTGGCAGTCCAGGGCCCCACAATTACTCTCTGCACCTATATATAGCGATGATCGCTATAAATAGGTGCAGCCGCGGGCCCCCCCCGGCTCCCTGTATCCGCAGAGGGGGCCCAGCGAGCTGCAGCTTTACTTTCCAGCATTTCCTCGCTCTAACTCCCGTGAGACGTGCGGCCGTTAGAGTGTTGCCATGGGTTACCATGGCAACTCTCCGCGCGCCGCGCACACCACGTCTCGCGGGAGTTAGAGCGAGGAAATGCTGGAAAGTAAAGCTGCAGCTCGCTGGGCCCCCTCTGCGGGGGGCCCCACAATGGCACTGGACCGGACCACCAGGGATCAAATAATCTTCCCCCCTCCCTGAACCAGGTAAGAAACAGGGAGGGGGGAATGACTTTAATTACAGTTACATGCATCCACAACACTAACACATACACTGCATCCACAACACTAACACATACACTGCATCCACAACACTAACACATCCACTGCATCCACTGCACTAACACACACACTGCATCCACAACACTAACACACATACTGCACCCACTGCACTAACACACACACTTCACCCACAACACTAACACACACACTGCATCCACAACACTAACACATACACTGCATCCACAACACTAACACATACAATGCATCCACAACACTAACGCATACACTGCATCCACTGCACTAACACACACACTGCATCCACAACACTAGCACACACACTGCACTAACACACACACTGCATCCACAACACTAACACACACACTGCATCCACAACACTAACACATACACTGCATCCACAACACTAACGCATACACTGCATCCACTGCACTAACACACACACTGCATCCACAACACTAACACACACACTGCACCCACTGCACTAACACACCCACTGCACCCACTGCACTAACACACACACTGCATCCACAACACTAACACACACACTGCATCCACAACACTAACACAATGCATCCACTGCACTAACACACACACTGCATTCATTACACTAACACACACTCTGCATTCACTACACTGACACACACACTGCATCCACTACACTGACAAAAACACACTGCATTCACTACACTGACACACACACTGCATTCATTACACTGACACTGTCCATTATTTTAATGCAAAGAGCTTACCACTGTCACTTCAATGTAAGCTGCCATCCTTTGTCAATCCTTTGAGCAGCTAAATACATCCTGTGGGGATATCCGAAGTTTTTGTTGTATATTAACAAGCCGCGTACACTTAAGCAGATCAAGGAGAATATCCGTATATAAATTCGAGTCTTTAACATTCGCTTTTGTAATGAACAATTCAATCGAAAGCGTCCAACTTTGCGCGGCGGTAATGGAACTCATTTAATAGACGTCATCTTCCGTACATAGTCAAGCAAATCTTCATACGCTGAGCATTCATTGTATGTAATATCATTGAAATTGGTTCATTCATAAAAAACTGTTATTCACCCCTCAAACCCTACTCTGAATTTTGGCAAACTTTTAACTATATACACAATCAAAATACATAAATGTACTATATAATCTACACTATATAAATATTTATTTAATGCACATATATACACTTTTAACACCATTGACTTTATGTATTTATACTCTTTAAAGTTTATAAACATATATATATATATACACTCTCAATTAACTTTATACAAATTCATTATATATACAATGTAAACGGTATACACACATACATAATTCTATATAATTATATTCTCCATATAGCAAGGCAGTAAGGAAATTCTGCATTATATTCTTAATTAAGAAGGTGGGAAATACCCACAATGCACTTTCCTTACCTTCTCTTATTAATCTTTCTTGCATCCTGAACGCACTTAAGCTCTTCATATATGAGACCATCTTGTAAAAATGGATCCACATAATATCCTTCCCCTTCTTCTTGATCCCCCAGTCTCTCTTTGGCCCAGATTTCGATGAACATATAGAACCCTCGGATTGGTGTTTTTAAACATTTCATCACGCCTGGTTTTAGGTTGTCCTCCTTGGCCCTTGACACCAGCTGTAAACAAGACAACTCTAGTTGTGTTGAGCATTCTGATGTTGCTATGACTACTTTTGGTTTCATATCAGTGGATATAAATTATGTCATAAACGGTTTTCTGTTGCACAGGGAAAGTCAATGCTTCAGTGTTAGGCATGCAAAATGTGCAGTCTATTAACAGTCACTCACTCAATCAATCTGCAATGAATGATATCAATGTAGCATTGATTGATAGATTCCTAAATGGATCCCAGGTACTGATTTCATATCAAACAATAGTAGTTGTTGTTGTTTTTTTTACTACAGTAGTAGTGTTTCACATTTATCTCAATAAATACTGGTTCTTACATTTATACTGGGAATAGATTATACCTTTAAATACTCTGCCAGAATATAATGTGACCCTACAATGGTGCCATCCAAGAAACTCCCCATCAGACATACATGTATGTACGTAGTGGGGAATCGCGATGCAGCCTAGAACAAAATCTAACCCTATTCAACTCCCCAGTAACGACAGACCACTTAGTATGGATGAAACAGGCCACAGCATTTATTATCACAAACTAAGTTACTGCATAACACATCCATAACTTTATTTATTAAATATCTTCTTTTCTGTAACCAAAACGTTAGACATAAATAAGCATAAATTAACATATATACATATATAACTCCACACATAGTGTTATACAGTGACCCAACCGTCCTTGCCAATAAACATAGAGTGGTTCCTAATCACTACTCCCTCTCACCTCCCCCCTCACCATAAAAATCATATATTTCCAATGCCTGCAATCAGCCGACCTTATCCACGCTCGATGGGCACGAGACCTCAGGCAACCTAAAGTTTAACCTTTGAAGCAGGGGAGGTTTGAGACCTTAAAAAACTTGTTCATCTCATTCCATATACTTAAACGTAACCTCAAACTCAATTGGCAAGGACATACCCCCGGCTAACTGTGACTAAATATACTAATAGGGCGGGCGGGAGGGAAGCTGTTTGCTGGCCCGAATCCCAAGTGGCACTGAGGTAAGACCTCCCCCACACTAACTTACACAGAACATAATCCCACCCACAGACTCTTTCCCAACCAATCCCATGCATCTATCCCCACACTCCTACATGTGCCCTTGTCCGCTTAGCTGCGCTATCTCCCCAGGGCCTTTAACATTAATATGCGGTCAAAACATATCAAATGTACTTAAAGAAACACTCTAACATTAAGGATACAAACATTTTTCTCACTATATAGATTTATCTCTCCCCCACAATAAAAAAAACTTTACGTTTTAAAATAAATAAGATTTTCTTAGCTTTAGTTCCATATTGTGACGGTTTCTGTTTTCACCGCAGATGCCAATTCTCTCCGGCTAAAATTATCTTTACAGATTAAGCATTCAAATGTTTATCCATTAAGCTGTAGTGGTTCTGGTGCTAGTAGTGGTTCTAGTGTCCCTTTAAATTGGTTTGTTGCTCTACGTATGCCTGGAACATTTTTTCAAGAGTCGTACTGTTGTTTGTGCGATCACAAATTAAGTGATGTATTCCCCTCCATTTAAAGCTGTAGTGGAGTCCTTTATTTTGCAAGATTTTCTGTGGCTGTGGTTCTGGTGGCTCCTTCTGGTATTGCTGATCCATTTGTCATTTATTTCCTTATATTATGGCTTTTATTTTTTCTCCATATTTTCTTCAGTTGTCCAGTTGTTTGGATATGAAATCTCCATTCCATTCACCAAAATGTATCCCTAATTAAAAAAATAATAAAAAGAATTGCTCTTTGCTATCATGGAAAATATGTATATCTATCTATATGCATTATATACTTAACTGTGCACATAGAAACGAAGGGGCACTGAAATGCTAGGTTCCCAAAGTAGGGAATTAGAGTGTGTCTGCAGGACTCAATAGGGGGTAACCCTTGTATATATACAAAAAATAGAAAAGATTAGGCGTATTCCCTAGCTTGACAAGCTTCGGGAGCGCCAGGAGGGGGAGTACTGCAGCTGTTGTACTTCTTTAAATAATGGTCTAAAATATTTTAATCGAGGGTATCATTAAAAATATGATCCCAAATGAAAAAATAAATGAACAAATAAAACTTAATGTACCGCCACCATTATAAACACACTGGGGTGGGTCTGTACACTAAATCAGTAACATACACTGAACCTGGTGCTGTAGCAGGGATAATCCAGTTGCCAGTGTTAAGTTATGCACTAGAAACTTGTATCCCTCAGCATCAGACTGTAGAGAGACCTATTTGTAAAGAGAAAATAGGTGACTTGATCCCAAGCAACCACTACTAGGGAACACAGTATCCTTGTATAGCTAGAGGGACACAGAGTTGCCGCCTGTCCTGCTAAGGATACAATGTTATACCCCAACAATAGGGCCAACTGAGTGGTTGCAGTGGATTGCTCCAATTACAGAGCGGACTCCATGAGCCTGCTGCAGAAAGGAAAGATGACTCCTCTTATACCAGCCCAAATCTTATCGAAGGCTGACTGGACTAACTCGCTGCAGTGCTTGCCCCTTCTTTATTAGGGGCTATGGTGAGTCCGCTGTGGAAGGAAAAAGATTTCTACACTGTTCAGTAATAAGATACTGATATTAGAACGCTCTAACGTCGGTTAGCCAAGGCATCGACCCACTACCCTCACCCAGTGATCACATCAATACGTGCTGGTGAATTAAAAGAAGAGGTAACGACCTAACGTCCGTTTCGGCGCTACTTAAGCGCCTTTGTCAAAGGTGAACCGGCTCCTGTGCCTTACTGGGTTTAAATGCCCAGACCGGCAGTGTAAGTGACCAATCCCGGCGCTGGGCGTGTCATGCCCCTTTGCGCCAAAATTCCGTGTGGTCCGTCATTGGTCCGTGTATCCGCCCACGTGGGTGTCAGCAGGGCGGGTCTACGGGCGTAGGGAGAGTGTCAGTCATCGGCTGACTGAAGGAAAGCTCCTCCCCCATGTGTGAACGGTTTAACCCTATATGCCACCTCCAAAGTTTGGTTTAACCCCCTAAATATACGGAAACATGGGTTACAAACCCATAGTCAGTGGAGGCTGAAGCCAATCACTTTACGTGTACCGAAGAGTCCTGTATTGGATTTACGGAATGTAGGACTGCGAGCACCCTTTCTGGTGTATAGCAGAAATCATGCTACAATAAGGGGAATGAGAAAGAGTACGGCTCTCTCATTCCTCATAGATTTGTGCCGTGGTTGGCACTGTAATTATAGTAGACCTGCGTGTTGCTGAACCCTGTGAATGGTACTGGCAGACCTCTTATCCATAGAGGATGGGATGCGAACAGATGTTACCATGTAACATACAGGGTGGGAAGGATCCTACGGTAAAGAAAAGTAATCACTTATATTCCTAAGGGACCCAACCAGGATCAACGGTGTGGTGGAATGGGTGATGGGCGGTCACTCAGAATGCTGGCACATAGGTATCCGGTAAATCACTCTTCACTTGTAAGGCAAGAAATATCTGTTGACAGAAAGGCCTAAGTTAAAGACTGGACAACACAAATCTATATACATATATACACAGTGGGGTAGTCATCAATCAATAAATGGGGTGAAGGTAAAGCCTTCATTGAGGCCTTTGGGGGCTAATGTGTCGAATTTGTAAATCCAATAACATTCCCTTCTTTTAAGGGTCTGATCTAGATCTCCCCCCCTTTTGCCCAGTTGGATTTTTTCTATTCCCGCAAACTTAATACATTTAGGGGTGTCCATGTGGTTGGTTCTAATATGTCTGGCAACTGACGTGTCTCTGTTAGATGTTACAGAGTGGACATGTTCCATAATGCGTCGCTTAAATGGGCGTATAGTTTTGCCCACATATTTCATGCCACACTTACACGTGAGTAAGTAGACCATTCCCTGGGTATTACAGTTGAAGAACTGTTTTATGGGAATCTCGACCGAGTTGTTATGGTTGGTAAGGGTTTTTGACCCTTTGGCTATGTATGTACATGCAACACACTTCCCACATTGGTACGTGCCGTGTACGGTCAACCATGTGGTGTTTGTTTTTTTAGGGGTGGAGAGGTAACTGGGTACAAGCATCTCTTTTATATTTGCCTCTTTTCGCTGTAATAGACACCTTAGTGGATCTTGTGTCAAGAGAGGCCAAAAACGACCCATTACTTTCTTTACCTCATTCCATCCAGCATCATAGTTAGCTACACATCTGATGAGTTTCTTTGAGTCCTGTTTGGGCTCATCCTTGACTAGCTCATCGCGAGTACTGTTGAGTGCCCGTTGGTAGGCATGCTTTAGGCAACGATTTGGATATCCTCTTTGTTTGAATCTAAGTCTCAATTCATTTGCTTTTAGTTTGAAATCCTCGATACCCGAGCAATTTCTCCTCAATCGGAGATACTGGCCCACCGGAATCCCTCTTTTGAGTGGAGTAGGGTGGTGGCTCTCCCATCTTAACATGCTATTGGTAGAGGTGGGTTTACGGTATAAGGTGGTTTCAATCACCCAGTCCGTAGTTATCCTGAATGAGCAGTCAAAAAAGTTGAGTGCCTGGTCTCCAAACTCCATAGTGAGTCGGAGATTCAGATTGTTCCTGTTGAGGATCTCAACAAAGGTCTCAAAGTGTGATTGGGTACCTGTCCAAAAAATGAGGATGTCGTCTATGTACCTTTTCCACAAAAAGATACAGTCAGTAAAGTCGGTGTTTTGCTCGGTGAATACCTTCTCACTCTCCCACCATCCCAGGTGCAGGTTGGCGTATGACGGGGCACAAGATGTCCCCATCGCAGTCCCCTGCACCTGATGGTAATATTTGGTTTGAAGGAATGGGAAGAGGCAGCAAATACTTGCTCTAATAAATTTATGGATATATTGCTCCGATTTGAATCAGAAAGGTTAAAAACTGTGAATGAAAAAGTAAAAAAAAGTAAACCTAGCAGTTGAGGGGACACAGGGCTGTAAAGACGAACCCTCATTTACTGTCCAGGAACAACGATTACAACAAAACCTGAATAAATACCAAAATAATGTTAAAAGCCGCAAACACGGCAAGTTTATTAGGGACAATGATGACTATAAAAAGGGAAGGGTGTATAGACGTTTTAAAAAAACAACAAGAGATGACTCTGATCAATACATGACATCAGACTACGAGACATCTGACACTGATAGCGAACAGTTGACTAATCCAGGGAATATGAATCCGCAGTCCAAGAGAGGCATCGTAAAGAAAGGGGTGGCTTTTTTAGGACAGCCCCCCCGAGAGGGGGAAGTTCAAACCCAAAGACAGACTCGCTACAGAGGAAGGGCACGCAAACGGTATTAGAAGACAGTATGAGAATAGTCAATCTGTCAGATTTCACCCTAACTCCCATACAAATTAAAGTGCTTATGAGGGGGCTCTCGTTTGTCCCGACCCCTCCTTTCAATCACTTTGAATGGATCAAAGACATTAACTTGTTTGGGAGGAAATTAGCCCTCCATAAATTCTTTAAACTCAGAGATGATAAAAGAGCGAAAGAACTTGGGTTTAATGGTAGAGAGTATCAGTGTCTACAGGAATTAGTGTCCCTGCTGGAAGACAATGATACTACCTCCACAGCACCATACACTGACTTGTGTGATAAGCAAGTTTACGCCCAATCTCAGGGAGTTTAAGAACATAGATACATTCATTGATTCCACTACAAGTATGATCAAAACAATTAACACAGGCATGCTGGCAGCACAACCGAGAGGCAACCTCTCTGGTAGAGAATGGAAAGCCCTGTGTGAACTAAAGGACAATGACAAAATCATAATCAAACCCGCCGATAAAGGCGGTAACATTGTCCTCCTAAACAGACAACACTATATAGAAATGGTTGAAACTATCCTAAATGACGAGAAGACCTATAGGCTACTAACCACAGACCCATCCGCGAGATACCAGAGGGATTACAAAACCCTGCTGGATCAAGCCTTTGATAACGGTATACTGTCAAAGGACGAATATGGGGGCATCTACATCAAAAATCCGACAATTTCCACGTTTTATTGCCTGCCAAAAATTCACAAGCAACAACAAACCCTGACTGCAAGACCTATTGTCTCAGGGACAAACAGCTTTACTAGCAAAGGCAGCATTTATGTGGATAGGATCTTACGTCCCTTTGTAGAAAACCTACCTTCGTATCTTAAAGACACAAAGGATACGTTAAAATGCCTTACATCGGTCACAGTACCCAGAGGTGCAACCCTATGCAGTCTTGACGTGGAGACCCTATACTCCTCCATCCCACATGCGAGTGGTTTGGAGCACATTGGATATTTTCTGAAGAAAAGGGGTGTCGAGCACAATACGCACACTACCTTTGTGCTCGACCTATTGAGATGTATTCTCACACATAACTTTTTCATCTTCCAAAGCAAATATTACCATCAGGTGCAGGGGACTGCGATGGGGACATCTTGTGCCCCGTCATACGCCAACCTGCACCTGGGATGGTGGGAGAGTGAGAAGGTATTCACCGAGCAAAACACCGACTTTACTGACTGTATCTTTTTGTGGAAAAGGTACATAGACGACATCCTCATTGTTTGGACAGGTACCCAATCACACTTTGAGACCTTTGTTGAGATCCTCAACAGGAACAATCTGAATCTCCGACTCACTATGGAGTTTGGAGACCAGGCACTCAACTTTTTTGACTGCTCATTCAGGATAACTACGGACCGGGCGATTGAAACCACCTTATACCGTAAACCCACCTCTACCAATAGCATGTTAAGATGGGAGAGCCACCACCCTACTCCACTCAAAAGAGGGATTCCGGTGGGCCAGTATCTCCGATTGAGGAGAAATTGCTCGGGTATCGAGGATTTCAAACTAAAAGCAACCGAATTGAGACTTAGATTCAAACAAAGAGGATATCCAAATCGTTGCCTAAAGCATGCCTACCAACGGGCACTCAACAGTACTCGCGATGAGCTACTCAAGGATGAGCCCAAACAGGACTCAAAGAAACTCATCAGATGTGTAGCTAACTATGATGCTGGATGGAATGAGGTAAAGAAAGTAATGGGTCGTTTTTGGCCTCTCTTGACACAAGATCCACTAAGGTGTCTATTACAGCGAAAAGAGGCAAATATAAAAGAGATGCTTGTACCCAGTTACCTCTCCACCCCTAAAAAAACAAACACCACATGGTTGACCGTACACGGCACGTACCAATGTGGGAAGTGTGTTGCATGTACATACATAGCCAAAGGGTCAAAAACCCTTACCAACCATAACAACTCGGTCGAGATTCCCATAAAACAGTTCTTCAACTGTAATACCCAGGGAATGGTCTACTTACTCACGTGTAAGTGTGGCATGAAATATGTGGGCAAAACTATACGCCCATTTAAGCGACGCATTATGGAACATGTCCACTCTGTAACATCTAACAGAGACACGTCAGTTGCCAGACATATTAGAACCAACCACATGGACACCCCTAAATGTATTAAGTTTGCGGGAATAGAAAAAATCCAACTGGGCAAAAGGGGGGGAGATCTAGATCAGACCCTTAAAAGAAGGGAATGTTATTGGATTTACAAATTCGACACATTAGCCCCCAAAGGCCTCAATGAAGGCTTTACCTTCACCCCATTTATTGATTGATGACTACCCCACTGTGTATATATGTATATAGATTTGTGTTGTCCAGTCTTTAACTTAGGCCTTTCTGTCAACAGATATTTCTTGCTGTACAAGTGAAGAGTGATTTACCGGATACCTATGTGCCAGCATTCTGAGTGACCGCCCATCACCCATTTCACCACACCTCCAGTTCTGGTTAACCCCCCCCCCCCTCCACCGTTGATCCTGGTTGGGTCCCTTAGGAATATAAGTGATTACTTTTCTTTACCGTAGGATCCTTCCCACCCTGTATGTTACATGGTAACATCTGTTCGCATCCCATCCTCTATGGATAAGAGGTCTGCCAGTACCATTCACAGGGTTCAGCAACACGCAGGTCTACTATAATTACAGTGCCAACCACGGCACAAATCTATGAGGAATGAGAGAGCCGTACTCTTTCTCATTCCCCTTATTGTAGCATGATTTCTGCTATACACCAGAAAGGGTGCTCGCAGTCCTACATTCCGTAAATCCAATACAGGACTCTTCGGTACACGTAAAGTGATTGGCTTCAGCCTCCACTGACTATGGGTTTGTAACCCATGTTTCCGTGTATTTAGGGGGTTAAACCAGACTTTGGAGGTGGCATATAGGGTTAAACCGTTCACACATGGGGGAGGAGCTTTCCTTCAGTCAGCCGATGACTGACACTCTCCCTACGCCCGTAGACCCGCCCTGCTGACACCCACGTGGGCGGATACACGGACCAATGACGGACCACACGGAATTTTGGCGCAAAGGGGCATGACACGCCCAGCGCCGGGATTGGTCACTTACACTGCCGGTCTGGGCATTTAAACCCAGTAAGGCACAGGAGCCGGTTCACCTTTGACAAAGGCGCTTAAGTAGCGCCGAAACGGACGTTAGGTCGTTACCTCTTCTTTTAATTCACCAGCACGTATTGATGTGATCACTGGGTGAGGGTAGTGGGTCGATGCCTTGGCTAACCGACGTTAGAGCGTTCTAATATCAGTATCTTATTACTGAACAGTGTAGAAATCTTTTTCCTTCCACAGCGGACTCACCATAGCCCCTAATAAAGAAGGGGCAAGCACTGCAGCGAGTTAGTCCAGTCAGCCTTCGATAAGATTTGGGCTGGTATAAGAGGAGTCATCTTTCCTTTCTGCAGCAGGCTCATGGAGTCCGCTCTGTAATTGGAGCAATCCACTGCAACCACTCAGTTGGCCCTATTGTTGGGGTATAACATTGTATCCTTAGCAGGACAGGCGGCAACTCTGTGTCCCTCTAGCTATACAAGGATACTGTGTTCCCTAGTAGTGGTTGCTTGGGATCAAGTCACCTATTTTCTCTTTACAAATAGGTCTCTCTACAGTCTGATGCTGAGGGATACAAGTTTCTAGTGCATAACTTAACACTGGCAACTGGATTATCCCTGCTACAGCACCAGGTTCAGTGTATGTTACTGATTTAGTGTACAGACCCACCCCAGTGTGTTTATAATGGTGGCGGTACATTAAGTTTTATTTGTTCATTTATTTTTTCATTTGGGATCATATTTTTAATGATACCCTCGATTAAAATATTTTAGACCATTATTTAAAGCAGTACAACAGCTGCAGCACTCCCCCTCCTGGCGCTCCCGAAGCTTGTCAAGCTAGGGAATACGCCTAATCTTTTCTATTAACTGTGCACATAATACGTATTATGTAACTATGCAGCACTATATTACAAATACTGTTTACACATACACACTGAATACTTATATAATATATAAATCTTAAATGCTAATGATTTACTCTAGACATATACTCAATATAAAAACTCTACACAAGTTCTATACATTGTATGCACTCTATACTCATGTAGCCCCATGTAGCTAGAGCGCAGCTAAGCGGAAAAAGGCCTTGACAGGGGTTAGGAGGCGGGCTTAGGAGGAAGTAAGCAAGGATTGGAGTTATGGGATAAGTGGGATTGGCTATTTAAATGGGCAGCCATTTTAGGTGAGTCATTCTAACTTTCTACCTGGTTGAGTTTGTGTTCACCCCTGTGTGCACAGATTTGGCTTGGTGGGATTTTCCTTTTTGTCTCCTCTGCAGGTACGATGGACGACGTGGAGCGTTTGCTGGAGGGGATCAGGTCAGCGGCGAGGCATCAGGGAGCAGACTGGCTGCGGGCCCAGCTGGGCCCTGCCCTGGTGGAGGTGGCGGAACGGGACGGCGGCGGTGGCAGACCGGTCCAGGCCAGGAGGCCCCCGAGGAGGCTAAGCCCGGGCGTGGGACCCGGTGAAGACATCCCTGGTGGCAGTGGCGGATCCGCTGCGGCAGCAGGCGGCAGCAGGCCCGGTAGCCGCGTGGTCGAGGCTCTGCCTCCCCGCGAGCGGCCGGAGCCTTGGATAAGTGCTCGGCAGCGGAAGGATGTCGCGGACGGGGGCGCTGCTGCCCCCGGGTCGGAGGTGACCGGGCGGCCCCCTGGAGGGCCGGGGACCACGGAGGTGCGGTCCGGGAGGGCCTCCACCCCGTCGGAGCTCGAGGATGACGGGACCGGATCCGGGAGGACGCATGGCCGGCCCCTGAGGCAACAGGCAAGTGCAGGGGGCTCCGGCAGGGGCACTCTTGGCGCGAAGGACACTGGGGGGAGCTCCGTTAGGGGGGTTCAGGAGTATGCCAGTGGGGGGCGCCCGGGACTTTGTTACAAGGGGGGGGGGCTCTGGGGCCCTTAAGAGAAAGTGTGGATTAGGGGGAGCGGGTGCTAGGGCTGGTGGGGGGTTAGTGGGTTCTGCTGGGTCAGTGAGTGGGTCCTCTAGGTTTGGTGATGGTAGGCCTGGTCAGTCTGGGTCGGATAAGCATGGAGGGAGGGATAGGGGGCTGAGGCGGTTAGTGCTGAGATGGGGGTTCAGGGAGCGGCTCGGCAGAGGGTCAGGGTAGGTGGGGGGTTGGGATCTTCCGCAGGGGGTGGACGGTTGGGGGGCTGCGGCCTTAGGGGGGGTTCGGGTTCCGGGAGTAGTAGGGGCAGCCCCTCGCCGGTTAGATCCTTAGATCCAAAGGAAAAAAGGGTAGGTCCAGAAGGCATTGCTCCCCCTCCGACAGCTCAGCAGACAGTGGGGAGGCAGCCCCCAAGTGTAGTCGGCGGGGGCGGTCCCCGGGTAGGGACTGAAGGAGTCGTAGTCCCCGGGGTTCCCATATGCCACGGGTACGCAGCGCTCAGCGGGAGGCTTTGGTTAAGGGCAGGCGCTCCCGGGGTCGTGACGGGGGGGGAGTTGATGCTCGTTACACCCTACCCAGGACTTCTTCTCCTTTTCCCAGATCTCGGAGCCATTCTCTCTCCTCGCAGGCGAGACTCCGGGTTGGCTCCCCGGTTGGCGAGACAGTGGCGGAAGTATCTCTTCCTGGACGTCGGGCGATTGACGATGCAGCCCCTACCGCTCAGGTGTCGGGGGGCTTGGCCGGTGAGTCCAGTGGGTCATTACACACCAGCGCTTTAGTTACCACACTTCAAGCACTAGTCCACTCACTGGGGGCGGGGGGTGACACAGGGGGCGGCGTTGGTCAGGTGTGGGCCCCAGGGGCTGGGGCTACGGGTTCTCGGGTCGGGATTTCTGCAGGGCCTAGTTCGGGCGGGGACGCGGTGGTGACGCAGGAGGTAGGGGAAGCTGGGAGTGAGCGGGCAGAGTTGACGGGGGATATTTCCGACGCGGCTAGGCAGCACGCGTATGTCTCTTTCGCGGGTCCGCTGGGGGTTCACGTGAAACAGGACGTGAAGGAGAAGATCTGGAAGGGTGAGTTTTGCGAGATTTTTTCCCTTCTCCCCTTGGAGGATTTTATTGACCTCAAGGAGGAGGATAAAAAGGATGAGAAGAAGGAGGAGGAAGAGAAAAGGAAGCGGTATCGCAAGATTCCGAAATCTTTTGGGAACTGGTTGAGGGCCTTTTGCGTGCTAGCCAGCCTGCTCGGCGAAAAATCGCCGGGGTTATGCTCGTCTCTGTTTTGCTATTTGGACGGCATTTGGGAGGCACACCGTACCTATGGGGGGTTGGCTTGGTGGCGGTATGACGAGCAGTTTAGGCAACGGCTGTCAGCTAATCCAGGTATGAGGTGGGATCAGATGGACCTGCCTCTCTGGATGAAGCTAATGATGGCGCAGAAGGCGCAGCCCTTTCAACACTCGGCCGGCGCAAGTGGGCAGTCCGCCTCGTCGCCCGCCTTACAAAAGGGCTTATGCTGGCTCTATAATGAGGGCCAGTGCAAATGGGGGGCCACCTGTCGATTCAAGCACGAGGGCTCCGGCTGCGGTGCTCATGGGCTCAACCGCTGCTTCAAGAAGGGTAAGTCTGGAAACGCCGGAGCAGCTGTCGCGGCTGGGGGAGGGGGCGCTTCCGCTACCGCGGGGCCTAACCCCGGTGAGGCTAGGCACGATGGAACCGTGGCTAAGCCGCTACGGTAACAGAGCTGATGCTGCTGTGCTCCGGGCGGGTTTTGGGAGCGGGTTTTTTATTCCGTTCCTGGAGCGGGGGGGGGGGTCAGGGAGGCTGCACAACCTGAAGTCTGTTGCTGACTTCCCAGACGTGGTGAGGGAAAAGCTGGGCAAGGAGATTGGACTGGGCCGAATGGCGGGCCCGTTCACGGTACCTCCGATGGAGGACCTACGGGTTTCCCCCCTCAGGGTGGTTCCCAAGAAGGAGCCGGGGAAGTTCAGACTCATTCACCATCTCTCATACCCGAAAGGGGAGTCGGTGAATGATGGCATTAGTAGGGACTTGAGCTCGGTTTCGTATGCATCATTCGACCGGGCGGTCGAGTTGGTCAAGCGGGCCGGGCGTGGGGCTCTGATGGCTAAAGTGGACATTGAGGCGGCGTTTCGACTGCTGCCGGTCCACCCGGACTGTCATCACCTGCTGGGTTGTTTTTTCGAAGGGGCCTACTTCGTGGTCTTGTGCCTACCCATGGGCTGTTCTATTTCGTGCTCCTATTTTGAGAAATTTAGCACTTTTCTCGAATGGGTGGTGCGGGAGGAGGCGGGGAACCGGTCCGTAGTTCACTACTTGGATGATTTCCTGTGTGTGGGGCCGGCTGATTCCTTGGAATGCCTGCGCCTGCTGCGGACGATTGAGTGGGTGGCGGGCCACTTCGGGGTTCCGCTGGCGGCGGATAAAACGGAGGGCCCGGTGACGTGCCTGAGTTTCCTGGGACTGGAGGTCGACTCGGTGCTGGGAGAATGTCGGCTGCCTTGGGTCAAGCTGGATAGGCTCAGGGTGGCTGCTGTGGCTGGGGCGCGCAAGGTTACCCTGCGGCAGCTGCAGTCTTTGATTGGGATGCTAAATTTTGCATGCCGGGTCATACCAATGGGGAGGGTCTTCAGTCGCAGCTTGTCGGCTGCTACCGCGGGGGTTCGGTCCCCGCACCACTTCATCCGGGTGTCGGCGGCCATGAGGGCGGACTTGGGCATCTGGGATGCCTTCTTGCAGGATTTTAATGGGACGGTGTTCTTCCGGCAGGAAGGACAGTCTGCAGCTGAGCTGGAGCTGTTCACAGATGCGTCGGGCAGTGTGGGCTTTGGGGCATATTTCGGCGGGTGCTGGTGCGCGGAGCGGTGGCCGGAGTCTTGGGTTGAGCCCGCTTATGCGCAACCTGGCCTTCCTCGAATTGTTCCCGTTGGTCGTCGCGATGGCGCTGTGGGGCGACGGGTTGCGCGATCGGAAGGTGGTCTTTTTCTCGGACAACATGGCGGTGGTACACGCAGTAAATCGTCAGTCCGTGGCCTCAAAGCCGGTGGTTAAGCTGCTTAGGCATTTTGTATTGCTGTGTAAGTCTCGGAATGTTGTTTTTCGCGCGCGCCATGTTCCTGGGTATTTGAACGAGGTGGCTGATGCTCTGTCTCATTTTCAGTGGTCCAGATTTTGGCTGGCGGCGCCGGGGGCATCGAAGGAAGGGCAGGCTTGCCTGGACGAGATATGGCAGCTGGGAGCATCCTGCTTGGAGGACTTGTGAAGGCTTCTCTGGCGCCGGCCACCTGGGCCTCATACAGTAAGGTTTGGGACTCTTGGGAACGGTCGCTGGACGGGTTGGCCGTGGATGACGGGGATGCCCTGCGGGATGCTTTCCTGTGGTACACCTGTCAGTTGCTGGCAAAAGGGGCATCCCCTGCCGTGGTTGACAGGTCCATGGCGGCGATGGCATTTTGGTTTAGGTGGCGCCGGAAGGAGGACTTTACCAAGACCTTCGTTATCAGGCAAGCCCTGAAAGGTTATCGCAAGGGTCGCAGGTCGCCGGATACCAGGCGCCCGGTGTCGGTTAGGGTATTGGGGGAGTTGGTGGGTCTGTTGCCCGAGGTCTGTTTCGATGGGTTTGAGGTCTCTTTGTTTCGAACAGCTTTTCTCTTGGCGTTTTTTGGGGCGTTCCGCATTGGGGAATTGGTGAGTGCTAATAAGGTGGTGCAGGGGGGCCTGCAATTTTCGGGGGTTCGTATTTTGGATGGGAAGGTGGTGGTGCACCTTGGCAAATCCAAAACGGATGTCCGCGGCGTGGGCCGGGACGTAACACTGTGGGCCTTGCCGGGATCGGCTTTGTGCCCATTGGCCACTACGGCTGAGTACCTGGCACAGAGGCCGGCGGTAGGGGGTTCCCTGTTGGTTCATGCTGACGGTTCATCCCTTTCTCGGTTCCAGTTCACGAAGGTTTTTCGGGTGGGTCTCGGTAAGTTGGGGCTTCGGACTGAACGTTTTGGAATGCACTCATTCCGTATTGGGGCGGCCACGGAGGCCGCACGGTTGGGACTGGGGGATGAGGTTGTGAAGCGGATAGGAAGATGGGAATCGGTAAGATTCCGTTCCTATGTCCGGTTGGGTTTTTTGGAGTAATGACGTTGGGGGAGTATTACTAAAAAAAAAAAAAAAAAAAAATGAATATATAAGGAACACTTTAATGTTTTGGGCTGGGGTGGGGGGTCTCTCTTGGACTTCCCTCACCGTTTGTTTTCTCCTCCCCAGGGCGTGTTGCATGGATCGTGGGTCATTCCTTTGTCTTCTGGGCCGAGAGGAGGGCCGCAGCTCGAGCACAAGGCCAGCAGCTGGGTTTTCCGACGGGTCAGTTGGCGGTTCAATGGTTTGGGTATCGGGGGTTTTGCTGGGGGGATGTTTGTGGGGCGCTGTTTAGGATGCTGGCAGGCGGGCACACGCCGGACTTGCTGGTCCTGCATGTGGGGGGTAATGACCTGGGTCTTACGCCGCAACGCCGGCTGGTGAAGTGGATGAAGAAGGACATTAATAAGTTGAGGGATCTACTTCCTGGAATTATGTTGGTTTGGTCGGAAATTGTCCTGCGGCGCCGATGGTGGCACGCACGGGATCCGGTGGCTGTCGATAAGTGCAGGAAGAAAGTGAACTGCTTGATGGCAAGCTTTGTCAGGAAGGTGGGGGGGGTGGTAGTGAGGCACCATGAGTTAGAGGAAGGGTTGCCAGGGTACTACCGCTCGGATGGTGTTCATCTCTCGGATGTGGGTCTGGATCTGCTCAACTTGGGTTGGCAGGATGGTATTCAGATGGCACTGTTTCTTCGGGGTGGCGGAGCTCAGACGGCTTAAGGGGTCAAGGTCTGAGCTTGTGGCGGGACGGGGAGCTGAAGGAGAGGAAATAGGCTCCCCAGGATGAACGTGAGGTGGAACAAACAAGTTGTGGTCATCGGTGGTTGATAGGTTTCGAGTCCTGGAGGTGGCTCAGAACCTGGTGGGGCAGGGGTATCCGGGTATACCCCTGCCGTGGTTAATGGATGGTTGGCACTGTTACAATTGGTGGATTGGAATAATGTTGGTGTATGTTATATGTATGTATATGTGTTATTTATATGGGGTCATTGCCTTTTGTATGGTAGCAGAAGGAACAGGATGCGAGGGCGGAGTATGGGGGGCAATGACCCATGTTACCTGTTAATTTATTATTATCGTTATTATTATTATTATTATTATTGGTTAATAAAGCTGTGGACAAATGTTCCCATATTCCTTAGTGTCTGTGTGTTATTGGGTTAGGATATGGGTTTGGTTGTCCTGGATTCCGACTGCCCAAATGGCGACTATACACCTGTCATGTATATGTAGATTATATACTCTATGTATACCTGTTATGCTTAAATGCACTATATACTGTAAATGTGCTATATACATATATACACCATATATCCTGTGTATTCTATATACAATCTGCAATGTATAGCGGTATACACCTAATATACAATATATATATATATATACTACATTCAATAGTTATATACTCTATATATACTTGTCATGCTTAAATGTCCTATACACTCTACATGCACTATATACATATATACGCCATATATCCTGTGTATTCTATATACAATCTGTAATGCACACAGGTATACACCGAATATACAATATATATACAATAAAGGGAAATGTACAGGCACTCTTCCATCTAATAGGTGCTGGATATCTGGGTAACCCACTCCTGGTACCTCCCAATAATATATACAACAACAAAATGATACCGCACTCTATATAAATACTGCTGTAAAGCTCATTCTTGCAAAAATTAATTTATTAAATATCTAAAGATAATAGAATATCAAAAAAGTATAATTGATGGCAAAATATTTCTACAATCTTACCATGACACCTAAACAATGATAAATATATACAGTAAGCCCCCAATATAAACCGAAATTGATAATCAAGTAAAGTGCACAGAGGCACTAAATGATAGAGAGCCCTCTATCTGCTATATACACTGTACACAAAAATTCATCAATAATATAGAGAAAGTATATGTGGGAAATAGCAAAATGTCCAAAAAGTGAAAAAGGAAAAAGAAAAAAATGAAAAAGATGAAAAAAGTATTTACAGTCCAAATATGTATACACTGATGATTGTATGTAGCTATTGCTCCAAATGCTTAATGGTTAGATCTCACCACGGTTAGAAGCCAGAGGATTCCCTGTATCATCTGTTAGTTGTATCTGTGTCTGAGGGATTATCTCCGGTCTGTGCCAGGATAGAGGAACATCCAGTGAGTCCTCCTTTGTCCAGTGCGTCCTCCTAGCTCCTTCTTTGTTTGCTGGTTATTGTAGAGGGTCTCTTTATCATCGGTGGGGTGCTGTAACGGGCTGCGCGCTCGGAATCCAACGATCCCTTCAATGGCCCTGTCGGGAATGAGTGTGAGATGCTTTTTATGACTCTTTGGCGCGCCCGCCCTTTCTCGCGGGTCGCGCTATGATGACGTCACACTTTGATCGACATGAATGTGCTCCGTAGAGCGAAATTCTCCAAATAACTTTATCAACATATTTACATATTTACAAACTCTCAATCCTCTTCCCGACTATCCAGAAAAAACTCTGAATGTGTTCAAAATGAAAATAAAACTTAAAACCAAGATACTAATCTGTTATATATTTATAGTTGTAAATGGTTAATAACCAAAGGGGAAAATTATGTTGTGAAGTTCATAGGTCATTTCTATTATGGTAAAATAATATGGCCGTCGTCTACTCCATATCCTTTTTAAAGAGACACAGTCCCTTTATTAAGTCCTCTATTATTTAATCATGACTGTATGATTTCCCTATTGTAGAACATCTATGTAACTCAGAAGGACCTTTGTAAGAATGTGGTTTACGTATGTCGTCAAATTAGTACTGGGACTCTTGTGTCCCGTGAGCGAAACATTAATCTATTACTGGTAAAATTGTTTCAAAAGTATCCACGAATATATACTAAACGGATTGAGTGAGGGAATGGTTACCTCTTGGGATAAAACATCTAAACAAAGATTACTATGGGTGTCTATAGTGTATTGAGACACTGCAGTAGCTTCTCAGAGATAAATACTCCGCCTACTTATGAAATAGAGACTCACCAGTGGTGTACCAATGAAATATATCCGTGGCTATCCCAAATGTGGACCCCGTAGTGACTATTCGGGTTGCGGACCAACATTGGTCAATTTTGTGAGAGCCAGAAGAGGAGATAAGGGACCAGGCGGACCAATCATGGTCAAAGTCTGATGAAGATAAAATCATGATATTATAATGGTTACTCGGATCTGTGTACAGAGCATATAAGTTTAAACAATGTAAACCTACATTATAAAAAATGTTTCAAATCATAATCCTCATTTAAACCCTGTGGATATAATGTTTCCAGGACACTAATCCACTTGGTCTCCTTACACAAAAGTGCCTTCTGTCTATCACCACCCCTACGTAGGGGCTTGACAGTATCGATCACTTGAAAGCGTAGTTGGTTTACGCTGTGACCGTGTTGAATAAAATGTCTAGGCACTGGTTTAACATCTGTTCCCTTTTGTATAGCGGCCCTGATATCTCTCTTATGTTCACCAATACGTTCTTTAATCGGTCTTGTAGTTTCTCCAACATAAAGAAAACCACAGGGACACTTCAATATGTACACCACATAATCTGAGTTACATGTAAAATAGTCTAAGATCTTGAATTGTTTCCCTGATAAAGGGTGTGCAAAGTATTCACCCCTTATGATGCTATTACAATGTCTGCAATTGAGACATGGGAAAGTACCTTTTTTAAGTTCAGAGAAAAATCTCCGTTGTTTTTTACTGCTCCCAATGTCGGAATGTACCAATCTATCTTTCAAATTCTGTGCCCTACGATAGGAGAACAGTGGGGGATTTGTAAACTCAGTAGGAAGATTAGTGTCGCCCTCAAAGATGTTCCAATGTTTAAGGATAATACAACCTCACAGGTAGGCCCCTAACATTGCAGGAAGAAAAAGTGTTAAACAAAGGCTTAACTTTTGTTCCCACTCCATCCCCATATTGGTATGAGTATGATGTGGCCATTTATAAATTCTTGAGACAACTTAAATTAAAAGCACATTTTTTTGTCGCAGATGCTGAAAGAGACACACAGAGCCAAGCGGGGAATACAGATACACTAACGGAGACAGCACGACCGACGCTCTTTCCCACGGAACAATCTATCTCACTAGACACAGGTCTGAAGCCTAAGAGCACTTTTACTCCGTACATGTTTAATCAGTCCATTGACATATTCTCTAATCTAGTGAAGAAAGATGTTAAGCAATTAAGGAAGAAGAGACAAAGGAAGGGCAGATTTTACCAACAGAAACCCAACTTCACTAGGAAGGAATGGCTAATCCTTAATTCTCTGAAAGATGTTAATTCGATAGTCATTAAGCCCGCAGATAAGGGTGGGGCACTGGTGATTATGGACAGGGACTACTATGTTAGAGAAATCAGATCACAACTACATGACATAACAAGTTATCAACAAATAGAAGGGAATCCCATCCAACGGTTACAGCTCACCTTAAGTACACTTAACAAGGATGCGCTGGAGAAGGGCATAATCTCAGAGGGAGAGTATAGATACATGGATAAGAAATATCCTACTATTCCGGTCTTCTATACTCTCCCGAAGATCCATAAAAACTCAGAAGCCCCACCAGGGAGGCCCATAGTCAGTGGAACGAATTCGGTATTACAACCACCAGCGGTGATCCTCGACAAATACTTAATTAAATATGTACCCCAACAGAAGTCATACATCAAAGACACAAATGAATTCCTTAAATTGATAGACAATCTGATGATTGAGGCACACACAGAGGTTTGGCTTGTCACGCTAGATGTCCAGTCATTATACACATCGATCACCCATACTGAAGGTATAGCAGCAGTAGAATGGACATTGGACCAGGATGATACACCAATATTACACCCGGACACAAAAAGATACATTTTGGATCTACTACAATTCGTCCTAACGGAAAATTACTTCCTATTCGAGGATAGGTATTATAGACAAATTAAAGGGACTAACATGGGCTCGAATGTAGCCCCAACCTATGCGAATATGTACATGAACAGACTGGAGGAACTATATATTTACACCACTCCATTATTTAAGAATTGCATCACATGGAAGAGATTTATAGACGATGACTTTGTCTGTTGGGGCGGGACAAAGACACAATTGGACACATTTTTCCATACTTTGAACATGTTAGATCCCAATATCAAATTTACAATAACTTGTGACATAGAGTCTGTACCATTTCTAGATACCCGTGTCCATTTACTCAACAATAAGTAATACACCAATATTTACACAAAACCAACTGACAGGAATAATCTTCTTGAATATTCGAGCTATCACCCACGCCATCTCAAAGAAGGCTTACCATATAGCCAACTCCTAAGGGTCAGGATAATTATCTCACAAGATAGTCAAGTGGAACCGGGACTGGATCTGATCTGCAAAAAATTCATGGATAGAGGTTATCCATTAGATATAGTCAACAAACATAAGGAAAGAGTTCAACTTATATATAGGAATATCATACTTAACCCCACTAGAACTACAGAGAAAATGGAGAGAATACCCTTCATATCCCCATACACCCCCTACAGTAAGGATATTAAAAACATTATCCTTAAACATTGGAACATCTTTGAGGGCGACACTAATCTTCCTACTGAGTTTACAAATCCCCCACTGTTCTCCTATCGTAGGGCACAGAATTTGAAAGATAGATTGGTACATTCCGACATTGGGAGCAGTAAAAAACAACGGAGATTTTTCTCTGAACCTAAAAAAGGTACTTTCCCATGTCTCAATTGCAGACATTGTAATAGCATCATAAGGGGTGAATACTTTGCACACCCTTTATCAGGGAAACAATTCAAGATCTTAGACTATTTTACATGTAACTCAGATTATGTGGTGTACATATTGAAGTGTCCCTGTGGTTTTCTTTATGTTGGAGAAACTACAAGACCGATTAAAGAACGTATTGGTGAACATAAGAGAGATATCAGGGCCGCTATACAAAAGGGAACAGATGTTAAACCAGTGCCTAGACATTTTATTCAACACGGTCACAGCGTAAACCAACTACGCTTTCAAGTGATCGATACTGTCAAGCCCCTACGTAGGGGTGGTGATAGACAGAAGGCACTTTTGTGTAAGGAGACCAAGTGGATTAGTGTCCTGGAAACATTATATCCACAGGGTTTAAATGAGGATTATGATTTGAAACATTTTTTATAATGTGGGTTTACATTGTTTAAACTTATATGCTCTGTACACAGATCCGAGTAACCATTATAATATCATGATTTTATCTTCATCAGACTTTGACCATGATTGGTCCGCCTGGTCCCTTATCTCCTCTTCTGGCTCTCACAAAATTGACCAATGTTGGTCCGCAACCCGAATAGTCACTACGGGGTCCACATTTGGGATAGCCACGGATATATTTCATTGGTACACCACTGGTGAGTACATCTCTATTTCATAAGTAGGCGGAGTATTTATCTCTGAGAAGCTACTGCGGTGTCTCAATACACTATAGACACCCATAGTAATCTTTGTTTAGATGTTTTATCCCAAGAGGTAACCATTCCCTCACTCAATCCGTTTAGTATATATTCGTGGATACTTTTGAAACAATTTTACCAGTAATAGATTAATGTTTCGCTCACGGGACACAAGAGTCCCAGTACTAATTTGACGACATACGTAAACCACATTCTTACAAAGGTCCTTCTGAGTTACATAGATGTTCTACAATAGGGAAATCATACAGTCATGATTAAATAATAGAGGACTTAATAAAGGGACTGTGTCTCTTTAAAAAGGATATGGAGTAGACGACGGCCATATTATTTTACCATAATAGAAATGACCTATGAACTTCACAACATAATTTTCCCCTTTGGTTATTAACCATTTACAACTATAAATATATAACAGATTAGTATCTTGGTTTTAAGTTTTATTTTCATTTTGAACACATTCAGAGTTTTTTCTGGATAGTCGGGAAGAGGATTGAGAGTTTGTAAATATGTAAATATGTTGATAAAGTTATTTGGAGAATTTCGCTCTACGGAGCACATTCATGTCGATCAAAGTGTGACGTCATCATAGCGCGACCCGCGAGAAAGGGCGGGCGCGCCAAAGAGTCATAAAAAGCATCTCACACTCATTCCCGACAGGGCCATTGAAGGGATCGTTGGATTCCGAGCGCGCAGCCCGTTACAGCACCCCACCGATGATAAAGAGACCCTCTACAATAACCAGCAAACAAAGAAGGAGCTAGGAGGACGCACTGGACAAAGGAGGACTCACTGGATGTTCCTCTATCCTGGCACAGACCGGAGATAATCCCTCAGACACAGATACAACTAACAGATGATACAGGGAATCCTCTGGCTTCTAACCGTGGTGAGATCTAACCATTAAGCATTTGGAGCAATAGCTACATACAATCATCAGTGTACACATATTTGGACTGTAAATACTTTTTTCATCTTTTTCATTTTTTTCTTTTTCCTTTTTCACTTTTTGGACATTTTGCTATTTCCCACATATACTTTCTCTATATTATTGATGAATTTTTGTGTACAGTGTATATAGCAGATAGAGGGCTCTCTATCATTTAGTGCCTCTGTGCACTTTACTTGATTATCAATTTTGGTTTATATTGGGGGCTTACTGTATATATTTATCATTGTTTAGGTGTCATGGTAAGATTGTAGATATATTTTGCCATCAATTATACTTTTTTGATATTCTATTATCTTTAGATATTTAATAAATTAATTTTTGCAAGAATGAGCTTTACAGCAGTATTTATATAGAGTGCGGTATCATTTTGTTGTTGTATACAATATATATATATTACATTCAATAGTTATATATGCTATATATACTTGTTATGCTAAAATGCACTATACACGCTACATAGACTATATGCATATGTAAGGCCTTGGCCTGTAGTTGTGGGAGGGGCTTGAATTCCCTTTAAAAGGGCGGCCAATCCTCTCCCACCTTACCGTGGACAGTCTGGCGAATCACTTCCGGTTCCCAGAGTGGTTGGACTTCCGGTTTCCAGAGTAGCAGCAGCACAGCAGCTACTCCTAATTCCTGATGTTCCTCCTTCACGGCGGATGGCGACAGAGGGTAAGTATGCAGGCCGGTATCATTGTACCGACCTGCAGACCACACACAGCCTGACCCGCCGGGGTCCTCGGCTGCGGGACAGGGGCTTCAGCGTGGGGGATTGTGGGGATTCCCCACCGGGGAGCCTTGCCCGGGATCTACCAGTCCCCCCTACCATCTCCCCAAACTCTTACCTCCACACGCCACGAACTCGGGGGACCCGGTAACATGGCAGGTACGTTATTAGGCAGCAGACTTCCGTCACTGTGTTCCGTTGGGTTGCCATGGGGATGGCTGTTACGCAAGGGGTCAGTGCAGGAAGTCTTGCCAAATCGGTGTGATGTAGGACGCAGCATGTCGAGCAGTGGCGTTTTTTTCAGTTGGAATTTAACACAGTAAGTGTCCAGTTGAAACAGGTTCCAGGGTTTAAATGCACGACTCTTATAACGCTTGTTGTTAGTTGCCATGGCAACCAGGATTTGTTTTATACTTGTAAGCATTGCCCTTGCATCTCATAATATAGCCATAATTCTATGGATACTGCATACATTATATAGATACTGCTTCTTCCAAATATAGATCTTGGTTATTTTATTGTGGTGACATTATGATCTGTCATATTTTTCACATGTCCTGTTCTGTTTCGAGACCTGGCTATCTCTATTGAAATGACTAATGCTGGACTTAGTTGATTGGTATTTCAAGCACCTATATTGTGCAAATGTCTATTCTATTGGGCATTTGATTTGTTTCACTAGGCAATCTGTAAAGGTGCAACTCTTTCATTCCCTAAAGGGAAAACTCTAAGCACTATTTAATACAATCACATAAGTATACTATACATTTGAAGAGCAGGGGTCATACATATGGAAGCATACACACGGATACTCACTCTCCTTATCATGTTTCTATGTTACAGCACGTATCTACTACCACCCTCGCTCCTATTTTTATGCTGGTAAATCTCGTCCTGAGTCAACTGTTTCATACACGTTTTCACAGCCCTACACCTTATATTTAGGGTAATACTGGCTTTTGAGAATTAGGTTGCCCAACTAGGTTCTGTTTTCCGGTCTTAATCCATATGTTAGTGGTCCCGCGAGGCCAACACCCATCCTCATACCCAGAGGTATACGTCCCTCTGCCCAAATCATAGGTAGCCGCCTCGCATTGTTGCATAGGGAGGGCCTCCCATGTCACTCCCATTCTATCTTATGCTTTAGTTGCCACCGAGAGGCCGACACCCCGCCACAACGTTCGGTGGCCTCAAAATATCCCCTCGGGCCAACGCATAGTTAGCGCCTCTCACGCCGCTTGGCATTTAGTAGGGACTCATCTGTCACGTTGAGGTAGCTTAATTCTTCGCCGCTTGGCTTCTAGCTAGCCTGCCAGTACCAGGTCCTTTCTTCTCACTTATTTTTAATCAGGTTACATATGTATTTTTCGGTTGCATTTCCGTCACCTACCTCATATTATTTTCATTACTTTTCTATAGGTTCTGGAAGGTTTTCCGTTTACTGTTCAGGCCCACGTTCTGGGCCACTCACATAATCTACACGCATGGGTCCTCAATCCCCTTTTCGTTTTACTAGGTTACAACACGTATCTAATACCCCCCTCGCTCCTATTTTCCTGCTGGTAATCCCACTAGGTATGTTTTCTGGCCTTCTACGCCTTACGTTAGTGGTCCCGCGAGGCCAACACCCATCCTCAATTCGGAGGTACGGCATCCCCTCGGGCCCATTCATAGCTAGCCGCCTCGCTTGGTTGCATAGGGAGGGCCTCACTTGTCACTCCCATTCTGTCTTATGCTTTTACAAGTCACTGAGAGGCCATCACCCCGCCATAATGCCGATGGCCACGTACCCCACACGAGCCAAATCATAGATAGTGCCTCTCAAAGCCGCTTGGCTACTAGCAGGGCCTCACCTGTCACGTTGCTTAGTAATTCTTCGCCGCTTGGCATTAGTAACAATAAAAAAAAAGAAAATAAATAAAAATTAATAATGTTTCTGTTATGTGTCACAGTTCCGGAGGCACCATTCCGAGACATGCTCGTGGAATAAGGTATGGTTACCCTTGCACATCACATTTCTCACCTTACACCTTCAGTCGACAATAGGTAATTGTACGATAGGGTGTTCACATATTTTCACTAAGGCTGTAGGGGGGTTCAAGCTTTTGACATGATTGCTATGGAATCTGTTTTGGGGTTCACTTCTTTTGCCACCTTAACTTATATAATCATTTCACACAATTAAACGGTATCTTATGGATATCCAACACCACAGGCTCCTACGACACCCCAAAATTCAGGATTCCTTTTATATTATCTACTAAGACCTACTGAAAGGAATTCAAATCCAAAACACCGTGACATATCAAAGGCTACTCATCCACACGAAAATTCATTCATTATCCAGCTATATATTCAGCTCCCGCGGAGCACATGACCATACACCAATCAAACAGCAAAACCTCTAGCATGCTATGGGTTCTTACATCCCATGACTTTACCACCAAGAATATAATAACCACAGACACCATAGACCATTAGGATCTATCCTTACGTCTATCTATACCTATCCCTATAGCACATACAGTCAACATACCCCTATTTACCTACTCTAAACAATGGGGCCCGGCATAGTTCTGGATACTTATTGCACTACCTTACAGATACAACCACTCCAGCCATTATCAGAACTTCATGGCTCCCATTCGTACAGCATCTTAAGGCATGCTTCGTGTTCACTTACTGTTAACTAGGCTCGGCATGAATACAAACCTTTATCAGGACTCTCCTACCCCATAGGGGCAGCATTCTCAGCTTCCTCCAACCACATTCCAGCTCATATCATCAGGACTACGGGATGCTAGAAGTTCTCCACCTATACTCTTTACAGCCCGAACAGTGGAAGAGGTAATACAAGCTTTGGTGACTTGTCCGAACAAACGATTGTTGTCATACGGTTAAATTGGTATGGTATTCTTCTTTTTGCCCACTTTTTTACAGGTCTACTGCACTGTCGGTTTCGGCACACCACAGCCGACTGGTGTTATTTGAATATGTCCTCTAGTTATAATAGGCTAGGTTACACTATTATCACGGCAAGTGCCCCGACTACAAATGTAAGGCCTTGGCCTGTAGTTGTGGGAGGGGCTTGAATTCCCTTTAAAAGGGCGGCCAATCCTCTCCCACCTTACCGTGGACAGTCTGGCGAATCACCCCTCCCACCGCTCCCTTTATTCATATCACCCTCTAAGGTGGGCCCACTTTTTTACAGGTCTACTGCACTGTCGGTTCCGGCACACCACAGCCGACTGGTGTTACTTGAATATGTCCTCTAGTTATAATAGGCTAGGTTACACTATTATCACGGCAAGTGCCCCGACTACAAATATGCATATATACACCATATATCCTGTGTATTCTATATACAATCTGCAATGTATAGAGGTATACACCGAATATACAATATATATACTACATTCAATAGTTATGTTATGTACAATATAAAGGGTGGGCCAAAATTAAGAGTAGGATTTGACAGGTAAATAACGTGTTAGTAGTTGAATTTTTCAGTTGCAGGTACATGTTATAACTGAGTCTTGGTCAATTCATCATGGGTAATTTCATGGAGTTACAACGAGAAAAAGTCGTGGAATTTAAATCTCAAAATGGCAGGTCCATTATTTTAATGCAAAGAGCTTACCACTGTCACTTCAATGTAAGCTGCCATCCTTTGTCAATCCTTTGAGCAGCTAAATACATCCTGTGGGGATATCCGAAGTTTTTGTTGTATATTAACAAGCCGCGTACACTTGAGCAGATCAAGGAGAATATCCGTATATAAATTCGAGTCTTTAACATTCGCTTTTGTAATGAACAATTCAATCGAAAGCGTCCAACTTTGCGCGGCGGTAATGGAACTCATTTAATAGACGTCATCTTCCGTACATAGTCAAGCAAATCTTCATACGCTGAGCATTCATTGTATGTAATATCATTGAAATTGGTTCATTCATAAAAAACTGTTATTCACCCCTCAAACCCTACTCTGAATTTTGGCAAACTTTAAACTATATACACAATCAAAATACATAAATGTACTATATACTCTACACTATATAAATATTTATTTAATGCACATATATACACTTTTAACACCATTGACTTTATGTATTTATACTCTTTATAGTTTATAAACATATATATATATATATATATACACTCTCAATTAACTTTATACATATTCACTATATATACAATGTAAACGGTATACACACATACATAATTCTATATAATTATATTCTCCATATAGCAAGGCAGTAAGGAAATTCTGCATTCTATTCTTAATTAAGAAGGTGGGAAATACCCACAATGCACTTTCCTTACCTTCTCTTATTAATCTTTCTTGCATCCTGAACGCACTTAAGCTCTTCATATATGAGACCATCTTGAAAATGGATCCACATAATATCCTTCCCCTTCTTCTTGATCCCCCAGTCTCTCTTTGGCCCAGATTTTGATGAACATATAGAACCCTCGGAATGGTGTTTTTAAACATTTCATCACGCCTGGTTTTAGGTTGTCCTCCTTGGCCCTTGACACCAGCTGTAAACAAGACAACTCTAGTTGTGTTGAGCATTCTGATGTTGCTATGACTACTTTTGGTTTCATATCAGTGGATATAAATTATGTCATAAACGGTTTTCTGTTGCACAGGGAAAGTCAATGCTTCAGTGTCAAGCATGCAAAATGTGCAGTCTATTAACAGTCACTCACTCACTCAATCAATCTGCAATGAATGATATCAATGTAGCATTGATTGATAGATTCCTAAATGGATCCCAGGTACTGATTTCATATCAACCAATAGTTGTCGTTGTTTTTTTACTACAGTAGTAGTGTTTCACATTTATCTCAATAAATACTGGTTCTTACATTTATACTGGGAATAGATTATACCTTTAAATACTCTGCCAGAATATAATGTGACCCTACAATGGTGCCATCCAAGAAACTCCCCATCAGACATACATGTATGTACGTAGTGGGGAATCGCGATGCAGCCTAGAACAAAATCTAACCCTATTCAACTCCCCAGTAACGACAGACCACTTAGTATGGATGAAACAGGCCACAGCATTTATTATCACAAACTAAGTTACTGCTTAACACATCCATAACTTTATTTATTAAATATCTTCTTTTCTGTAACCAAAACGTTAGACATAAATAAGCATAAATTAACATATATACATATATAACTCCACACATAGTGTTATACAGTGACCCAACCGTCCTTGCCAATAAACATAGAGTGGTTCCTAATCACTACTCCCTCTCACCTCCCCCCTCGTCATAAAAATCATATATTTCCAATGCCTGCAATCAGCCGACCTTATCCACGCTCGATGGGCACGAGACCTCAGGCAACCTAAAGTTTAACCTTTGAAGCAGGGGAGGTTTGAGACCTTAAAAAACTTGTTCATCTCATTCCATATACTTAAACGTAACCTCAAACTCAATTGGCAAGGACATACCCCCGGCTAGCTGTGACTAAATATACTAATAGGGCGGGCGGGAGGGAAGCTGTTTGCTGGCCCGAATCCCAAGTGGCACTGAGGTAAGACCTCCCCCACACTAACTTACACAGAACGTAATCCCACCCACAGACTCTTTCCCAACCAATCCCATGCATCTATCCCCACACTCCTACATGTGCCCTTGTCCGCTTAGCTGCGCTATCTCCCCAGGGCCTTTAACATTAATATGCGGTCAAAACATATCAAATGTACTTAAAGAAACACTCTAACATTAAGGATACAAACATTTTTCTCACTATATAGATTTATCTCTCCCCCACCCTAAAAAAAACTTTACGTTTTAAAAGAAATAAGATTTTCTTAGCTTTAGTTCCATATTGTGACGGTTTCTGTTTTCACCGCAGATGCCAATTCTCTCCGGCTAAAATTATCTTTACAGATGAAGCATTCAAATGTTTATCCATTAAGCTGTAGTGGTTCTGGTGCTAGTAGTGGTTCTAGTGTCCCTTTAAATTGGTTTGTTGCTCTACGTATGCCTGGAACATTCTTTCAAGAGTCGTACTGTTGTTTGTGCGATCACAAATTTAGTGATGTATTCCCCTCAATTTAAAGCTGTAGTGGAGTCCTTTATTTTGCAAGATTTTCTGTGGCTGTGGTTCGGGTGGCTCCTTCTGGTATTGCTGATCCATTTGTCATTTATTTCCTTATATTATGGCTTTTATATTTTCTCCATATTTTCTTAAGTTGTCCAGTTGTTTGGATATGAAATCTCCATTCCATTCACCAAAATGTATCCCTAATTAAAAAAATAATAAAAAGAATTGCTCTTTGCTATCATGGAAAATATGTATATCTATCTATATGCATTATATACTTAACTGTGCACATAATACGTATTATGTAACTATGCAGCACTATATTACAAATACTGTTTACACATACACACTGAATACTTATATAATATATAAATCTTAAATGCTAATGATTTACTCTAGACATATACTCGATATAAAAACTCTACACAAGTTCTATACATTGTATGCACTCTATACTCATGTATATGTAGATTATATACTCTATGTATACCTGTTATGCTTAAATGCACTATATACTGTTGATGTAGAATTATTAAAAATCTTTATTGAACTTGTATTGAATTATTGCACTAACTCCATTTTAACTTCATACTGTGACAAATCCTCCATTTTGTCCTCATAACCTGACTTCTTCATTTTAAAACTACATTACATGACAGAATTTCCCAGCACATCTAATACAATGGACAAAGACTGTATTTTCTATAAAGACATGACTAACTCAGGAACTGCTGAATTTCCCCTAACTCGCAACATAGTATAAATTGAAGGCCATGAGAACACTGTAGTAATGAAATGTTCTATTCATAAGAGACCTTGCACCTGACCACAGACCTGACATCATGACAGTGTAAAATGACGCTCAAGCCCCCCTTTCCACCGAGTAAACCTCATGCTAAGGGAAATGGCGCTTGAGCCCCTTGTCCCCACCCGTGTCCAAACAATACCACCTCTCGGTGGGTGGACACATAGCTAACCACTTAGTTTTTGAGCCAATTAATTATATTGATAGGTGGACACTAATCCAGACACTTAACAATTAATCCAATTAATGATGTGTATTCACTGACATTCTGATAATCAATGATGACGCAAAATGCCTCTTAAAAGGGCCTGCGCGCCCGCTTTTCTTCACTTGCCAATAAATTTTCTCGAAGTTATTTTAACCTGAACTCCGTGTGTCAGACTGAATTACTTCAGCGTATATACGCAATTCAATTTTCTTAATTTGGACAGGAACAGATAGACATTTAAACATTTTGGTTTACTGCTAAAAAGTACCATAACAACTTTGGCGCCCAACGTGGGGCATCGGGCTATGTCTGGCCGGTGAGCCGTCCTAAGGAAGACGCGGTTGGACGGAGGAATCCGGGGGGAAGGAAAGGAGATTGATCACCTCCAGGTACACGGTAGAGACTACTGCAGAGCCACCGGTATGTTCCGGCCCCTTTGATTGACCCGTCCACGTGTCTGTGACTGCTTCCCGGGAGGACATCAAAGACAGGTAATATCTTGCCCGGTGTCTCGTTACTCACTTGTTTACCTGCATTTAGTCTATCTGTTGCCTGGGTGTGTTTGAATTGTTTGCCTGTTTCCCCTTTTGGGATAAAGGGGGGTGGACCTGCGGGGGTTTTGCCTGGGGTCCTTTGTTTGCCTGTTTTCCTCCTTTTGGGATAAAGGGGGGGTGGACCTGCGGGGGTTTTGCCTGGGGTCCTCTGTTCGCCTGTTTGCTAGTTTACCCCTTTTGGGATAAAGGGGGGTGAACCCGGGGGATTTGCCTGGAGTCCTGTTGCCTGTTTTACTCCTTTTAGGAGCCACGTGGCCGTGGCTGTAGGGAAAAAGGGGGGTTGACCTGTGGAAGTTTTCCTGGGGGTCTTCTTTGCCTGTTTAACTCTTTTAGGAGCCTCGTGGCTGTGGCTGTATGGAAAAAGAGGTGTGTTGGATCTGTGGAGATTGTGTAGACTCATAGTTTCCTGGGGATCCTTCCGGTGTTACTTTGATAGCCTAGCTAGCTTCATTGTGCACATAACTCTGCTTGCAGAGAGGTGGTACCCTCCAGCTTTGAGCGCTGAGCTGGAGTCATTCCAATTGTTATTTGTGGTGTGTGGATTCGGGCAGGCATTGCTGTCTTCATCACCACGGGGTAGTGGGACTTATGAGTGGGTTTCATAGGGGCACTACGAGGGTGAGGATAGAGGTGGCCACTCTTAGTGGACTGCTGTAACGAGGGAGGCTTACAGATCTCGGACCGGTGTCAGTTGTTTTCCGTGGCCGTTGGTAGTGAGACTTGAGGAAGTCGTTCTCCGAGCGGGGACACTACGAGGTTGAGGGAGGTGACTTTGGAGTAAGCACACGAGTAAAGGAAAGGAATTACTGTTGATTTTATTTGAACTGTAATGCATGCACTGTATTTCAATTGTATTGTTGTCTTGTTTGTTTAATTAGGAGTCATTCAAACTCCTGTGTCTGTCTCTAAGGATTTCTCCTTACTTTTTTTACCTTCTCTACACTTCCTGTATTATTACTCTATCCACTCCTATTTCTCTTGATAGAGAAGTGATTGGTCACACACTTCTCACCTCGCTCCAATCCGTGTCTACCACCCCGGGTAGGCGGATTCAGTGACTAGTCTACGTTTTGGGAAGACGCACTTGAGGGGGACCCACCCCTATCCTCGAGTGGCAGTCGAGCATTGTAGACGTTCTCGTTCCTTTTTCCTTTTCTTTCCCTATATCTAGGACGCTGGTGTAGGGGGAGGGGGAATATGGGGCAAGAATTGAGTAAGCCCGGTAGGAGCTGGCTCGCATGTGATTTAGTTGAAGACAGAGAGGGAGAGGAAATGGTTAAAGGTGTTGAGAGAATTGCTAAAGTGTGTAAAATTGCTGTGCCTTCATGTGGTAGATTACAACCAGAAAGCTGGCGTAGATTACTGACAGAGAAGAAAGGCAAGCTCACAGATAACGATTTATTAAAGACTGCTGAAGCATGGTACAGAGTAGCGAAGGCTATTCAGCAGGAAGGTTGGGTTGAGGAAGAAATAAATCACAAAGGTGTGAAATTGTTTGTGTATCATAATAATTGTGTTGCTGGGGTATTTCCTCAGCCAGCGCCCCAAAATGGCGCCCAGGGAATGTCTATTCCCAAGGTTCAGTCAGCAATAGGTGATAGCCAGCTGACTATGTTCCCCACTCCCAATCCTCCCGATGCCCATCCCATCACCTCCCCTGTCTGCCCGGTCCTGAATTCTGATGGATCTTTCTTTTCCCCTTCCCCGTCTCTAACATTCCCATCATCCTCATCCATCCCTGCACTACCTTCTGTACCTAATCCTAACATTTCCACTGCCATTTCTTCTCTACACTCTCTCTCCATTGATAACCCTACCCTCCCTTCTGCATCCACCCAGCTAACTACCCCCTCCTCCCTTGCTCCGGCTCCTCCTTCTGCACCCACCCCTACCAACCCCTCTCCGTCCTCTCCCGTAACCGCCTCCACCCCGGCCCAATATCCCACCTCCTTCCCAAATCCCCACCCAACTCTCCTGCCCTCCCCAGCCTGGCCATACCCTTTCCCGTATCCCATGGCCCTGCCCTATCCAAACTATCCATACCCCCTTCCCCAAGCCACTCCCCAGGTTCCGGTCATGCCCAGTACGGCACAGTCTGCCCCGGATGTGCCCACATCCAACATGGCCGCCACTTCTTCCCTTAACCCCAATGCAGCTTCCTTTCACGCCCCCAATATGGCGGCCCCCAGTCATTCAGCACCCCTGATGCCGGTACTTCCCGGCGACTACTTATCCCAAGATTATGACCCGCAAGCCACCCCTGCATCTGGGACTCCCTCTCACCCCCCGGTCCTGACACCTCAAGCAGGCCCCTCACGCAGGAGGGCTCAAATCGTAGAAATAGATGAGGAAGAGGATGACAGGGTATCCCAGGACTCATTGGAAGCTGCGGGGGCCTCAGCTCATCGTTCTATCGATGATCCCTTTGGACACAAGGGTCGGGGAGAACGGGCCCCTCCTAAGTATGTTGCCTTTAACCCCACTCAAGCTAGTGCTTTAATGAAATCACTCCCTGACCCAGAAAAGCAGCCTATGCCTTTTTATCGAGGGATAGTTCAAGTTCAAAAGACTTATTCCGCCGCATGGCGTGATTTACTGAGCATTTGTGCTATTAAAGCAGGGGATGCATATTGGCCCAGCATGGCCCGCCACCTCAGTACAGATCTGCTCACCAGTGATGTTGATTACCCCTCCGGAGTTACCTTTTGCAACCAATTAAGAGAATGGGCTAAGGACAAACTTGCAGATCAGGCTGCTGGCCTTACTGATGTTATACAAGATAAAGGAGAATCAGTGGAAAGGTTTCATGCAAGACTGTATCAAATGTTTACAGATTTGGGGTTCGATCTTACCGATAAGATCCACTCACAAATGCTGTCTGGTGCATTTGTCCAAGGTGTTAAAGATTCCATACGTAAGGGAATCATTGCTGCACGCCCCGAATATAAGGTTGTTCCTCTGGATACTTTACTCTTGGTTGCTAGGGGTCTAGAGTCTGCCCAGACCCCCAGAAGGCCCAGTTCCGCTCCTCTTATGGTGTCCCGCACCACCCCTGTTCCCAAGGGCACCAGACCAGAGGATGGTTATTGCTTTAATTGCAAGGCTAAAGGACATTTTAAAATGATTGCCCAGAACCTAAAAGAGAGCCAAGAAAGCCGTCCAGGCCTGCCCCGGCCCCCAAGGCCGAGACAGCGGTTCCGATAGTTGAGGAACCCGATGATTAGGAAATTGGCAAGTCTGTGTCTGTAACCCCTGTCATGGCAGTGTCTGCAGGGGATAAGGGGGGGGCCACTTGCTACAGTGACTTTACCCATTGAGGGCCAACCAACCACATTTCTTGTTGACACAGGTGCAGCCCGTAGTGTTCTGCGAGAACAAGACCTGCCAGACCCATCTTTTCTGTCAAATATTGAATTCTCTTGTGTTGGAGTGGATGGCCAGCCAAGACACAGCCCTTTAACAACTCCACTACGAGTTGGCTCTAGCCTGCTTGCTCGCTTTGTGGTATCCTCCACATGCCCAATTAACCTGTTAGGCGCTGATGTTCTCTCACGCCTGCAGGCATCTATCACCTTCACTCCAGATGGACAAGTAGAAATGTCTACACCTCTATCTGAATCAGACACCTCAGCCTTGTGCTCCTTACCTCTGATGCTGCAATTAGAAGGACCCCGTGGGGAAGCAGCAGAACCGAGGTCCAATTTCCCAGAAGTATTAAAAACACAGGTGCCTGCTAAATTATGGTCCTCAGGCCCAGAGGACATAGGTCACCTAAATGTCCCCCCTGTGGTGGTAAAGCTTATTCCAGGAGCTAAGTTACCCAGAAAACCACAATATCCTTTAAAACCAGCACAGGCTGCAGCCATTTCTATCCAAATCAAAGCACTCTTGGAGAAGGGTGCTCTAGTGAAATGCAAATCTGAATGTAATACTCCATTATTTCCTGTAAAAAAAGAAAACTCCAAAAGGTGAGCCAGAGAAGTACAGGATGGTTCAGGATCTCCGTGCCGTCAATGAGGCTACTGTCCTGGACACCCCTCTTGTACCAAATCCTCACACTCTGCTCTCTGGAGTCCCACCATCTGCAAAGTATTTCACAGTCATTGACCTGGCTAATGCCTTTTTCAGTGTCCCACTGGACCCATATTGTCAATACCTGTTTGCTTTCACCCATGAAATGCAACAGTATACCTGGACTGTCATGCCCCAAGGGGCACAAAATTCTCCAAGTCAATTTGCAAGAGCCATGGGCACCATCCTTGACCCATGGCAAGCTGAACACCCAGAAGTTGTTTTGCTCCAGTATGTGGATGATTTACTACTCTGTGGAGAGGATATACCCACTACTGAAAAGTGTTCAATCAGTCTCCTTTGCTATTTGGCAGAACAAGGATGCAAAGCTTCACTTATCAAGCTGCAATTCTGTCAACCTTCAGTAATTTTCCTTGGACATTGCCTATCTCAAGGTACCAGACATCTTACTCGGGACCGGGTAAGAGCAGTACTGGATATCCCACCTCCAAGGACTTCAAAATCTCTTCATGCCTTCTTAGGCCTCATTTCCTACTGCAGAGCATGGATCCCAGAAGCCTCTCTGCTTATGCAACCTCTCTATGATGCACTCAAGTCAGACCCATTCTGCCTGACCAATGAAGCTCTGGATAACTTCAAATTTCTTAAACGTGCAATTGCTTCTGCTCCTGCCTTGGGCCTACCAGACTATACCAAACCTTTCAAATTATTCGTCTCTGAAAGACAAGGCCATGCTACAGGAGTTCTTACCCAAACTAATGACTTAAGAGGCCGCCAGAGGCCTATTGGATATTTCTCATGTCAACTGGACATTGTGGCCAGAGGGACTCCTTCATGCCTTAGGGCTGTTTTTGCTGCAAGAGAACTCATTGAAAGAACTTCAGACCTGGTCCTTGGCCACCCTCTGGTTGTTTTGGCCCCTCATGACATCTCTGCCATTATCAACCAAGTCCAGCTCAAGCACGTGTCTCCTGCTAGACACTTGCGTCTGCAATGTCATCTTCTTCTACCTGACAACATTTCTATACAAAGATGTCAAGTCCTTAATCCATCCACTCTTCTTCCACTCCCTGAGGGGGGTATCTACTATGGATTTATCACGGATGAGACCTACATCTACCTGCTCTGTGGATGTATCAAGAAAATCATGCATCCACATTTAACATTTTACGAAGATGAGACACCTCTTTGTGAAGGCCCGGATTACGCCTTCTGTACCATGTGGTACAAGCCGAACATTACTCCTGAACCTTGCTATGAAGATGAGCTTTACCACTGGATTGATGTGAAGCTCACTGCTCAAGATTTCTATTGTGACTCTGAAGGCAATAGCATGGTTCTGATCCAATTACCTCCAGAACTCAATTACCTGTACCGCCATTGGGATACTGCTATCCCACATATTCCTGTTACCAAGTTGAAAACAAGGTCATGGAATGATCTTGGGCCCATGGCAAAGTTATGGGCCACCATGGATGAAACACAGCTACAGGAAAATGGTATTGCCAAATACCCAACAACTGACCTTCTGGAAGCATGGCCACGCCATTTCCTGGAAAAGGAATTCCAAGATCTGGTCATAGTGAATGATTATGACCCAGAAACACCTCATGACTGTTTTGAACAGATGAAAATGGAGACAGTGCACTTACCAACTGTGCATGAGAATCCATTACCAGATCCAGATTTCACCCTGTTTGTGGACGGTTCAAGATATGCTGATGAAGAAGGAAAATACCATACAGGTACCATACCATCACCCTTACCGCCAGCAATGTCTGCGCAAGAAGCTGAATTACAAGCCCTGACTTCAGCATGCAAAATTTCCGAAGGAAAACGTGCCAACATCTATACAGATTCAAGATATGCTCTGGGTGTGGCACATGACTTCGGCCTCATTTGGAAGACAAGAGGATTTCTTACCACCGCCGGTACACCAGTCAAACACAGCTCTGCAATCAAGGATCTAATGGATGCCCTCCTACTCCCTGAAGAAGTGGCCGTTTTGAAAGTCAAGGCACATGGGAAGTTGGATACAGATGAAGCAAAGGGCAACCATTTGGCTGATCAGGCCGCTAAGCAAGCAGCCAGAGATTTGCAGGAAGTGGATGAAGAAGTGTCCGGACAAGAAGAAGAAGTTCCTGTTTTTGCTCTGCAAACCCTTCCTACTGATTTAAGAATTTTGCGAGAACAGCAAGTTGCAATCACCCCTGAAGAAATCCAGAAATGGAAAAAGAAAGGAGCCATCCTAAAGGACGGAATATATTACAACAACTTTAAATTCTGCCTTCCAAGAAATTTATATCCAGCAGTTGTCCAATGGGCGCATGGGCCTGCACACCTGTCAAAAGACTTAATGGCCGCCCTCATACAAAAGTATTATGAAGCACCTGGAATCACAACATTGATCAACAGCTTCTGTAGGGCCTGTGTCATTTGTGCAAAATGCAATCCAGGAAAGCCAATCAAAGTGCCTTCAAAACACCTGGCAAAACCCATGTACCCATTCCAGAGAATTCAAATTGACCACATCCAAATGCCCAAGAGTGGGCCTCATGAATATGCACTAGTAATAGTGGACATGTTCTCAGGCTGGCCAGAAGCCTACCCAGTGGCCAATATTACTGCAAAAACAACCGCAAGACGCCTACTTACAGATATTGTATGTAGATTCGGACTTCCAGAAGTCATTGAAAGTGATCAAGGCCCAGCCTTTACAGCAACAGTGACTAAAGAAATTTGGACTGCTCTAGGGGTGACCCTAGCCTTCCACACCCCTTACCACCCACAAAGTAGTGGTAAAGTAGAGCGCATGAATGGCACTTTGAAAGCCAGAATGTTAAAAATGTCACAAGAAACAAAGATGCCCTGGCCAGAAAGCCTGTCAATAGCTTTATTCAGCGTTAGGCACACACCTAGAGGGAAGCACTCATTATCCCCATATGAGATTCTATTTGGGACAGCACCCAGACTAGGTTGTTATTTTCCGCAACAGTTACAGCTCCAATCAGATGTTTTAGTAGACTATGTAACTGAACTTGCAAGTGCCTTAAACAAAATACATGCCCAAGTTTTCTCTTCAATTCCAGATCCCGATTTGGATACAGGCACCCACAACCTGCTTCCCGGAGATTGGGTTCTGGTTAAGAAATTTGTGCGGAAAAATACCCTGGAACCAAGATTTGACGGTCCATTCCAAGTTCTCCTGATCACTGCAACCTCCGTCAAACTGGCCGGTAGGCCACATTGGATCCACGCTTCCCACTGCAAGAAGTCTCCTGCCCCAGAGGAAGCAGATACCGCACAAGCATGTACCTCTGGTACATTATCTCCTTAATTAGCCTAATTAAGGCTCAACAAGTAGCCATTACCAAAGATGTTAGTGGGTACACCTTCTGGTATAACTCATCATGCACCCATGTGGCTACTTATACCTTTGATTATTGTGACATCGTAGAATGCCCATTCCCTACATTACAAATTCAGAATATCTATAGAGATATCCCTCATGCAAAAGACCCATATGTTTGTGTAGTTGACAGACAATGGGGGCACAATTGTGACCATTGGGGGGCGGCGGGATGGAATGCCGGGCCTGCCTGGGGTTACAAACCAAAAAGTGCCTTATCTAAAGTAGATGATCATGGTAGATCCCTCCTCCAGAGAATGACTTTGAGAAAGCCTGGGGGGGGTACACCAATGAAATTAATCCTTAATATTGAGCATCCAAGTCCAACAGATGCAGACCAATATGTGATGGGAATGTATTGGAAAAAGGGTTCCTACCACAAGTTAGGGCATTTCTACCTCAAAGATATGTGCAACTCTTCTGAGTGGCAAGGGGCCACTCATATGGTCCCTAACCCATTAAAACCACACATCCAGACCTTTCAAGACATGATGGCCATTGCTAACCCCACCTTTGAAGATACCATGGCCGCTGAAACAGGTTTTAATGATGTTAATCTATGGTTAGAATGGATGAAATATAATGCTAATAAGCATAATAAGACCGCATGCTATGTGTGTGGCGGTGCCCGGCCTCACCTGGGCACTGTGCCTTTAACCCTGCCAGTAGATATAGAAGCATGTGTTTTGAGCCTTTTTGCCTATCACTATGATTTCAACAGGTCCATATGTAAAGCATGGACAAAGGAGTATCCTCTCCTAACCAAGGATGTCAAACCCCCAGATGGTATTACAGTATATAAAGGTAATTACACTTGTTATGCTAATTATGATGGAATTGGTAAATTCTTGGGTAACTTCTCTAAGGGGTATTGTGCTACCTACAGAAATGTCTCCATGAACTTGTTGCAGTTTCACACTAGGTCATTAGGGGATATTTACTGGTTGTGTGGGGATTTACAGCTAAGATCCAGAATGGACAAAGAGTGGTGGGGGGAGTGTACTTTGGCTAAAGCCATTATGCCCATACACATCATCTCTGACACACACCTCAACACCCATGAGTCCAGACACACTAAGGTTAAGCGTGAAGCCCCAGTGAAAGGAAGCTTTGACCCTCATGTTTATATTGATGCTGTTGGGGTGCCTAGGTGGGTGCCCAACGAATTTAAAGCAAGAGATGAAGTTGCTGCAGGATTTGAATCACTTTTTACCATAGTTACCGCAAACAAGAATTTAAATTGGATAAATTACATTTATTATAATCAACAGCGTTTTGTTAATTATACCAGAGATGCCCTCCAGGGATTGGCCGAACAGTTGCAGGCCACATCCCAAATGGCCTTCCAGAATAGAATGGCCTTAGATATGATTCTAGCTGAGAAAGGAGGAGTATGTAAAATTTTGCCCGACACCATGAACTGTTGTACCTACATCCCAGAAAACACAGGCCCTAATGGTAAAGTTACATTAGCCATAGAAAAATTAAATGAACTTTCTGAAGAATTAAAAAGGAATTCTGGGATAAAAGATCCCTGGGAAAGATGGTTTGGTTGGATGACAGGATGGCAAAAGGCTTTAATGCATATTGGTATGGCAATACTAATTTTTCTTTTTATCTTTGCTCTTCTCTTTTGTTGTGTCCTCCCTTGTCTGAGAAAATCCCTCATGAAGACTGTTGACCAAGCGGCACCCACTTTCACACATCTCGAAGTTGATGACCAAGATTTCCAAGATCTCAACTCACCCTGTTTACCGCTGCAAACTATCCCTTTTGTTGATAAAGTGCGAGAATTCTAGGAAGGGACCAGCTTAGGGACAGCATCTGTCAGTGAATGGTAAAGACCCCGTGTGGAGAAGTGGTGGGCAAGCCACCATGGGCCACCCATGGGAGTGAAGTGTTCGAGAGCCATGCTGACGATGAGTTAGCCTATTAGGGTCAGATCTAGGGACAGACTTGCACTTTGCATTAACACCTAGCTAGCGGCCACGGGGTTTCTGTGCCTTTGGGTTAACACGTCTTCTGGTACTCACAAATAAAGTTTTATCTCTTAGAATCTAACATTTCATAGGGGGGACTGATGTAGAATTATTAAAAATCTTTATTGAACTTGTATTGAATTATTGCACTAACTCCATTTTAACTTCATACTGTGACAAATCCTCCATTTTGTCCTCATAACCTGACTTCTTCATTTTAAAACTACATTACATGACAGAATTTCCCAGCACATCTAACACAATGGACAAAGACTGTATTTTCTATAAAGACATGACTAACTCAGGAACTGCTGAATTTCCCCTAACTCGCAACATAGTATAAATTGAAGGCCATGAGAACACTGTAGTAATGAAATGTTCTATTCATAAGAGACCTTGCACCTGACCACAGACCTGACATCATGACAGTGTAAAATGACGCTCAAGCCCCCCTTTCCACCGAGTAAACCTCATGCTAAGGGAAATGGCGCTTGAGCCCCTTGTCCCCACCCGTGTCCAAACAATACCACCTCTCGGTGGGTGGACACTGGACACATAGCTAACCACTTAGTTTTTGAGCCAATTAATTATATTGATAGGTGGACACTAATCCAGACACTTAACAATTAATCCAATTAATGATGTGTATTTACTGATATTCTGATAATCAATGATGACGCAAAATGCCTCTTAAAAGGGCCTGCGCGCCCGCTTTTCTTCACTTGCCAATAAATTTTCTCGAAGTTATTTTAACCTGAACTCCGTGTGTCAGACTGAATTACTTCAGCGTATATACGCAATTCAATTTTCTTAATTTGGACAGGAACAGATAGACATTTAAACATTTTGGTTTACTGCTAAAAAGTACCATAACACTGTAAATGTGCTATATACATATATACACCATATATCCTGTGTATTCTATATACAATCTGCAATGTATAGAGGTATACACCTAATATACAATATATATATATATACTACATTCAGTAGTTATATACTCTATATATACTTGTCATGCTTAAATGTCCTATACACTCTACATGCACAACATACATATATACACCCTATATTCTGTGTATTCTATAAACAATCTGCAATCTATAGAGATATACATCTAATATACAATATATATACTACATTCAATAGTTATATACTCTAAATATACTTGTTATGCTTAAATGTCCTATACACTCTACCTGCGCAACATACCTATATACACCATATATCCTGTGTATTCTATATACAATCTGCAAAGTATATAGGTATATACCGAGTATACAATATATATACTACATTCAATAGTTACGTTATGTACAATATAAAGGGTGGGCCAATATTAAGAGTAGGATTTGACAGGTAAATAACTTGTTAGTAGTTGAATTTTTCAGTTGTAGGTACATATTATAACTGAGTCTTGGTAAATTCATCATGGGTAATTTTATGGAGTTACGAGAAAAAGTAGTGGAATTTAAATCTCAAAATGGCAGGTCCATTATTTTAACACAAAGAGCTTACCACCGTCACTTCAATGTAAGCTGCCATCCTTTGTCCATCCTTTGAGCTGCTAAATACTTCCTGTGGGGAAATCTGAAGTTGTTGGTGTATATTAACAAGCCGTGTACACTTGAGCAGATCAAGGAGAATATCCATGCATAAATTCGAGTCTCTAACATTGGCTTTTGTAATGAACAATGCAATCGAAAGCGTCCAACTTTGCGAGGCGGTAATGGAACTCATTTAATAGATGTCATCTTCCGTACATAGTCAAGCAAATCTTTATACGCTGAGCATTCATTGTATGTAATATCATTGAAATTGATTCATTCATAAAAAACAGTTATTCACCCCTCAAACCCTACTCTGAATTTTGGCAGACTTTAAACTATATACACAATCAAAATACATAAATGTACTATATACTCTACACTTACTCTGCACATAATACGTATTATGTAACTATACAATCTGCAATGTGCACAGGTATACATTGAATATACAATATATATATATATATATATATATATATATATATATACTACACTCAATAGTTATATACTCTGTATATACTTGTTATGCTTAAATGTCCTATACACTCTTCATGCACAACTTACATATATACACCATATATCCTGTGTATTCTGTATACAATCTGCAGTGTACACAGGTATACACCAAATATACAATATATATACTACATTCAATAGTTACATAGACTGTATATACTTGTTATGATTAAATGCACTATACACTCTACAAACACTATATACATCTATACACCATATATCCTGTTTATTCTATATACAATCTGAAATCTATAGAGGTATACACCTAATATTCAATATATATACTACATTCAATAGTTACGTAGTCTATATGTTTTTGTTATGCTTAAATGAACTATAGAGTCTACAGGCACTATACTCATATATACACCATATATCCTGTGTATTATATATACAATATGCAATGTATAGAGGTATACACCTAATATACAATATATATATTACATTCAATAGTTATATACTCTATATATACTTGTTATGCTTAAATGTCCTATACACTCTACATGCACTATATACATATATACGCCATATATCCTGTGTATTCTATATACAATCTGTAATGTACACAGGTATACACCGAATATACAATATATATATATATTACATTCAATAGTTATATATGCTATATATACTTGTTATGCTTAAATGCACTATACACGCTACATAGACTATATACATATATACATATATACACCATATATCCTGTGTATTCTATATACAATCTGCAATGTATAGAGGTATACACCGAATATACAATATATATATACTACATGCAATAGTTATGTTATGTACAATATAAAGGGTGGGCCAATATTAAGAGTAGGATTTGACAGGTAAATAACGTGTTAGTAGTTGAATTTTTCAGTTGTAGGTACATGTTATAACTGAGTCTTGGTCAATTCATCATGGGTAATTTCATGGAGTTATAACGAGAAAAAGTAGTGGAATTTAAATCTCAAAATGGCAGGTCCATTATTTTAATGCAAAGAGCTTACCACTGTCACTTCAATGTAAGCTGCCATCCTTTGTCAATCCTTTGAGCAGCTAAATACATCCTGTGGGGATATCCGAAGTTTTTGTTGTATATTAACAAGCCGCGTACACTTGAGCAGATCAAGGAGAATATCCGTATATAAATTCGAGTCTTTAACATTCGCTTTTGTAATGAACAATTCAATCGAAAGCGTCCAACTTTGCGCGGCGGTAATGGAACTCATTTAATAGACGTCATCTTCCGTACATAGTCAAGCAAATCTTCATACGCTGAGCATTCATTGTATGTAATATCATTGAAATTGGTTCATTCATAAAAAACTGTTATTCACCCCTCAAACCCTACTCTGAATTTTGGCAAACTTTAAACTATATACACAATCAAAATACATAAATGTACTATATACTCTACACTATATAAATATTTATTTAATGCACATATATACACTTTTAACACCATTGACTTTATGTATTTATACTCTTTATAGTTTATAAACATATATATATACACTCTCAATTAACTTTATACAAATTCACTATATATACAATGTAAACGGTATACACACATACATAATTCTATATAATTATATTCTCCATATAGCAAGGCAGTAAGGAAATTCTGCATTATATTCTTAATTAAGAAGGTGGGAAATACCCACAATGCACTTTCCTTACCTTCTCTTATTAATCTTTCTTGCATCCTGAACGCACTTAAGCTCTTCATATATGAGACCATCTTGAAAATGGATCCACATAATATCCTTCCCCTTCTTCTTGATCCCCCAGTCTCTCTTTGGCCCAGATTTCGATGAACATATACAACCCTCGGATTGGTGTTTTTAAACATTTCATCACGCCTGGTTTTAGGTTGTCCTCCTTGGCCCTTGACACCAGCTGTAAACAAGACAACTCTAGTTGTGTTGAGCATTCTGATGTTGCTATGACTACTTTTGGTTTCATATCAGTGGATATAAATTATGTCATAAATGGTTTTCTGTTGCACAGGGAAAGTCTATGCTTCAGTGTCAAGCATGCAAAATGTGCAGTCTATTAACAGTCACTCACTCACTCAATCAATCTGCAATGAATGATATCAATGTAGCATTGATTGATAGATTCCTAAATGGATCCCAGGTACTGATTTCATATCAAACAATAGTTGTCGTTGTTTTTTTACTACAGTAGTAGTGTTTCACATTTATCTCAATAAATACTGGTTCTTACATTTATACTGGGAATAGATTATACCTTTAAATACTCTGCCAGAATATAATGTGACCCTACAATGGTGCCATCCAAGAAACTCCCCATCAGACATACATGTATGTACGTAGTGGGGAATCGCGATGCAGCCTAGAACAAAATCTAACCCTATTCAACTCCCCAGTAACGACAGACCACTTAGTATGGATGAAACAGGCCACAGCATTTATTATCACAAACTAAGTTACTGCTTAACACATCCATAACTTTATTTATTAAATATCTTCTTTTCTGTAACCAAAACGTTAGACATAAATAAGCATAAATTAACATATATACATATATAACTCCACACATAGTGTTATACAGTGACCCAACCGTCCTTGCCAATAAACATAGAGTGGTTCCTAATCACTACTCCCTCTCACCTCCCCCCTCGTCATAAAAATCATATATTTCCAATGCCTGCAATCAGCCAACCTTATCCACGCTCGATGGGCACGAGACCTCAGGCAACCTAAAGTTTAACCTTTGAAGCAGGGGAGGTTTGAGACCTTAAAAAACTTGTTCATCTCAACGTTTTAAAAGAAATAAGATTTTCTTAGCTTTAGTTCCATATTGTGACGGTTTCTGTTTTCATCGCAGATGCCAATTCTCTCCGGCTAAAATTATTATTATTATTATTATTATTATTTTATTATTTATATAGCGCCAACAAATTCCGTAGCGCTGTACAATGGGTGGACTAACAGACACATAATTGAGATCACTGGACGTACTGGAACAGAGGGGGTTGAGGGCCCTGCTCAATGAGCTTACATGCTAGAGGGAGTGGGGTATAGTGACACAAACGGGTTAAAGTAGGGGAATTAAATAGTTTGTTAGAGAAGGGTTTATTGAGTGCTTGGTAGGTCATTTTTGACAGTTGCAGGAAAGGAGTCATGGGGTGGGGGATGAGAAGCCTGCTGACAGTTTAATTGATACGCTTTAACGAAGAAGTGAGTTTTCAAAGATTTTTTGAAGGAGTGGAGGCTGGGTGAAAGTCTGATTGAGGAGGGAAGTGAGTTCCACAGAATAGGTGCAGCCCTAGAGAAGTCTTGAAGGCGAGCGTCAGAGGTAGGGATCCGGGCAGAGGATAGGCGTAGGTCTTGGGATGAGCGCAGGGGTCTCGACGGGACATACTTGTGTATGAGGGAGGATAGGTATGTTGGAGCAGCATTATGTAGGGATTTGTAAGCAAGTGCCAGAATTTTGAATTGGGCCCTATATCTAACTGGAAGCCAATGCAGGGACTGACAGAGCGTGGAGGCGTGGGAGGTGCGACCGGACAGGAAAATAAGCCTCGCAGCCGCGTTCATTATAGATTGCAGCGGTGCAAGCTGGGAACATGTAAGACCGGTCAGAAGGGGATTGCAGTAGTCGAGGCGAGAGAGAACAACAGCATGAACCAATATCTTAGCCGCGTCCGGCGTTAGATATGGGCGAATGCGCGCTATGTTCTTGAGTTGGAAGCGACAGGATTTAACTATCGATTGGACATGGGGAGTAAAAGAGAGGTCAGAATCGAAAAGAACCCCTAGGCAGCGAGCCTGCGAGGTAGAGGTGATAGTAGCGCCGTTGACTTGGATGGAGACAACAGGAGTAGCAGCACTTGAGGGAGGAAAAACTATAAGTTCTGTTTTGGACAGGTTGAGTTTAACCCCTTCAGGACCGGCCTGTTTTTGCGATGTTTGTACGTTAAGGACCAGAGCAGTTTTAACACTTTTGTGGTGTTTGTGTTTAGCTGTAATTTTCCGCTCTCTCATTTACGGTTCCCATACAAGTTATATATTGTTTTTTTCACGACAAGAAGGGCTTTCTTTACATACCAGTATTTATATTATGTCATATATTGTATTTAAAAAAAATAATAAAATATGGTGAAAAATAAAAAAAAAACATGTTTTTGGACTTTTACTTGAAAAATATTTTACTTATCTACAAAAGCTAATGAAAAAAACTGCTAAATAGATTCAAAATTTTGTCCCGAGTTTAAAAACACCCAGTGTTTACATGCTTTATTGCTTTTTTTTGCAAGTTATAGGCCTATAAATACAAGTAGGAAATTGCTGTTTCAATATATATATATTTTAAATGTATCAATAGTGACATTGTTACACCGTTATCTGTCATAAATCCCCGAAACACACCTAACATGTACATATTTTTTAAAGTAGACAACCCAGGGTATTCAAAATGGGGTATGTCCAGTCTTTTTTAGTAGCCACCTAGTCACAAACACTGGCCAAAGTTAGCATTTATATTTGTTTGTGTGTTAAAAATGCAAAAAACGCTAACTTTGGCCGGTGTTTGTGACTAAGTGGCTACTAAAAAAAGCTGAACATACCCCATTTGCAATACCTTGGGTTGTCTTCTTTTGCAAATGGTATGCCATCATGGGGCTAATTCTCATTCCTTGGCTACCATACGCTCTCAAAGGCAACCTAACCAATCTGACAAATTTCAATAAAAAAAAAAAAGTAAAATCAAGCCTTATATTTGACCCTGTAACTTTCACAAACACTATAAAACCTCTACATGTGGGGTACTGTTATACTCAGGAGACTTCGCTGAACACAAATATTAGTGTATCAGAACAGTAAAATATATCACAGCAATAATATCCTCAGTGAAAGAGCTGTTTGTGTGTGAAAAATGCAAAAAACTTCACTTTCACTGACAATATCATCGCTGTGATATGTTTTACTGTTTTGAAACACTAATATTTGTGTTCAGCGAAGTCTCCCGAGTAAAACAGTACCCCCATGTACAGGATTTAGGGTGTCATAGAAAGTTACAGGGTTAAGCACAGTGCTAGCAAATTAAATTATCTGGACTTTTGGCCTGGGTTGGCAGGCAGGTCCCTCAAATTGCAATCATTAAAATTACTTAATTAGGTAAAAATATTACATAAATATGCACGTAGAATTTTAATATATATACATATTTATATATTTGACGTCTACGTGTATATTTATGAAATTATTTATGTAATTATGTATGTGGACATATGTATATTTCGTATTATTTTTATTTATTTATTTATACATAGATATATATATCATTACATTCTAAGTGTATTTTGATATAAATATATATATATCAATATCAAAATACTGTTAGAATAAAACTGAATATATATATATAATTTTTTTTTAATTATTAAAAATTATTTTTATTTTTTGTTATTTATTTTTATTAACATATTATTTGTATTTTATAATAATATATATATACCATATATATAGTTATTATATATATTGTATATATTCGTGTGTAATTTAAATATAAGTGTATTTTTATAATTATATACGTATATATAAATATAAAAATACACTTAGTGTGACATTATATATATATGATATATATACATATATTATATATAGGTATATATAGATATAATACATGTATATATAGCATATATATATATACACATATTATTATTTTTTTCACACTTATTACTTTATTTTAAAACTTTATTTGTGATTTTTTACTTGCAGGGAGACTGCCTGTCAGCACAGACAGTCCCCCTGCAGGCAGATACAAAGACCCCTATTGCGGTCATGTGATCGAGTGATCACATGGCCGTGGGGTCCTGATCTGCCGAGGGGGGGCTGCCCGGGCAGACAGGCAACCCCCCTGGACCGGGAGGAGAGCTGATCGCCGCCGTGGGACCGACGGCGATCAGGTAAGTAGCCCAAAACCGTTATGACGGTTCAGGACCGTCAGCGGTCCAAACGCACGTTTTACCGCTGACGGTCCTGAACCGTCAGCGGTCCTTAAGGGGTTAAGGAAGTGAGCAGCCATCCAGTTGGAAATAGCAGAGAGGCAATCAGAAACACGAGTCAAGGTGGGCGGAGAGAGATCAGGGGAGGACAGGTAGATTTGCGTGTCATCTGCATATAAATGATATTGGAAACCAAAGGAGCTGATGAGTTTACCAAGGGAGGCAGTATAGATAGAGAACAGTAGGGGGCCGAGGACAGATCCTTGGGGGACGCCGACAGAGAGGGGTTGGTGAGAAGAGGCAGAACCAGAGAAAGAAACACTGAAAGAGCGCTGGGAGAGGTAGGAGGAGCACCAGGAGAGAGCAGTATCCCGTAGACCAAAGTTACGAAGAATGTGAAGAAGCTGTTGATGATCAACAGTGTCAAATGCGGCAGAAAGATCAAGGAGGATTAGGATAGAGTATTGGCCGTGAGATTTCGCGGCAATTAAGTCGTTGGATACTTTGGTCACAGCAGTTTCGACAGAGTGACCAGCGCGGAATCCAGACTGAAGGGGGTCAAGCAGAGAGTTGGATTTGAGAAAGTCTGTCAATCTGGCATACACAACTCTCTCGAGGATCTTGGAGGCAAATGGGAGTAGCGAGATAGGGCGGTAGTTGGATGGGGAGTTGGGATCAAGGTTGGGCTTTTTCAGAATCGGGGTTACGGTTGCATGTTTGAAGGGTGAGGGAAATGTGCCAGAGGAAAGGGAGAGATTGAAAATGCTAGCGACAGGAAGAGCAAGAGAGGGAGACAAAGTGCGGATGAGATGCGAGGGAATAGGATCGAGAGAGCAGGTGGTGGGGCGGGAGGACAGGAGCAGTGCAGAATTATCTTTACAGATGAAGCATTCAAATGTTTATCCATTAAGCTGTAGTGGTTCTGGTGCTAGTAGTGGTTCTAGTGTCCCTTTAAATTAGTTTGTTGCCCTACGTATGCCTGGAACATTCTTTCAAGAGTCGTACTGTTGTTTGTGCGATCACAAATTTAGTGATGTATTCCCCTCCATTTAAAGCTGTAGTGGAGTCCTTTATTTTGCAAGATTTTCTGTGGCTGTGGTTCGGGTGGCTCCTTCTGGTATTGCTGATCCATTTGTCATTTATTTCCTTATATTATGGCTTTTATTTTTTCTCCATATTTTCTTCAGTTGTCCAGTTGTTTGGATATGAAATCTCCATTCCATTCACCAAAATGTATCCCTAATTAAAAAAAATAATAAAAAGAATTGCTCTTTGCTATCATGGAAAATATGTATATCTATCTATATGCATTATATACTTAACTGTGCACATAATACATATTATGTAACTATGCAGCACTATATTACAAATACTGTTTACACATACACACTGAATACTTATATAATATATAAATCTTAAATGCTAATGATTTACTCTAGACATATACTCGATATAAAAACTCTACAGAAGTTCTATACATTGTATGCACTCTATACTCATGTATATGTAGATTATTTACTCTATGTATACCTGTTATGCTTAAATGCACTATATACTGTAAATGTGCTATATACATATATACACCATATATCCTGTGTATTCTATATACAATCTGCAATGTATAGAGGTATACACCTAATATACAATATATATATATACTACATTCAGTAGTTATATACTCTATATATACTTGTCATGCTTAAATGTCCTATACACTCTACATGCACAACATACCTATATACACCCTATATTCTGTGTATTCTATAAACAATCTGCAATCTATAGAGATATACATCTAATATACAATATATATACTACATTCAATAGTTATATACTCTAAATATACTTGTTATGCTTAAATGTCCTATACACTCTACCTGCGCAACATACCTATATACACCATATATCCTGTGTATTCTATATACAATCTGCAAAGTATATAGGTATATACCGAGTATACAATATATATACTACATTCAATAGTTACGTTATGTACAATATAAAGGGTGGGCCAATATTAAGAGTAGGATTTGACAGGTAAATAACTTGTTAGTAGTTGAATTTTTCAGTTGCAGGTACATATTATAACTGAGTCTTGGTAAATTCATCATGGGTAATTTTATGGAGTTACGAGAAAAAGTAGTGGAATTTAAATCTCAAAATGGCAGGTCCATTATTTTAACGCAAAGAGCTTACCACCGTCACTTATATGTAAGCTGCCATCCTTTGTCCATCCTTTGAGCTGCTAAATACTTCCTGTGGGGAAATCTGAAGTTGTTGGTGTATATTAACAAGCCGTGTACACTTGAGCAGATCAAGGAGAATATCCATGCATAAATTCGAGTCTCTAACATTGGCTTTTGTAATGAACAATGCAATCGAAAGCGTCCAACTTTGCGAGGCGGTAATGGAACTCATTTAATAGATGTCATCTTCCGTACATAGTCAAGCAAATCTTTATACGCTGAGAATTCATTGTATGTAATATCATTGAAATTGGTTCATTCATAAAAAACAGTTATTCACCCCTCAAACCCTACTCTGAATTTTGGCAAACTTTAAACTATATACACAATCAAAATACATAAATGTACTATATACTCTACACTTACTCTGCACATAATACGTATTATGTAACTATACAATCTGCAATGTGCACAGGTATACATTGAATATACAATATATATATATATATATATATATATATACTAAACTCAATAGTTATATACTCTGTATATATATATCCTGTGTATTCTGTATACAATCTGCAGTGTACACAGGTATACACCAAATATACAATATATATACTACATTCAATAGTTACATAGACTGTATATACTTGTTATGATTAAATGCACTATACACTCTACAAACACTATATACATCTATACATATATACACCATATATCCTGTTTATTCTATATACAATCTGAAATCTATAGAGGTATACACCTAATATTCAATATATATACTACATTCAATAGTTACGTAGTCTATATGTTTTTGTTATGCTTAAATGAACTATAGAGTCTACAGGCACTATACTCATATATACACCATATATCCTGTGGATTATATATACAATCTGCAATGTATAGAGGTATACACCTAATATACAATATATATATTACATTCAATAGTTATATACTCTATATATACTTGTTATGCTTAAATGTCCTATACACTCTACATGCACTATATACATATATACGCCATATATCCTGTGTATTCTATATACAATCTGTAATGTACACAGGTATACACCGAATATACAATATATATATATTACATTCAATAGTTATATATGCTATATATACTTGTTATGCTTAAATGCACTATACACGCTACATAGACTATATACATATATACATATATACACCATATATCCTGTGTATTCTATATACAATCTGCAATGTATAGAGGTATACACCGAATATACAATATATATATATGTAATGCCTTAACTATGGTATCCTCTTACTTCCTGGTTCCACGGAGCCTAGCCACACCCCTGTATGACATGGTCTGCCTATTTAATCTGACTGCACCAGCTGATCAAGGCTGGATTATTGAACTACGTTCCTTACTCACAACCCGGCTACAACTTCGTTGTGAAAGCCTCTGCTACCAGACCGGACTGAAAGACTCTGCAAAGTTCCCTTCACCTCTCCTCATCCACGACTAAAGATTAAACACTCTTCATACGCCTCTGAGGAGATCTCGGGAAACCAGTGTTCTATGTGCCGGAAGCTAAGTAAAACCAATGTGATAAGAGTTTCATCTAAAAGCTGTTATTACCTGTCTCCAAAAGTCCTTCGGTAAAAACAATTCCGTTACAGCTAACTTCAACTCATACTTTATCTCAGTTAGCTGCATCTGTCTTGCTTTGGTTAAAGTCTATGGAACAGCTATTGTGACTGCTTATCACCTAAACCGTTGATTCTACTAAGAGACTCTTTATTGATTCAGTGTCTGCAATTTACTATCGTTTACTCCTTAAAGCTACAGTGCCTGTAATTGTGGACTTCAGTTATCATTTACTACTTAAAGCTACAGTGCCTGTAATTGTGGACTTCAGTTATCATTTACTACTTAAAGCTACAGTGCCTGTAATTGTGGACTTCAGTTATCGTTTATTACTTAAAACAACAGTACCTGTAAATTGGAATTAAAGTCTTTACCTTTTACTTTCTTTAATAAATATTCAAACTATACGAAATCTGCAGTTGTGTTCCTTCATAACAAATGTTTAGACGTGACAATATACTACATTCAATAGTTATGTTATGTACAATATAAAGGGTGGGCCAATATTAAGAGTAGGATTTGACAGGTAAATAACTTGTTAGTAGTTGAATTTTTCAGTTGTAGGTACATATTATAACTGAGTCTTGGTAAATTCATCATGGGTAATTTTATGGAGTTACAACGAGAAAAAGTAGTGGAATTTAAATCTCAAAATGGCAGGTCCATTATTTTAATGCAAAGAGCTTACCACTGTCACTTCAATGTAAGCTGCCATCCTTTGTCCATCCTTTGAGCAGCTAAATACATCCTGTGGGGATATCCGAAGTTTTTGTTGTATATTAACAAGCCGCGTACACTTGAGCAGATCAAGGAGAATATCCGTATATAAATTCGAGTCTTTAACATTCGCTTTTGTAATGAACAATTCAATCGAAAGCGTCCAACTTTGCGCGGCGGTAATGGAACTCATTTAATAGACGTCATCTTCCGTACATAGTCAAGCAAATCTTCATACGCTGAGCATTCATTGTATGTAATATCATTGAAATTGGTTCATTCATAAAAAAACTGTTATTCACCCCTCAAACCCTACTCTGAATTTTGGCAAACTTTAAACTATATACACAATCAAAATACATAAATGTACTATATACTCTACACTATATAAATATTTATTTAATGCACATATATACACTTTTAACACCATTAACTTTATACAAATTCACTATATATACAATGTAAACGGTATACACACATACATAATTCTATATAATTATATTCTCCATATAGCAAGGCAGTAAGGAAATTCTGCATTATATTCTTAATTAAGAAGGTGGGAAATACCCACAATGCACTTTCCTTACCTTCTCTTATTAATCTTTCTTGCATCCTGAACACACTTAAGCTCTTCATATATGAGACCATCTTGAAAATGGATCCACATAATATCCATCCCCTTCTTCTTGATCCCCCAGTCTCTCTTTGGCCCAGATTTCGATGAACATATAGAACCCTCGGATTGGTGTTTTTAAACATTTCATCACGCCTGGTTTTAGGTTGTCCTCCTTGGCCCTTGACACCAGCTGTAAACAAGACAACTCTAGTTGTGTTGAGCATTCTGATGTTGCTATGACTACTTTTGGTTTCATATCAGTGGATATAAATTATGTCATAAACGGTTTTCTGTTGCACAGGGAAAGTCAATGCTTCAGTGTCAAGCATGCAAAATGTGCAGTCTATTAACAGTCACTCACTCACTCAATCAATCTGCAATGAATGATATCAATGTAGCATTGATTTATAGATTCCTAAATGGATCCCAGGTACTGATTTCATATCAACCAATAGTTGTCGTTGTTTTTTTACTACAGTAGTAGTGTTTCACATTTATCTCAATAAATACTGGTTCTTACATTTATACTGGGAATAGATTATACCTTTAAATACTCTGCCAGAATATAATGTGACCCTACAATGGTGCCATCCAAGAAACTCCCCATCAGACATACATGTATGTACGTAGTGGGGAATCGCGATGCAGCCTAGAACAAAATCTAACCCTATTCAACTCCCCATTAATGACAGACCACTTAGTATGGATGAAACAGGCCACAGCATTTATTATCACAAACTAAGTTACTGCTTAACACATCCATAACTTTATTTATTAAATATCTTCTTTTCTGTAACCAAAACGTTAGACATAAATAAGCATAAATTAACATATATACATATATAACTCCACACATAGTGTTATACAGTGACCCAACCGTCCTTGCCAATAAACATAGAGTGGTTCCTAATCACTACTCCCTCTCACCTCCCCCCTCGTCATAAAAATCATATATTTCCAATGCCTGCAATCAGCCAACCTTATCCACGCTCGATGGGCACGAGACCTCAGGCAACCTAAAGTTTAACCTTTGAAGCAGGGGAGGTTTGAGTCCTTAAAAAACGTGTTCATCTCATTCCATATACTTAAACGTAACCTCAAACTCAATTGGCAAGGACATACCCCCGGCTAGCTGTGACTAAATATACTAATAGGGCGGGCGGGAGGGAAGCTGTTTGCTGGCCCGAATCCCAAGTGGCACTGAGGTAAGACCTCCCCCACACTAACTTACACAGAACATAATCCCACCCACAGACTCTTTCCCAACCAATCCCATGCATCTATCCCCACACTCCTACATGTGCCCTTGTCCGCTTAGCTGCGCTATCTCCCCAGGGCCTTTAACATTAATATGCGGTCAAAACATATCAAATGTACTTAAAGAAACACTCTAACATTAAGGATACAAACATTTTTCTCACTATATAGATTTATCTCTCCCCCACCCTAAAAAAAACTTTACGTTTTAAAAGAAATAAGATTTTCTTAGCTTTAGTTCCATATTGTGACGGTTTCTGTTTTCACCGCAGATGCCAATTCTCTCCGGCTAAAATTATCTTTACAGATGAAGCATTCAAATGTTTATTCATTAAGCTGTAGTGGTTCTGGTGCTAGTAGTTGTTCTAGTGTCCCTTTAAATTGGTTTGTTGCTCTACGTATGCCTGGAACATTCTTTCAAGAGTCGTACTGTTGTTTGTGCGATCACAAATTTAGTGATGTATTCCCCTCCATTTAAAGCTGTAGTGGAGTCCTTTATTTTGCAAGATTTTCTGTGGCTGTGGTTCTGGTGGCTCCTTCTGGTATTGCTGATCCATTTGTCATTTATTTCCTTATATTATGGCTTTTATTTTTTCTCCATATTTTCTTCAGTTGTCCAGTTGTTTGGATATGAAATCTCCATTCCATTCACCAATATGTATCCCTAATTAAAAAAATAATAAAAAGAATTGCTCTTTGCTATCATGGAAAATATGTATATCTATCTATATGCATTATATACTTAACTGTGCACATAATACGTATTATGTAACTATGCAGCACTATATTACAAATACTGTTTACACATACACACTGAATACTTATATAATATATAAATCTTAAATGCTAATGATTTACTCTAGACATATACTCGATATAAAAACTCTACACAAGTTCTATACATTGTATGCACTCTATACTCATGTATATGTAGATTATATACTCTATGTATACCTGTTATGCTTAAATGCACTATATACTGTAAATGTGCTATATACATATATACACCATATATCCTGTGTATTCTATATACAATCTGCAATGTATAGAGGTATACACCTAATATACAATATACAATATATATATATACTACATTCAATAGTTATATACTCTATATATACTCGTCATGCTTAAATGTCCTATACACTCTACATGCACAACATACATATATACACCCTATATTCTGTGTATTCTATAAACAATCTGCAATCTATAGAGATATACATTGAATATACAATATATATACTACATTCAATAGTTATATACTCTAAATATACTTGTTATGCTTAAATGTCCTATACACTCTACCTGCGCAACATACCTATATACACCATATATCCTGTTTTGTGTATTAGCATGTTATATATTCACAAATGGCTCTCAGACATTGTAGTAAAATAAACTTCTCTTTACTTCAGTACACACACATAATGACATAACACCAAAGAGACTAAACACAATAGAACAAGTGCATAACTTCACTATGCTGCCATCTACTGGAAGGTGGACTGCATAAACCTCAATACATAACACTCCTCCCCCCTAGACCTCAAAGTCTTTGAGATAACTGGGAGGTTTAATATTTCGTCTTGGGCGCCCCAAAACCGTGTTTGGAACTGCTTCACCTGGACCTTCAGTTGTGCCCATCCCTTCTTCCTGTGCTCTGTCAGATGGACCGCACAGAACTGGTTCTTCAATAACAACTCCTGGAGAACTGAGACCTGTATCATCCAGTGGTTCCACATCATTTGGTATCACAGAAAACCCAGTATGACTGGGACCGGCAGCAGGCACAATCTCATCACTCCGTTCCCGAATCTGATCGACATGCCTTCGTAATATTCTACCATCAGGAATTCGTACTTTGTATGACAAAGGTCCTGTGGCCATAAGTACTTTTGCAGGTATCCATTTAGGCCCAGAAACATAGTTCCTGACATAGACATCACTGTCAGGTGCAAATACTCTGACAGTAGAAGCATTATAGTTCTTATTGAATTGCAATTCTTGCTTCTCTTGTAACTCAGTTGTCAAATCAGGATGTAAACGATCCAAACAAGTTTTAAGACGCCGGTTCATAAGGAGCTCTGCTGGACTACTACCGGTGCTTGAGCAAGGTGTCACATGTTGTTGCAGAAGGAAATTTGCAAGTCTACGATTCCAATCTCCTTCAATAATTCTCTTTAATGAGTCTTTGGTAGTCTGAACCATACGCTCAGCTTGACCATTTGATGATGGGTGAAATGGTGCAATAGTAACATGTCGAATAAGATTACTTGCCATGAACATTTTGAATTCTGATGAGGTAAATTGTGTTCCATTATCAGACACAATTGTATCTGGCAACCCATGTGTAGCAAACAACCTCCTTAGAACCTTTATGACTGTGACTGAGGTAGCAGATGTAACTGGAACAACTTCTAACCATTTTGAAAAGGAGTCAACAACTAAAAAAAACATCTGTCCGTGAAAAGGGCCAGCAAAATCTATATGTAAACGGGACCAAGGTGACCTAGTCACTTCCCAAGGATGTACTGAGGCTTTAGGTGGAGCATGACGAGTAGATTGGCATGGTACACAGTTCTTCACCCACTTTTCAATAACTTCATCCATTTTAGGCCACCAAACATAACTTCTGGCTAAAGCTTTCATGCGAACTATTCCAGGATGTCCTTCATGAAGAGCATGCAATACTCGAGCTTGTCCTGCATTTGGAATTACCACTTTGTTTCCCCATAATAGGCACCCTTTATAGGCAGATAGTTCATGTTGGCGCACTACAAATGGTTTGAACTTGTCTTCCACTTTTGATTTTGGCCACCCCCTCCAAACCCAGTTGAGCACACGGGACAGCAAAGGATCCTTGGCAGACATACAAGCAATGTCACTTGCATGTAACGGAGGGTTTGGAATGGATTCCAACATGAGGACCTCAGACATAGGAGGAACAAGGAAGTCAGGAGAAGGCAAAGGTAATCGGCTTAATCCATCAGCATGTGTGATATCCTTGCCAGGACGATACTTGAACTCACAATCATAGGCATTCAGCAAAAGGGACCACCTGAGCATGCGTGGTGAAATTATTTGAGGAGTGGGAGTATTGCTGGTGAACAGACCCAGTAAAGGTTTATGATCTGTTATAATAGTAAACCTCCGCCCATACAAATAGTCATGAAACTTTTTTACACCGGACACAATAGCTAAAGCCTCCTTGTCAATTTGGGCGTAATTCCTCTCTGTAGTAGATAAAGTCCGTGAATAAAATGCAATAGGAGCCTCAACCCCATTTCTCAAAGTGTGGCTCAATACAGCCCCTATGCCATACGGAGAAGCATCGCAGGTGAGGTTGAGCGGTTTCTCCAAATCATAGTGTACAAGCAAACTGTCAGAAGACAACAGTTTTTTAGCAGCGCTGAAAGCGGTAGTATGAACGTCAGTCCACTTCCATGGAGCATCTTTATCTAGTAGACGATGCAGAGGTTTAGCAACAGTGGCTTTATCAGGCAGAAAAGAATGGTAAAAATTAAGCAACCCTAGGAAAGCTTGCAGTTCTTGTTTGTTTGTTGGAACCGGAGCTCTATGGATAGCTTCAACCTTAGAATCAGTTGGATGAATGCCCTGTGCGTCAACTCGGTAACCAAGGAAATCCACGCTGCTTACACCAAAAACACACTTTTCTTTTTTAAGTTTTAGACCAGCATCAAGAAAACGTTGTAAAACAAGTTGTAACTGTGCAGCCAATGACTGTATAGAATCTGCTCCAATAAGAACGTCATCAAAATAAGGCACTACACCTGGAAGTCCAGATAAGAGGTCCTCCATTAAATTCTGGAATATGCCAGGAGCAATGGAAACTCCAAACTGCAAACGTCTTGCTCGGAAAGCTCCTTTGTGTGTTATTATCGTTTGTGCATCAGCAGCCTCATCATCCACAGGTAACTGCTGGTAGGCTTGAGCCATATCCAACTTGGCAAATACTTTTCCTTTTGCCAAAGTAGTAAGAATTTGATTAACAGCTGGAATTTGATAGGGATGCTCTTGCAACGCTTTATTTATTGTACATTTGTAGTCAGCACAGATTCTGACATCCCCATTTGGTTTCATGACCGGAACTATGGGTGTACACCACTTTGGGTGTGTTATGGGTTCAAGTATGCCTTGTTCCACAAGACGTGTAATCTCAGCATCTATTTTTGGTCTGAGAGCTAATGCAATTTTGCGAGGCTTCATACGAATTGGGGGTACTTTTGAATCTAATACAAAATAAACAGGAGGGCCTTTAAACATGCCAAGACCTTCTTCAAAGACTGCACTAAATTTATCAATCACATTCTGTAGAATATCTGTGGATACATTATTAACTCCAGTTAATGAAATTCCTAAGGGTTCAAACCACTCTCTACCTAGCAAACTTGCTCTTTGTCCCTTAGTAATTATTAAACGTAAATGTCCTCTGAATTTACCATATTTTACTGGTATAAAACAAACCCCTTTAACATCCACAGCCTGTTTGTTGTAGTCCACGAGATGAATATCACAAGGTACTATTGAAGGAGAATTATGAGGCCATAACAATGTAAATGTCTCTTCTGAAATCAAAGAATATGCGCACCCAGAATCTACTTCCATTTTGCACGGAACATCTTGAAGCACAATTTCAGTGTAAATCTTCAGTCCTGATGGTGAATTTTCCACTTTATTCACATAGTCATTTGAGTAAACACCTGCAGTCATTTCACTATCTGAAACGGTTTGTGGAGTATTAAAAGAGTGCGCTGTGGTTTGTATTTTATTCACATTCTTATATTTGGTCTGAATTCCACTGGCTTGACTTTGGCAAACTGTCTGTATGTGACCTGTACGTTTACATGTGTGGCAAACTGCATTTCGAAAACGACATGTATTACGCCTGTGTTTTCCACCGCAACTATAACAAGTTCCTTTAAATGGAGCTGTGACATCAGTATGTGGTGAACAGTGTTTTGATTTAACATCAGTCTTCTTCACTAGATTTACTTCAGGTGAGTTATCTTTGCTGGAGGATTGTATCTCTTTTGAATGGACATATGCAGCCTCATTTGCGAGCGCTTCCTCTTGTGCAATAATAAAAGTTAAATTCTGTCTTGCAAGCAGTCTCCTCTGCAGTGCTTCATCTTGCACCCCACACACAAGCCTGTCCCTTAACAAGGATTCTAAGCTGGTACCAAAATTGCAATTTTCAGACAGCCTGCGCAGTTCTGCAATGTATGCTGCAATGCTTTCACCTGGTTTCTGATTTCTTCTATTGAAATGGAAACGCCTCACTGTTTCAGATGGGGTGGGTGCTAAATGATGTTTTAACAGTGCCAGTATTTCTTCAAATGAGTAGTCTTGTGGTTTAGCAGGAGATATCAGTGAGCGGACAGTATCAAATGTTTTGGACCCAATAACACTCAGTAACACAGCTCTCTTATGAATAGCATCCACCACCTTATTAGCTTCCAGGAAAAACACTAACCTGTCAGCATATGAGTCCCATGAGGCTGGATTAGCCAGATCAAATTCCTCCATGTGTCCCAGAGAAGCCATGCTGGAAATATTTGTAGATAAAAGAATTCCAAAAAAAGTTTTACTTCCTCACTCAGGCTGATTTCATTTCCTTTATATATATTCTGCAGTGTCCATTTATTGGAATCCCATCCTCGTCGCCAGTTTTGTGTATTAGCATGTTATATATTCACAAATGGCTCTCAGACATTGTAGTAAAATAAACTTCTCTTTACTTCAGTACACACACATAATGACATAACACCAAAGAGACTAAACACAATAGAACAAGTGCATAACTTCACTATGCTGCCATCTACTGGAAGGTGGACTGCATAAACCTCAATACATAACATCCTGTGTATTCTATATACAATCTGCAAAGTATATAGGTATATACCGAGTATACAATATATATACTACATTCAATAGTTACGTTATGTACAATATAAAGGGTGGGCCAATATTAAGAGTAGGATTTGACAGGTAAATAACTTGTTAGTAGTTGAATTTTTCAGTTGCAGGTACATATTATAACTGAGTCTTGGTAAATTCATCATGGGTAATTTTATGGAGTTACGAGAAAAAGTAGTGGAATTTAAATCTCAAAATGGCAGGTCCATTATTTTAACACAAAGAGCTTACCACCGTCACTTCAATGTAAGCTGCCATCCTTTGTCCATCCTTTGAGCTGCTAAATACTTCCTGTGGGGAAATCTGAAGTCGTTGGTGTATATTAACAAGCCGTGTACACTTGAGCAGATCAAGGAGAATATCCATGCATAAATTCGAGTCTCTAACATTGGCTTTTGTAATGAACAATGCAATCGAAAGCGTCCAACTTTGCGAGGCGGTAATGGAACTCATTTAATAGATGTCATCTTCCGTACATAGTCAAGCAAATCTTTATACGCTGAGCATTCATTGTATGTAATATCATTGAAATTGGTTCATTCATAAAAAACAGTTATTCACCCCTCAAACCCTACTCTGAATTTTGGCAGACTTTAAACTATATACACAATCAAAATACATAAATGTACTATATACTCTACACTTACTCTGCACATAATACGTATTATGTAACTATACAATCGGCAATGTGCACAGGTATACATTGAATATACAATATATATATATGTTAAAAGGCCTGAACTTGTGGAGGCCTGAATTTGTGGGAGGAGTAAGTCCCCTACTTAAACTCCCAGCCCCTACTCACCTCTGCCTTTCAGCTGATTGTTTTGTCCCCATAGCAACCAGCACTTCCTGTCCAGCTTCCCTCCAGAATTTTTTCCTGTTTCCAGCAGTCAGACGTCCTGACCAGTCCTCCGTCCGTTTGAGGCCTTCCACTCGGTTCCCGGTCAAGGTACCCGGTTTCCGGTCACGAGACCGGCACGTTCACGTAAGTTAGGCGTAGGAAATAGCGCCCCGCTATTTCCCGCCGTTCGGGCCTAAAAACGTAGGGGTAGGCTCCCTCTATCATATTCGTACAAATACACGCTTTTTTAACCGATTTCAGTGTTCACGCCAAAACAGACGAACGCTCGGCACTTTATCACTGCTTTTACATATTCGTACGGAAACTACCGAATCTATTATTTATATACACAGTAATATTATTACGGGCATTCTCTTATTTCCGTTTGGTCACCCAGGACCAATCTATTTCGTACGATTAAAACACAAAAACACCTTGCTCTAAATCCATATTCGGCTGGTTCTTATTCAAATAGGCTACAGTATGCACTAAGTTCTATTTCACGAATTCTACTTTTCTTTACATATATTCCCTGTTCGGTCATATTGCTACTGATACCTTTTTTGTCAGTTTGGGGATATAATTAGCTTGTTTAAAAATCTGCCTTGTGATTTTCTTTCTATGTTAACCCCTTAAGACCGGAGGGCGTACTATTACGTCCTTTTAAAAGCGGCTCTAAACGCCGCCGGACGTAATAGTACGCCCTCCGGTTTTTAGTAACTTACCCGGTCGCTGGCGGTCCCACGCCGGCGATCGCGGTTCGGGGGACTCCCAGGGAGCCCCCCGCGGCACGTCCGCCCTCCAGGAGCCCTCCCGGCCATGTGAGAGTGAGGTCCTTGCGAGGACCTCACAATCACATGGCCGGTATAGCTGCCTGCTGCATTGCCAGCAGGGGGACCAACTGTAATGACAGTTGGTCCCCCTGCTGGCTGAAAATCAAATAAAAAAATGTTAAAACAGTGTAAAAATAAATAAATTATATACTTAGATCATATATATATATTATATATATATGATCTAAGTATATATATACACATATACACACATACACATACACCGTCTAGGTGTATTTTAATATTAATATATATATAATTATATATATATATTAATATCAAATTACACGTAGACTGATACTGATTAAATATATATATAATTATTGTTATATATATATTTATAAATAATATAAAAAAAATTAATATGTAAATACGTAAAAAAATTAAATAAAAAAAATAATTAAAAATAAAATATTAAAAAATATATAGATGTGTTTTATTTCGTTCTAACTGTATTCTGATATTAATATATATATATTTATATCAAAATACACTTATAACGAAATAATATATATATCTATATACATAAATATATACGTATATATCACTATATATATACCTATATATAAATAAAAATATTAAAAAATATATATATATATATATATATATACGTATATATACACATATGTATATATATACATATATTAATTCTACACATATATTTATGTAATAATTTTACATAATTAGGTATCCTAATTAATTACAATTAGCGGGACCTGCCTGACCACCCATGCCGAAAGTATAGGGAATTTAATTTGCTAGCACTATATTTAACCCTATAACTTTCCAAGACACCATAAAACCTGTACATGGGGGGTACTGTTTTACTCGGGAGACTTCGCTGAACACAAATATTAGTGTTTCAAAACAGTAAAATGTATTACAACCATGATATCGCCAGTAAAAGTGACGTTTTTTGCATTTTTCACGCACAAACAGCACTTACAGGGACGATATTATTGCTGCAATACTTTTTACTGTTTTGAAACACAAATATTTGTGTTCAGCGAAGTCTCCTGAGTACAACAGTACCCCTCATGTACAGGTTTTATGGTGTTTTCAAAAATTACAGCGTCAAATATAAGGCTTGTGTTTAATTTTTTTCACATTAAAATTCGCCAGATTGCTTACGTTGCCTTTATGACCCTATGGTAGCCCAAGAATGAAAATTACCCCTATGATGGCATACCATTTGCAATAGTAGACAACCAAAGGTATTGCAAATGGGGTATGTCCAGTCTTTTTTAGTAGCCACTTAGTCACAAACACTGGCCAAAATTGGCGTTTTTTGCATTTTTCACACACAAACAAATACAAACGCTAACTTTGGCCAGTGTTTGTGACCAAATGGCTACTAAAAAAGACTGGACATCGCTTATTTGCAATACCTTGGGTCATCTACTATTGCAAATGGTATGCCATTATGGGTGTAAATTTATTTCCTGGGCTACTATACAGTCTCAAAGGCAACGTAACCAATCTGGCGAATTTCAATTTCAAATGTAACACGCTATATTTGACCCTGTAACTTCCCAAAACACCATAAAACCTGTACATAGGGGGTACTGTTTTACACGTGAGACTTTGCTGAATACAAATATGTGTATTTTATTGCAGTAAAAGCAAACAGTATTATGACATTGACAGTTAAAATGTCATGAAGAACGAAAAAAAAAAAAAAAAAAAATTTTCTCCCATTTTTTTCATATTAAATTATGTTCAATACCTAAATATTTGATATTAAATGAAAGCCCTGTTTCCCCTGAATAAAATGATATATAATAAGGGGGGGTGCATTTAATATGAAAGAGGTGAATTACGGTTGGACAGACATATAGCGCAAATGCCAGGTTTTGTTTACGTTTTGTTTCGTTCACAACTTGTACATTTGGCTGCGGTGTTAAGGGGTTAACCAGTTAATTTGTTTTACTACTTTTTAAAATATCCACGTCTATCATAAACGTACGGTTTCTATACACTGTGGCAGGATGGCCAGGCTCGTCACAAACTTCAAATGCAACAGTCAGGATAAAACAGTACTGCAGTTTATTGTCACTTTCCACAATATATACAAGGTTGTGCTCTCCCACAAAATAAAACAAAAAGAAAATAAATCCTACTCCAACTTGGAGACTTACTAAACAACAGTGTTACTAACTATCCAACTGGCCAGCTAATCTAGTTCCCAGTTTTAAACAAAATGAAATACAGCACTTTAAGCAGGTTTCACACAGTACCTTTGTCTCAGGCTTAACTGCCTCATCTCTCCCAGCTGTTAGACTCTCTGATGTCTTCAGAGGCTAACCTTTTAAAACCCTAGTGCTGGTTAATTACATTCACCTGGTATATAACATTCAAGGGGTGACTCCCACCAATTAACCCCAACATGCTGGGAATAGAGCACTCCAATCTATTACTAACATAGAAAGCCTCTATGACCTTGCCACAACACATATTTACCTATTAAACACTTCATTTTGTCACATATACTAATAAATACTGTTTATAAACACAATATCCAGCACATAAACGTCTGTACTATTCATTTTCCATATAATCACTCTGTCACATATTTTTGGCTTTACAGACTGCATCGGTTTCTCGCTTTTTCTGCGCTAAAGTTGTTTATTTCAAGGTCTTTTATTACAGGAACAGGTATTGTATTTTATCACTTTGCATTATAAAGCCATAGGCCTAAAATGTTTACATATTGGGTTTTATTACTTACCTCCACACCTGTCGTTAACTATGGAATTTTTCTTCGGTTAACCCTTAGCTCCAGTATTATTCTAGGCTTCCCCCGGTTCTACACAGTTAAACCGTTTCGCATAACGTAATTTCTTTATGTCAAACCAAGGTATAGTTCACAACTCGTTTGTTACTACACCTCATATAAAACCTATCACGGTCTCAAGTTCATTACTACTTTTCCACAGGCTTACGCCCACGGTACGTTAATTCTTTACTATTATTTCTACTCAGACATACGGTCATACAGCCATCAGGCTCCGGAAAACACCAAAACCTGACCCGGTACTCAGCCATACCTTCAGGTACTTACGTCTATACCCAAATACGTCCAATCGTCACCCCAAGGCCTCATCCAGCCTTCTCACAAATATCTATTTCAGCCCAGTCACACACTTAAACCTTCCAGATCCCTCAATGCAGGATCTCACGTTGCGCCCCTAACAAACAACCTACTCCCAATTCAAATCATACGCCACCACAATACGCATAAATACGTCAACATCTGTCTTAAAGCCTCAGGACTCTTCCTCAAGGACCGCATAAGACGAGACTTACCACACTTATTACCACCAGAAGGTTCCAGATACCATTCGCAAGAAGTCAAGGTTAGTATCTACACAACATTCCAGTCCTCTCATCTTATCCTTAAATATACAATCGAACTGGCTACAGGGTCTAGGCTAATGCCTTAGCGCACCCTATCAGAAAACTCGTCCCAGCGAGGCCTTCCATCCCCCCCCACCTCAACACGGAGGTACGGCCCCACGCCCAAATCATAGTTACAAGCCTCGCATGCCCTACTACAGGGCGCTAGTCAGGGCCTCACCTGTCACGGCCACACGTTTTGATTTCTCTCTACTGTCACCGAGAGGCCAACATCCCGCCACCACGTCTGTGGCAACTACGTCATAAGCCAAATCATAGGTAGAGCCTCTCACCGCCACTTGGCATTAGCAGGGCCTCACCTATCCAAACATTCAACAGTTAAGTTTTTCGCTTTGGCATCTAGCATTACAGTCCAGTTCTTCCATATACACCACCCCACATACCCCGCCTACTTACCTTACGCCCCTTCTAATATATCTTTCACATAATCATTCCTTTTAGAATGTCCCAAGAACCTATTCCAACCAAAGAATTGACAGAAGAAACTCCATTCACGCCTACCAGACCCGGGTCTCCAGGCGAATCACTCACTCTTTCAACCCCCACGTCCTTGAGAGCATGGACTAGTCCCAAAATTACGGCCGAGCTTAGGCTCAGGGGAATCCCCTTTCCGGCCACAGCTAGGAAGGCTGAACTTTATAGGCTACTTACTCACCAAGCCCCCGAGCCCAGGCCAGGGACTAGCTCTCAAGGACAACCACCAAGCAACAGCACGGCCACCCAGGATACCCTGGCAGAGATCTTGGCCAATCTACAGACCCTCAATAGCAGGCTATCTAAGGTGGAAAGCGCCATCTCCTCCCCAGGTACTACCACGGTAGTCCCAGTCGCTTTCACGGCTGTACCTACTATACCAACATGCCCTCCTATACTCCCCCCTCCAGCACCGGGCACAGCCATTACACCATTTGAGTCACCAGCACACTCCGTCCCTGACTCTATCATGAAAGATATCCTAGACGGGAAGGATGTGTGTCTGGTGTCCTTGCTCATAGCCTCACAGGATGTACTTGAGAACAAGGCATTCAATTATGGTGAGATCTCTGTGGTGCTCAAGACAAGGGATCCCAGGCTTAATTATCTGGTGGATTATCTCACCACAGGGTTCACTAAAGGGTTTCTCACGGGTATTGTAGCCATTCCCCCAGGTACACTAGAATGCCCTAATCTCCAGTCAGCACGTTTAGACCCAGTCTCCATAGACACTCTCATTGCCTCTGAAATCACCAACGGTTTCATGATCGGCCCCTTCACCTCTTCACCATTCTCCTCCTGGCACACTAACCCCATTGGTATTGCTATTCACAAATATTCTAATAAAAAAAAAAAAAAAAAGTCTAATTATTGATTTATCGGCACCGCACTCCTCTTTTGTTCCAAGCATAAAGGCACTCATTCCAGCAGACAAATTCTCACTTCAGTACGTAACCATCGACGACGCCATACAGTCCATCATATCATCTGGTAATCGACCCTGGCTTAGCAAAACGGACATCACAAACGCGTTTAAATTACTACCCATGCACCCCTCACTCTGGCACTTACACGGTGTTAAATGGCGAGGGAAATATTACTTCTCTACACGACTCACTTTCGGTTCTCGAAGCAGCCCCAAACTGTTCGACATTTTCGCAGAGTCACTATGCTGGCTGCTTCTGAACGTCACCAGGTGTCACTCCGTTATCCACTACCTCAACGACTTTTTACTAATAGAGCCAGGGTCACCTTCACCCACAGCAATCAGAAGCACTACTGCACTATTTTCCACACTTGGAGTCCCTTTGTCCACAGCCAAAACTATAGGCCCCACAACTAAATTGACCGTTCTGGGGATAGAACTGGACTCGGTTAACCTCAGAGCTAGCCTCCCCCACGACAAACTGTCACGTTTGAGAGGGGAGATGACTTGTTCCTGCGGAATGATGTTTGCACTAGAAAAGAACTTCAGTCCCTTCTCGGATCCCTGAACTTTGCGATGCGCATCATTCCGTAGGGAAGGTCTTTCATATCCAGACTCCTTTGCCTGCTGCACGGAGTTCCGGACTCTGGCACAGTTTCTTTGGACCCCCACGCCAAGGCTGACTTAGCTATGTGGGGGAAGTTTTTGAAGGACTGGAATGGAATCTCCATGTTTATTCCCCCTCTCTCCACCTCTTCACCCATCATCCACACAGACGCAGCAGCCAATACCGGTTTTGCAGCCATTTTTGGGAACCACTGGTTCAGGGGCCATTGGCCCACTGATACGGATGCCTTGCCAGGATTCAGAGAGACCTCAGCACTATTTGAAATTTATCCCATTGTGGCGGCCGCACACACCTGGGGTCATCTCTGGTCTGGCAAGGCAGTCAGATGCTACTCTGATAACTCGGCAGCTTGCAAAATCGTGAACAAAGGGCGATCATCTTCCCTGACCATCATGCGGCTGATTCGCAAGCTGACCTGGTTGGCAGCATCCGGCCAGTTTCACTTAGTTTGTTTTCACATCCCGGGTATTCACAACACGGCCGCTGACGCTCTTTCTCGTTTTCAATTTCAGGCATTTTCTCAGGCACTCCCAACGGCTCACCTACAACCATCCAGGACACCACGGTTCCACGATCTAATCCTGGATTAAGCACACTCTTGAACCACGCTAGAGCACTCACTCACCAAGCATTATCACCAAACACGGCTATCACTTACAATAGGGCTCTTAATATATTTAATAAATTCACAGCAGAGTTCGGTTTACAAGGTGACTTCTCTATTCAAACCATGGTGGCTTTTGCCTCTTTTTTCCACCTACACCTTAAACTATCTCACAACACCATTAAACTATATCTCACGGGGGTCCAGCACCACAGCCTCACCTTTTTTTCCTAACACACCTTTCCTGTCTTCATACCCCGTCAAAAAGGTTTTGAAAGGAATATCAAAGGTTTCACCTCCACTCTCTACCATTAGATTACCTATAGATGGGCCTATCTTCAGGTCACTTAGCAATCTCCTTGACACAGCCCCATTCGACATCGGCACAAATACGGTGATCAAATCTGCTTTATATCTCGCTTTCTACGGTTTTCTCAGACCTAGAGAGTTCACCGTAATTTTTCAAGGAGATACGAAGCTAAGACTTAAAATATCACACCTCACTAAAATACAGGATCACTACCAACTTTCGATCCCTACAACTAAAACCAACCGGTCACTACACCCTACTATAATTCCTCTCTTCCCTACTGATAATGCCTGGTGTCCGGTAAAAGTACTAGACCACCTACGGTCAACTCTGCACGGTCACCTACTGGACTCTCCGCTCTTAACACTACAAGGGCACCCGTTAACCACAGCAAAATTGATGATTCATATCAGAATTCTGTTATCTAAGCTCGGACACAACCCGATTGCATTCTCTAGGCACTCCTTCCGTATGGACACCGGTCCATATCATCAAGAGACTGGGGCGGTGGAAATCCTCCATATATACTGCATATATTCCACAGCCGGAGAAAGAGCTTCGCCAAGCTTTCAGCAACTTGGTTTTGTAAAAAATGCAATTAAGTGTGTATTTCTCGAATTTATCTTTTTGCCCTCTTTTATTTACAGGCCCACTCGTACGTTGGCTTCGGCACACCACAACCAACTTTGCTCACAGTTACTATCCATTACGTATTTAAATTCCGAGCACAAGTTAAAAGGCCTGAACTTGTGGAGGCCTGAATTTGTGGGAGGAGTAAGTCCCCTACTTAAACTCCCAGCCCCTACTCACCTCTGCCTTTCAGCTGATTGTTCCCACCCACCTACACCCTGTTATAATTACATTCTCCTTGGTGGGCCCTCTTTTATTTACAGGCCCACTCGTACGTTGGTTTCGGCACACCACAACCAACTTTGCTCACAGTTACTATCCATTACGTATTTAAATTCCGAGCACAAATATATATATATATATATATATATATATATATATATATATATATATATATATACTACACTCAATAGTTATATACCCTGTATATACTTGTTATGCTTAAATGTCCTATACACTCTTCATGCACAACTTACATATATACACCATATATCCTGTGTATTCTGTATACAATCTGCAGTGTACACAGGTATACACCAAATATACAATATATATACTACATTCAATAGTTACATAGACTGTATATACTTGTTATGATTAAATGCACTATACACTCTACAAACACTATATACATCTATACATATATACACCATATATCCTGTTTATTCTATATACAATCTGAAATCTATAGAGGTATACACCTAATATTCAATATATATATACTACATTCAATAGTTACGTAGTCTATATGTTTTTGTTATGCTTAAATGAACTATAGAGTCTACAGGCAATATACTCATATATACACCATATATCCTGTGTATTATATATACAATATGCAATGTATAGAGGTATACACCTAATATACAATATATATATTACATTCAATAGTTATATACTCTATATATACTTGTTATGCTTAAATGTCCTATACACTCTACATGCACTATATACATATATACGCCATATATCCTGTGTATTCTATATACAATCTGTAATGTACACAGGTATACACCGAATATACAATATATATATATTACATTCAATAGTTATATATGCTATATATACTTGTTATGCTTAAATGCACTATACACGCTACATAGACTATATACATATATACATATATACACCATATATCCTGTGTATTCTATATACAATCTGCAATGTATAGAGGTATACACCGAATATACAATATATATATACTACATTCAATAGTTATGTTATGTACAATATAAAGGGTGGGCCAATATTAAGAGTAGGATTTGACAGGTAAATAACTTGTTAGTAGTTGAATTTTTCAGTTGCAGGTACATGTTATAACGGAGTCTTGGTCAATTCATCATGGGTAATTTCATGGAGTTATAACGAGAAAAAGTAGTGGAATTTAAATCTCAAAATGGCAGGTCCATTATTTTAATGCAAAGAGCTTACCACTGTCACTTCAATGTAAGCTGCCATCCTTTGTCAATCCTTTGAGCAGCTAAATACATCCTGTGGGGATATCCGAAGTTTTTGTTGTATATTAACAAGCCGCGTACACTTGAGCAGATCAAGGAGAATATCCGTATATAAATTCGAGTCTTTAACATTCGCTTTTGTAATGAACAATTCAATCGAAAGCGTCCAACTTTGCGCGGCGGTAATGGAACTCATTTAATAGACGTCATCTTCCGTACATAGTCAAGCAAATCTTCATACGCTGAGCATTCATTGTATGTAATATCATTGAAATTGGTTCATTCATAAAAAACTGTTATTCACCCCTCAAACCCTACTCTGAATTTTGGCAAACTTTAAACTATATACACAATCAAAATACATAAATGTACTATATACTCTACACTATATAAATATTTATTTAATGCACATATATACACTTTTAACACCATTGACTTTATGTATTTATACTCTTTATATTTTATATATATATATATATATATATATATATATATATATATACACTCTCAATTAACTTTATACATATTCACTATATATACAATGTAAACGGTATACACACATACATAATTCTATATAATTATATTCTCCATATAGCAAGGCATTAAGGAAAGTCTGCATTATTTTCTTAATTAAGAAGGTGGGAAATACCCACAATGCACTTTCCTTACCTTCTCTTATTAATCTTTCTTGCATCCTGAACACACTTAAGCTCTTCATATATGAGACCATCTTGAAAATGGATCCACATAATATCCTTCCCCTTCTTCTTGATCCCCCAGTCTCTCTTTGGCCCAGATTTCGATGAACATATAGAACCCTCGGATTGGTGTTTTTAAACATTTCATCACGCCTGGTTTTAGGTTGTCCTCCTTGGCCCTTGACACCAGCTGTAAACAAGACAACTCTAGTTGTGTTGAGCATTCTGATGTTGCTATGACTACTTTTGGTTTCATATCAGTGAATATAAATTATGTCATAAACGGTTTTCTGTTGCACAGGGAAAGTCAATGCTTCAGTGTCAAGCATGCAAAATGTGCAGTCTATTAACAGTCACTCACTCACTCAATCAATCTGCAATGAATGATATCAATGTAGCATTGATTGATAGATTCCTAAATGGATCCCAGGTACTGATTTCATATCAACCAATAGTTGTTGTTGTTTTTTTACTACAGTAGTATTGTTTCACATTTATCTCAATAAATACTGGTTCTTACATTTATACTGGGAATAGATTATACCTTTAAATACTCTGCCAGAATATAATGTGACCCTACAATGGTGCCATCCAAGAAACTCCCCATCAGACATACATGTATGTACGTAGTGGGGAATCGCGATGCAGCCTAGAACAAAATCTAACCCTATTCAACTCCCCAGTAACGACAGACCACTTAGTATGGATGAAACAGGCCACAGCATTTATTATCACAAACTAAGTTACTGCTTAACACATGCATAACTTTATTTATTAAATATCTTCTTTTCTGTAACCAAAACGTTAGACATAAATAAGCATAAATTAACATATATACATATATAACTCCACACATAGTGTTATACAGTGACCCAACCGTCCTTGCCAATAAACATAGAGTGGTTCCTAATCACTACTCCCTCTCACCTCCCCCCTCGTCATAAAAATCATATATTTCCAATGCCTGCAATCAGCCAACCTTATCCACGCTCGATGGGCACGAGACCTCAGGCAACCTAAAGTTTAACCTTTGAAGCAGGGGAGGTTTGAGTCCTTAAAAAACTTGTTCATCTCATTCCATATACTTAAACGTAATCTCAAACTCAATTGGCAAGGACATACCCCCGGCTAGCTGTGACTAAATATACTAATAGGGCGGGCGGGAGGGAAGCTGTTTGCTGGCCCGAATCCCAAGTGGCATTGAGGTAAGACCTCCCCCACACTAACTTACACAGAACGTAATCCCACCCACAGACTCTTTCCCAACCAATCCCATGCATCTATCCCCACACTCCTACATGTGCCCTTGTCCGCTTAGCTGCGCTATCTCCCCAGGGCCTTTAACATTAATATGCGGTCAAAACATATCAAATGTACTTAAAGAAACACTCTAACATTAAGGATACAAACATTTTTCTCACTATATAGATTTATCTCTCCCCCACCCTAAAAAAAACTTTACGTTTTAAAAGAAATAAGATTTTCTTAGCTTTAGTTCCATATTGTGACGGTTTCTGTTTTCACCGCAGATGCCAATTCTCTCCGGCTAAAATTATCTTTACAGATGAAGCATTCAAATGTTTATCCATTAAGCTGTAGTGGTTCTGGTGCTAGTAGTGGTTCTAGTGTCCCTTTAAATTGGTTTGTTGCTCTACGTATGCCTGGAACATTCTTTCAAGAGTCGTACTGTTGTTTGTGCGATCACAAATTTAGTGATGTATTCCCCTCCATTTAAAGCTGTAGTGGAGTCCTTTATTTTGCAAGATTTTCTGTGGCTGTGGTTCGGGTGGCTCCTTCTGGTATTGCTGATCCATTTGTCATTTATTTCCTTATATTATGGCTTTTATTTTTTCTCCATATTTTCTTCAGTTGTCCAGTTGTTTGGATATGAAATCTCCATTCCATTCACCAAAATGTATCCCTAATTAAAAAAATAATAAAAAGAATTGCTCTTTGCTATCATGGAAAATATGTCTATCTATCTATATGCATTATATACTTAACTGTGCACATAATACGTATTATGTAACTATGCAGCACTATATTACAAATACTGTTTACACATACACACTGAATACTTATATAATATATAAATCTTAAATGCTAATGATTTACTCTAGACATATACTCGATATAAAAACTCTACACAAGTTCTATACATTGTATGCACTCTATACTCATGTATATGTAGATTATATACTCTATGTATACCTGTTATGCTTAAATGCACTATATACTGTAAATGTGCTATATACATATATACACCATATATCCTGTGTATTCTATATACAATCTGCAATGTATAGAGGTATACACCTAATATACAATATATATATATATATATATATATATATATATATATATATATATATATATATATATATATATATACTACATTCAGTAGTTATATACTCTATATATACTTGTCATGCTTAAATGTCCTATACACTCTACATGCACAACATACCTATATACACCCTATATTCTGTGTATTCTATAAACAATCTGCAATCTATAGAGATATACATCTAATATACAATATATATACTACATTCAATAGTTATATACTCTAAATATACTTGTTATGCTTAAATGTCCTATACACTCTACCTGCGCAACATACCTATATACACCATATATCCTGTGTATTCTATATACAATCTGCAAAGTATATAGGTATATACCGAGTATACAATATATATACTACATTCAATAGTTACGTTATGTACAATATAAAGGGTGGGCCAATATTAAGAGTAGGATTTGACAGGTAAATAACTTGTTAGTAGTTGAATTTTTCAGTTGTAGGTACATATTATAACTGAGTCTTGGTAAATTCAACATGGGTAATTTCATGGAGTTATAACGAGAAAAAGTAGTGGAATTTAAATCTCAAAATGGCAGGTCCATTATTTTAATGCAAAGAGCTTACCACTGTCACTTCAATGTAAGCTGCCATCCTTTGTCAATCCTTTGAGCAGCTAAATACATCCTGTGGGGATATCCGAAGTTTTTGTTGTATATTAACAAGCCGCGTACACTTGAGCAGATCAAGGAGAATATCCGTATATAAATTCGAGTCTTTAACATTCGCTTTTGTAATGAACAATTCAATCGAAAGCGTCCAACTTTGCGCGGCGGTAATGGAACTCATTTAATAGACGTCATCTTCCGTACATAGTCAAGCAAATCTTCATACGCTGAGCATTCATTGTATGTAATATCATTGAAATTGGTTCATTCATAAAAAACTGTTATTCACCCCTCAAACCCTACTCTGAATTTTGGCAAACTTTAAACTATATACACAATCAAAATACATAAATGTACTATATACTCTACACTATATAAATATTTATTTAATGCACATATATACACTTTTAACACCATTGACTTTATGTATTTATACTCTTTATAGTTTATAAACATATATATATACACTCTCAATTAACTTTATACAAATTCACTATATATACAATGTAAACGGTATACACACATACATAATTCTATATAATTATATTCTCCATATAGCAAATCAGTAAGGAAATTCTGCATTATATTCTTAATTAAGAAGGTGGGAAATACCCACAATGCACTTTCCTTACCTTCTCTTATTAATCTTTCTTGCATCCTGAACACACTTAAAGCGGCACTGTCATGCCGAACTTACCTTTCCTCAATCTCTTCCTCTTCTCCCCCTCCCTCGGTATCTGTTATTCGTTTCTTCCTATCTTCTTTAGTTTTCTTTAAAATCATAAGACAAAGTAGGGACTCTTTGCCTTATGGAGGATTCCTCCGCTTGACCAGCTCTGACCAGCGGAGGAGCAAAGTGTGCTTCATTTCCGCTGGTCAGAGCAATTTTCCCATGATCCCTAGCTTTCCTCCCAGTTCCCACAATACTTCCTGTCAGTATTGCCGAAAGTCCTGTCACTTAGACAGAACGCCGGCAAAACTGCCGAATTGCATCCTAACAGAATGAGAAGAGTTTCTCCATTGGTGTTAGGATGCAATTCGGTACTTTGTTCGTATCGGAATTTCATTCTAATGAATGAAACTCCGATCCTATTCATTGCTGTGGCTGCATCTTGCAGCCGCTTAGTAGATAACTCCCTAATTCCCACGGTATCAGGGAGCTATCTACTAAAAGGCTGAAAGACCTGAATTTGTCTTGAAGCCAAATGTACTAATACTAAGTAAAGATTACTTAGTATTAGTAAATAATATGCCCCTACTCGCTATACCGCGAGTAGGGGCATGTCTAGTAAGCAGTGAGCAGCCTGTGGCTGCTCACTGTAAAAAAAAAAAAAAAACACCTAATAACCCCCCCCCCCGTTGCGCGGGGCCCTAATAAAATAATAAGGGGTGGACCTACTGTCCTCCCCCCCTGGCCCCCACCCCTGCGCTGTTTGTGGGGGCCCTAATAAAATAATAAGGGGGGGACCTACTGTCCTCCCCCCCTGGCCCCCACCCCTGCGCTGTGGGTGGGGGCCCTAATAAAATAATAAGGGGGGGGACCTACTGTCCTCCCCCCCTGGCCCCCACCCCTGCGCTGTGGGTGGGGGCCCTAATAAAATAATAAGGGGGGGGGACCTACTGTCCTCCCCCCCTGGCCCCCACCCCTGCGCGGTGGGTGGGGGCCCTAATAAAATAATAAGGGGGGGGGACCTACTGTCCTCCCCCCCTGGCCCCCACCCCTGCGCTGTGGGTGGGGGCCCTAATAAAATAATAAGGGGGGGGACCTACTGTCCTCCCCCCCTGGCCCCCACCCCTGCGCGGTGGGTGGGGGCCCTAATAAAATAATAAGGGGGGGGGACCTACTGTCCTCCCCCCTGGCCCCCACCCCTGCGCTGTGGGTGGGGGCCCTAATAAAATAATAAGGGGGGGGACCTACTGTCCTCCCCCCCCTGGCCCCCACCCCTGAGCGGTGGGTGGGGGCCCTAAATGAACCCCCCCATCAAGTTGACTAGGGGTCCCAAGCCCCTAGTCACCCCCCCACCCAAAACATTCTATCCCCTACCTACCCCCCTCACCCTAAAAATAGTGAGGGGGGAATAAAATAACTAACCTGTAAAAAAAAATAATTAAACTTACCATTTGACGTCTTCTTTTTTCTAAATTTTTCTTTCTTCAGCCCCCAAAAAAGCCAAATAAAAATCCATCATACCCGTCGGGTTTTCAAGCCATCCAATCACAGTGCTCTGTGTAATTTTACAAGCTTGGGAAAGTTCTTTGGAAAAAAAAAATTAATCCATGTTCACCCATGGAGGGCACGCCGCGTACTGAGCTCCGCAGGGCGGATCAAGGCTTATATAGCCTTGCCCCGCCCTGCAATTAGGCTTAGAACACACTGATTGGTTGGTTTAAGCCAATCAGAGTGCTCTGTGTCATTTTACACAGCGTGGGAAAATTCAAAAGAACTTTCCCACGCTGTGTAAAATGACAGATCACTGTGATTGGATGGTTTTCAAGCCATCCAATCACAGTGCTCTGTGTCATTTTACAAGCGTGGGAAAATTCCAAAGAACTTTCCCACGCTTGTAAAATGACACAGAGCACTGTGATAGGATGGATTTCAAGCCATCCAATCACAGTGCTCTGTGTCATTTTACAAGCGTGGGAAAATTCCAAAGAACTTTCCCAAGCTTGTAAAATTACACAGAGCACTGTGATTGGATGGCTTGAAAACCCGACGGGTATGATGGATTTTTATTTGGCCTTTTTGGGGGCTGAAGAAAGAAGAATTTAGAAAAAAGAAGACGTCAAATGGTAAGTTTAATTATTTTTTTTACAGGTTAGTTATTTTATTCCCCCCTCACTATTTTTAGGGTGAGGGGGGTAGGTAGGGGTTAGAATGTTTTGGGGTGGGGTGGGTGACTAGGGGCTTGGGACCCCTAGTCACCTTGATGGGGGGGGGTTCATTTAGGGCCCCCACCCACCGCTCAGGGGTGGGGGCCAGGGGGGAGGACAGTAGGCCCCCCCATTATTGTTTTATGAGGGCCCCCACCCACCGCGCAGGGGTGGGGGCCAGGGGGGAGGACAGTAGGTCCCCCCCCCTATCTTTATTTAGGGCCCCCACCCACCGCTCAGGGGTGGGGGCCAGGGGGGAGGACAGTAGGTCCCCCCCCTTATTATTTTATTAGGGCCCCCACCCACCGCACAGGGGTGGGGGCCAGGGGGGAGGACAGTAGGTCCCCCCCCTATCTTTATTTAGGGCCCCCACCCACCGCGCAGGGGTGGGGGCCAGGGGGGAGGACAGTAGGTCCCCCCCCTATCTTTATTTAGGGCCCCCACCCAGCGCTCAGGGGTGGGGGCCAGGGGGGATACAGTAGGTCCCCCCCCCTTATTATTTTATTAGGGCCCCCACCCACCGCGCAGGGGTGGGGGCCAGGGGGGGAGGACAGTAGGTCCCCCCCCTTATTATTTTATTAGGGCCCCCACCCACCGCGCAGGGGTGGGGGCCGGGGGGGAGGACAGTAGGTCCCCCCCCTTATTGTTTTATTAGGGCCACCACCCACCGCGCAGGGGTGGGGGCCAGGGGGGGAGGACAGTAGGTCCCCCCCCTTATTGTTTTATTAGGGCCCCCACCCACCACGCAGGAGTGGGGGCCGGGGGTAGGACAGTAGGTCCCCCCCCTTATTGTTTTATTAGGGCCCCCACCCACCGCGCAGGGGTGGGGGCCGGGGGGGAGGACAGTAGGTCCCCCCCCTTATTATTTTATTAGTGCCCCCACCCACCGCGCAGGGGTGGGGGCCAGGGGGGAGGACAGTAGGTCCCCCCCCTTATTACCATTTATGTTTTTACAGTGAGCAGCCACAGGCTGCTCACTGTTTAGTGGACATGCCCCTACTCGCGGTATAGCGAGTAGGGGCATTGGGGAGACTTTAATCTCCCTTGTGCTATTATGGGGGTCATATTGACCCCCATAGAGTGAGGGGGGACCTGGGGGGCTTATGAAGTGGTGGGGAGCACAGCTCCCCACCGCTTCTGTCTTTACATATTACAAGGAGGGAGCTGCACGTCGGTAGCTCCCTCCTTGTAATAAACTGATCGAACAAACGAACACTGATACTCAGTGTTAGTTTGTTCGTCTGATTTTTTCTATTCATTCATTCGTCTGTCTGATGAATGAATGAATAGATGAAATTCCCGTTCGCATGTCCAGGTGTTTCACTGGGCATGTGCGGGAATCTCACAATCTGTCTAGTGTGGGTAGATGACGTGTTCCTCAGGGACTTCACCTACCCACACACAGATGGCGGCGCCCTGAATAAAGATCGGGGCAGAAGATACAGATTTAAAAATAGGTAATCTGGGGGGCTTAGGGGCATTTGGGGGTGACTAGGGGGTCAATTGGATGTAGTGGAGGCGGGAGGGGGGTTAAAAAAAAAAAACGGGAATCGGCATGACAGTGCCGCTTTAAGCTCTTCATATATGAGACCATCTTGAAAATAGATCCACATAATATCCTTCCCCTTCTTCTTGATCCCCCAGTCTCTCTTTGGCCCAGATTTTGATGAACATATAGAACCCTCGGAATGGTGTTTTTAAACATTTCATCACGCCTGGTTTTAGGTTGTCCTCCTTGGCCCTTGACACCAGCTGTAAACAAGACAACTCTAGTTGTGTTGAGCATTCTGATGTTGCTATGACTACTTTTGGTTTCATATCAGTGGATATAAATTATGTCATAAACGGTTTTCTGTTGCACAGGGAAAGTCAATGCTTCAGTGTCAAGCATGCAAAATGTGCAGTCTATTAACAGTCACTCACTCACTCAATCAATCTGCAATGGATGATATCAATGTAGCATTGATTGATAGATTCCTAAATGGATCCCAGGTACTGATTTCATATCAACCAATAGTTGTCGTTGTTTTTTTACTACAGTAGTAGTGTTTCACATTTATCTCAATAAATACTGGTTCTTACATTTATACTGGGAATAGATTATACCTTTAAATACTCTGCCAGAATATAATGTGACCCTACAATGGTGCCATCCAAGAAACTCCCCATCAGACATACATGTATGTACGTAGTGGGGAATCGCGATGCAGCCTAGAACAAAATCTAACCCTATTCAACTCCCCAGTAACGACAGACCACTTAGTATGGATAAAACAGGCCACAGCATTTATTATCACAAACTAAGTTACTGCTTAACACATCCATAACTTTATTTATTAAATATCTTCTTTTCTGTAACCAAAACGTTAGACATAAATAAGCATAAATTAACATATATACATATATAACTCCACACATAGTGTTATACAGTGACCCAACCGTCCTTGCCAATAAACATAGAGTGGTTCCTAATCACTACTCCCTCTCACCTCCCCCCTCGTCATAAAAATCATATATTTCCAATGCCTGCAATCAGCCAACCTTATCCACGCTCGATGGGCACGAGACCTCAGGCAACCTAAAGTTTAACCTTTGAAGCAGGGGAGGTTTGAGTCCTTAAAAAACTTGTTCATCTCATTCCATATACTTAAACGTAATCTCAAACTCAATTGGCAAGGACATACCCCCGGCTAGCTGTGACTAAATATACTAATAGGGCGGGCGGGAGGGAAGCTGTTTGCTGGCCCGAATCCCAAGTGGCATTGAGGTAAGACCTCCCCCACACTAACTTACACAGAACGTAATCCCACCCACAGACTCTTTCCCAACCAATCCCATGCATCTATCCCCACACTCCTACATGTGCCCTTGTCCGCTTAGCTGCGCTATCTCCCCAGGGCCTTTAACATTAATATGCGGTCAAAACATATCAAATGTACTTAAAGAAACACTCTAACATTAAGGATACAAACATTTTTCTCACTATATAGATTTATCTCTCCCCCACCCTAAAAAAAACTTTACGTTTTAAAAGAAATAAGATTTTCTTAGCTTTAGTTCCATATTGTGACGGTTTCTGTTTTCACCGCAGATGCCAATTCTCTCCGGCTAAAATTATCTTTACAGATGAAGCATTCAAATGTTTATCCATTAAGCTGTAGTGGTTCTGGTGCTAGTAGTGGTTCTAGTGTCCCTTTAAATTGGTTTGTTGCTCTACGTATGCCTGGAACATTCTTTCAAGAGTCGTACTGTTGTTTGTGCGATCACAAATTTAGTGATGTATTCCCCTCCATTTAAAGCTGTAGTGGAGTCCTTTATTTTGCAAGATTTTCTGTGGCTGTGGTTCGGGTGGCTCCTTCTGGTATTGCTGATCCATTTGTCATTTATTTCCTTATATTATGGCTTTTATTTTTTCTCCATATTTTCTTCAGTTGTCCAGTTGTTTGGATATGAAATCTCCATTCCATTCACCAATATGTATCCCTAATTAAAAAAATAATAAAAAGAATTGCTCTTTGCTATCATGGAAAATATGTATATCTATCTATATGCATTATATACTTAACTGTGCACATAATACGTATTATGTAACTATGCAGCACTATATTACAAATACTGTTTACACATACACACTGAATACTTATATAATATATAAATCTTAAATGCTAATGATTTACTCTAGACATATACTCGATATAAAAACTCTACACAAGTTCTATACATTGTATGCACTCTATACTCATGTATATGTAGATTATATACTCTATGTATACCTGTTATGCTTAAATGCACTATATACTGTAAATGTGCTATATACATATATACACCATATATCCTGTGTATTCTATATACAATCTGCAATGTATAGAGGTATACACCTAATATACAATATATATATATACTACATTCAGTAGTTATATACTCTATATATACTTGTCATGCTTAAATGTCCTATACACTCTACATGCACAACATACCTATATACACCCTATATTCTGTGTATTCTATAAACAATCTGCAATCTATAGAGATATACATCTAATATACAATATATATACTACATTCAATAGTTATATACTCTAAATATACTTGTTATGCTTAAATGTCCTATACACTCTACCTGCGCAACATACCTATATACACCATATATCCTGTGTATTCTATATACAATCTGCAAAGTATATAGGTATATACCGAGTATACAATATATATACTACATTCAATAGTTACGTTATGTACAATATAAAGGGTGGGCCAATATTAAGAGTAGGATTTGACAGGTAAATAACTTGTTAGTAGTTGAATTTTTCAGTTGCAGGTACATATTATAACTGAGTCTTGGTAAATTCAACATGGGTAATTTCATGGAGTTATAACGAGAAAAAGTAGTGGAATTTAAATCTCAAAATGACAGGTCCATTATTTTAATGCAAAGAGCTTACCACTGTCACTTCAATGTAAGCTGCCATCCTTTGTCAATCCTTTGAGCAGCTAAATACATCCTGTGGGGATATCCGAAGTTTTTGTTGTATATTAACAAGCCGCGTACACTTGAGCAGATCAAGGAGAATATCCGTATATAAATTCGAGTCTTTAACATTCGCTTTTGTAATGAACAATTCAATCGAAAGTGTCCAACTTTGCGCGGCAATAATGGAACTAATTTAATAGATGTCATCTTCCGTACATAGTCAAGCAAATCTTCATACGCTGAGCATTCATTGTATGTAATATCATTGAAATTGGTTCATTCATAAAAAACTGTTATTCACCCCTCAAACCCTACTCTGAATTTTGGCAAACTTTAAACTATATACACAATCAAAATACATAAATGTACTATATACTCTACACTATATAAATATTTATTTAATGCACATATATACACTTTTAACACCACTGACTTTATGTATTTATACTCTTTATAGTTTATAAACATATATATATACACTCTCAATTAACTTTATACAAATTCACTATATATACAATGTAAACGGTATACACACATACATAATTCTATATAATTATATTCTCCATATAGCAAGGCAGTAAGGAAATTCTGCATTATATTCTTAATTAAGAAGGTGGGAAATACCCACAATGCACTTTCCTTACCTTCTCTTATTAATCTTTCTTGCATCCTGAACACACTTAAAGCGGCACTGTCATGCCGAACTTACCTTTCCTCAATCTCTTCCTCTTCTCCCCCTCTCTCGGTATCTGTTATTCGTTTCTTCCTATCTTCTTTAGTTTTCTTTAAAATCATAAGACAAAGTAGGGACTCTTTGCCTTATGGAGGATTCCTCCGCTTGACCAGCTCTGACCAGCGGAGGAGCAAAGTGTGCTTCATTTCCGCTGGTCAGAGCAATTTTCCCATGATCCCTAGCTTTCCTCCCAGTTCCCACAATACTTCCTGTCAGTATTGCCGAAAGTCCTGTCACTTAGACAGAACGCCGGCAAAACTGCCGAATTGCATCCTAACAGAATGAGAAGAGTTTCTCCATTGGTGTTAGGATGCAATTCGGTACTTTGTTCGTATCGGAATTTCATTCTAATGAATGAAACTCCGATCCTATTCATTGCTGTGGCTGCATCTTGCAGCCGCTTAGTAGATAACTCCCTAATTCCCACGGTATCAGGGAGCTATCTACTAAAAGGCTGAAAGACCTGAATTTGTCTTGAAGCCAAATGTACTAATACTAAGTAAAGATTACTTAGTATTAGTAAATAATATGCCCCTACTCGCTATACCGCGAGTAGGGGCATGTCTAGTAAGCAGTGAGCAGCCTGTGGCTGCTCACTGTAAAAAAAAAAAAAAAACACCTAATAACCCCCCCCCCCCCCGTTGCGCGGGGCCCTAATAAAATAATAAGGGGTGGACCTACTGTCCTCCCCCCCTGGCCCCCACCCCTGCGCTGTGGGTGGGGGCCCTAATAAAATAATAAGGGGGGGACCTACTGTCCTCCCCCCCTGGCCCCCACCCCTGCGCTGTGGGTGGGGGCCCTAATAAAATAATAAGGGGGGGGACCTACTGTCCTCCCCCCCTGGCCCCCACCCCTGCGCTGTGGGTGGGGGCCCTAATAAAATAATAAGGGGGGGGACCTACTGTCCTCCCCCCCTGGCCCCCACCCCTGCGCGGTGGGTGGGGGCCCTAATAAAATAATAAGGGGGGGGGACCTACTGTCCTCCCCCCCTGGCCCCCACCCCTGCGCTGTGGGTGGGGGCCCTAATAAAATAATAAGGGGGGGGACCTACTGTCCTCCCCCCCTGGCCCCCACCCCTGCGCGGTGGGTGGGGGCCCTAATAAAATAATAAGGGGGGGGACCTACTGTCCTCCCCCCTGGCCCCCACCCCTGCGCTGTGGGTGGGGGCCCTAATAAAATAATAAGGGGGGGGACCTACTGTCCTCCCCCCCCTGGCCCCCACCCCTGAGCGGTGGGTGGGGGCCCTAAATGAACCCCCCATCAAGTTGACTAGGGGTCCCAAGCCCCTAGTCACCCCCCCACCCAAAACATTCTATCCCCTACCTACCCCCCTCACCCTAAAAATAGTGAGGGGGGAATAAAATAACTAACCTGTAAAAAAAAAAAATTAAACTTACCATTTGACGTCTTCTTTTTTCTAAATTTTTCTTTCTTCAGCCCCCAAAAAAGCCAAATAAAAATCCATCATACCCGTCGCACTTTAAAAAAAAACAAAAAAAAAACGAGCGCAAAAAAAAATTAATCCATGTTCACCCATGGAGGGCACGCCGCGTACTGAGCTCCGCAGGGCGGATCAAGGCTTATATAGCCTTGCCCCGCCCTGCAATTAGGCTTAGAACACACTGATTGGTTGGTTTAAGCCAATCAGAGTGCTCTGTGTCATTTTACACAGCGTGGGAAAATTCAAAAGAACTTTCCCACGCTGTGTAAAATGACAGATCACTGTGATTGGATGGTTTTCAAGCCATCCAATCACAGTGCTCTGTGTCATTTTACAAGCGTGGGAAAATTCCAAAGAACTTTCCCACGCTTGTAAAATGACACAGAGCACTGTGATAGGATGGATTTCAAGCCATCCAATCACAGTGCTCTGTGTCATTTTACAAGCGTGGGAAAATTCCAAAGAACTTTCCCAAGCTTGTAAAATTACACAGAGCACTGTGATTGGATGGCTTGAAAACCCGACGGGTATGATGGATTTTTATTTGGCCTTTTTGGGGGCTGAAGAAAGAAGAATTTAGAAAAAAGAAGACGTCAAATGGTAAGTTTAATTATTTTTTTTACAGGTTAGTTATTTTATTCCCCCCTCACTATTTTAGGGTGAGGGGGGTAGGTAGGGGTTAGAATGTTTTGGGGTGGGGTGGGTGACTAGGGGCTTGGGACCCCTAGTCACCTTGATGGGGGGGGGTTCATTTAGGGCCCCCACCCACCGCTCAGGGGTGGGGGCCAGGGGGGAGGACAGTAGGCCCCCCCATTATTGTTTTATTAGGGCCCCCACCCACCGCGCAGGGGTGGGGGCCAGGGGGGAGGACAGTAGGTCCCCCCCCCTATCTTTATTTAGGGCCCCCACCCACCGCTCAGGGGTGGGGGCCAGGGGGGAGGACAGTAGGTCCCCCCCCTTATTATTTTATTAGGGCCCCCACCCACCGCACAGGGGTGGGGGCCAGGGGGGAGGACAGTAGGTCCCCCCCCTATCTTTATTTAGGGCCCCCACCCACCGCGCAGGGGTGGGGGCCAGGGGGGGAGGACAGTAGGTCCCCCCCCTATCTTTATTTAGGGCCCCCACCCAGCGCTCAGGGGTGGGGGCCAGGGGGGATACAGTAGGTCCCCCCCCTTATTATTTTATTAGGGCCCCCACCCACCGCGCAGGGGTGGGGGCCAGGGGGGGAGGACAGTAGGTCCCCCCCCTTATTATTTTATTAGGGCCCCCACCCACCGCGCAGGGGTGGGGGCCGGGGGGGAGGACAGTAGGTCCCCCCCCTTATTGTTTTATTAGGGCCACCACCCACCGCGCAGGGGTGGGGGCCAGGGGGGGAGGACAGTAGGTCCCCCCCCTTATTGTTTTATTAGGGCCCCCACCCACCACGCAGGAGTGGGGGCCGGGGGTAGGACAGTAGGTCCCCCCCCTTATTGTTTTATTAGGGCCCCCACCCACCGCGCAGGGGTGGGGGCCGGGGGGGAGGACAGTAGGTCCCCCCCCTTATTATTTTATTAGTGCCCCCACCCACCGCGCAGGGGTGGGGGCCAGGGGGGAGGACAGTAGGTCCCCCCCCTTATTACCATTTATGTTTTTACAGTGAGCAGCCACAGGCTGCTCACTGTTTAGTGGACATGCCCCTACTCGCGGTATAGCGAGTAGGGGCATTGGGGAGACTTTAATCTCCCTTGTGCTATTATGGGGGTCATATTGACCCCCATAGAGTGAGGGGGGACCTGGGGGGCTTATGAAGTGGTGGGGAGCACAGCTCCCCACCGCTTCTGTCTTTACATATTACAAGGAGGGAGCTGCACGTCGGTAGCTCCCTCCTTGTAATAAACTGATCGAACAAACGAACACTGATACTCAGTGTTAGTTTGTTCGTCTGATTTTTTCTATTCATTCATTCGTCTGTCTGATGAATGAATGAATAGATGAAATTCCCGTTCGCATGTCCAGGTGTTTCACTGGGCATGTGCGGGAATCTCACAGTCTGTCTAGTGTGGGTAGATGACGTGTTCCTCAGGGACTTCACCTACCCACACAAAGATGGCGGCGCCCTGAATAAAGATCGGGGCAGAAGATACAGATTTAAAAATAGGTAATCTGGGGGGCTTAGGGGCATTTGGGGGTGACTAGGGGGTCAATTGGATGTAGTGGAGGCGGGAGGGGGGTTAAAAAAAAAAAACGGGAATCGGCATGACAGTGCCGCTTTAAGCTCTTCATATATGAGACCATCTTGAAAATAGATCCACATAATATCCTTCCCCTTCTTCTTGATCCCCCAGTCTCTCTTTGGCCCAGATTTTGATGAACATATAGAACCCTCGGAATGGTGTTTTTAAACATTTCATCACGCCTGGTTTTAGGTTGTCCTCCTTGGCCCTTGACACCAGCTGTAAACAAGACAACTCTAGTTGTGTTGAGCATTCTGATGTTGCTATGACTACTTTTGGTTTCATATCAGTGGATATAAATTATGTCATAAACGGTTTTCTGTTGCACAGGGAAAGTCAATGCTTCAGTGTCAAGCATGCAAAATGTGCAGTCTATTAACAGTCACTCACTCACTCAATCAATCTGCAATGGATGATATCAATGTAGCATTGATTGATAGATTCCTAAATGGATCCCAGGTACTGATTTCATATCAACCAATAGTTGTCGTTGTTTTTTTACTACAGTAGTAGTGTTTCACATTTATCTCAATAAATACTGGTTCTTACATTTATACTGGGAATAGATTATACCTTTAAATACTCTGCCAGAATATAATGTGACCCTACAATGGTGCCATCCAAGAAACTCCCCATCAGACATACATGTATGTACGTAGTGGGGAATCGCGATGCAGCCTAGAACAAAATCTAACCCTATTCAACTCCCCAGTAACGACAGACCACTTAGTATGGATGAAACAGGCCACAGCATTTATTATCACAAACTAAGTTACTGCTTAACACATCCATAACTTTATTTATTAAATATCTTCTTTTCTGTAACCAAAACGTTAGACATAAATAAGCATAAATTAACATATATACATATATAACTCCACACATAGTGTTATACAGTGACCCAACCGTCCTTGCCAATAAACATAGAGTGGTTCCTAATCACTACTCCCTCTCACCTCCCCCCTCGTCATAAAAATCATATATTTCCAATGCCTGCAATCAGCCGACCTTATCCACGCTCGATGGGCACGAGACCTCAGGCAACCTAAAGTTTAACCTTTGAAGCAGGGGAGGTTTGAGACCTTAAAAAACTTGTTCATCTCATTCCATATACTTAAACGTAACCTCAAACTCAATTGGCAAGGACATACCCCCGGCTAGCTGTGACTAAATATACTAATAGGGCGGGCGGGAGGGAAGCTGTTTGCTGGCCCGAATCCCAAGTGGCACTGAGGTAAGACCTCCCCCACACTAACTTACACAGAACATAATCCCACCCACAGACTCTTTCCCAACCAATCCCATGCATCTATCCCCACACTCCTACATGTGCCCTTGTCCGCTTAGCTGCGCTATCTCCCCAGGGCCTTTAACATTAATATGCGGTCAAAACATATCAAATGTACTTAAAGAAACACTCTGTCAGGGTTTCTTTGCTGTTTTAAACAGCAACCCTTTTCTGTTTCAGTGATTGAGTTTCAGTTGCAATTACTATCAGCTCCTTCTGCTTGTTGCCACGGTTACTCACCTGTGAGTAGTAATCAACCCTGCTGCTAATCAGTTCTGCCTATTTAAGCAGCTAAGCCCAGAACCTCCTTGCCCTTGCGTGGTTTCCTGTTTCCCAGAAGTCTCCTTGTTCCTGTGTTTCATGTTTGCTCCTGGTTCCTGACTCCAGCCTTGTTCCTGACTCCGCTGCTCTCCGTGCTCCTGATCCTGGCTTGTCTGACTACCCGCTCTGGTGACTGACCCCTGCTTGATTCCTGGACTTTGCTTTTGTTTATTATTTGTTATTTATTAATAAAGGTGTGTTTGCATCTACTTCTGTCTCTGTCTGGTTCCTGGTTCCTGACACACTCTAACATTAAGGATACAAAAAATTTTCTCACTATATAGATTTATCTCTCCCCCACCCTAAAAAAAACTTTACGTTTTAAAAGAAATAATGGGGGGGGGGGGGGGGGGCGGAGCCAGCAGCCGAACGGAGCGGCCACACTTTCCCGAGCTCCGAGCTTAGGATCTACAATATTGCGGTAAAACGGCAAAAACAGCACCAATACCCGACCTCAAGCGGTCACACTGCTACCTAAGGGGGTAATGGGTCAAAAAAACAAGAAGCAAAGAGCGGACAGGGGCCCCTTCTGCCACGATATTGGTGAGATGCTGCGAGGCCCTCTGAGGCCAGCATGGGACAAGATGGCGTCGGGAGACGATGGCTCCTCGTGCTCCTCTGAGGGTCTCTCCTACAACACTGGGGTAGGGACCTTGAGCAGTCAACCAGCAGTGCCAAAAACCAAGCCACCGGCTGCCGGAGACCCAGTCACAGCCGCCCAACTCAAGGATATGCTTTCTGAATTGAGAGCGAACATAGCGGCGGACATGGCCCCTTACAAAGACGCCATAGATGGGGCCGTGCACAAAATAACCCTCCTGGAGGCTAAAACAGACACTCAAGGCTCACCGCGGTGGAACATGCGCTGGCGGAGCTCCAGCAGAAACAAAGAGCCACAGCTGACAGAACTGAAGCCCTGGAGGAGCGCAGGAGGCGAACCAACCTGAAAGTACGGGGAATCCCAGACTCGGTGAGCCCGACTGACTTACCACACTATATACGACGCCTGCTTAACCTCCTACTGCCGCCGAAACAAGCCAAAGCGGTCAGGATCGAGGGCATGTTCCCAGGGCCGCCACCAGAAATTTTCGGGCCCCTAACAGAACAAATGGTCTGGGCCCCCCCCAATTCACAAAAAGTGCAAATAAATAATAAATATAAATATCAAAACAAACAAATAACGCAGGAAACAATGAGCAAATATATACAACAATGTGCAAATAGTGCAGTGCAAACAAATGTTACACAAATTGACCTGCTCTATGTGTTTTAATACAACTTACCAATGTAGTAATCTTCAGATGTCCTAGGAAGTTACAAGCACGTACGTGGTCATGTAACAGGCAGAAATACTCACCTTTCAGGAAAATTGCAGGTGTCCATCAGTCGCAAGGTCTGAGCAACAAGAAACAAACACACACACTGATGCACAGAGAAACACACAAACAAACATACATTCACAATGTGCATTTGGCTCTGTGTATTTCTAAATGTGTCTGAGAGTGTGTGTCAGACAGCAAGTATCCTTGTAAGTGAATGTGTGTGTCTGGGACCATGTGTGTGTCTGGGACCATGTGAGCAAGTGGAAGCTCGTATGTATGGGGGGCTGATTGTGATCTTTGTGCATTGTGTTTATGGAGAAGCTATATTTCACGACTGTGTATGATTACTGTCTTCAGGGTGTAACTGTGAAGGGGGAATATAGGGTTAACTTGGCAGAGTAAGTGTGACAGGCAGGAGCGTATTAGCCGTGAGGCAAACAAGGCATTTGCCTTGGGCGGCATTTTCCAGGGGGCGCCTGAGTTTTGTCCTGCCTAGGGCAGCACAAAACCAGGATACACCACTGGTGACAGGGCGAGGGGCGTGAAAGAGACAGGGGTGGGGGTGAGTGTGACAGAATGAGAGAAGTAGAGTGTGACAGAATTGGGGTGAATGTGGGGCTTAAAGTGACAGGGTGAGTGTGGCAGGGAAAGATTTGGGGATGAGTGTGACATAGTTGGAGGAGGGAGTGTAACAGGATGAGGGGTGTTAATAGAAACAGAGAACGTGACGGCAGATAAGAACCATTCGGCCCACCTAGTCTGCCCAATTTTCTAAATACTTTCATTAGTCCCTGGCCTTATCTTATAGTTAGGATAGCCTTATGCATATCCCACGCATGCTTAACCCCTTAAGGACCAAACATCTGGAATAAAAGGGAATCATGACATGTCACACATGTCATGTGTCCTTAAAGGACCACTATAGTGCCAGGAAAACATACTCGTTTTCCTGGCACTATAGTGCCCTGAGGGTGCCCCCACCCTCAGGGTCCCCCTCCCACCGGGCTCTGGGGAGAGGAAAGGGGTTAAAACTTACCTTTCTCCAGCGCCGGGCGGGGAGCTCTTCTCCTCCGATCCTCCTCCTCTCCTCCCATTCGGCTGAATGCGCACGCGGGGCAAGAGCTGCCACTAGAGGCTTTGAGGGCTGGATTAACCCATTTATAAACATAGCAGTTTCTCTGAAACTGCTATGTTTATAAAAAAATGGGTTAACCCTAGCTGGACCTAGCACCAAGACCACTTCATTAAGCTGTAGTGGTCTGGGTGCCTAGAGTGGTCCTTTAAGGGGTTAAAGGGACACTCCAGTGCCAGGAAAACACTGCAGGTCCCCTCTCCCTCCCACCCCCCATCCCAAGTTGCTGAGGGGGTTAAAACCCCTTCAGTGACTTGCCTGTATCCAGCGTCGATGTCCCTCGGCGCTGGGTCAGGATCCACTCACGCTCCTCCCCCACCGACATCAGACGGGGAGACCTATAGAGCATGCGCAGCCGTCGGCGGGGGAGACGCACACAAACAAACGCGCATTAGACCTCCCCATAGGAAAACATTGAAAAATGCTTTCAATGCTTTCCTATGGGGATTTCAGCGACGCTGGAGGTCCTCACATAGCGTGAGGACGTCTTGTGCCGTTATAGCACACTTTTCATGTGCTATAAACACAGAAGTGTCCTCTAGTGGCTGTCTAGTCTAGAAGACCGCCATTAGAGGAGTTAACTCTGCAAGGTAAATAATGTAGTTTATGAAACTGCAATAATTACACTTGCAGGGTTAAGGGTAGTGGGAGTTGGCACCCAGACCACTCCAATGGGCAGAAGTGGTCTGGGTGCCTGGAGTGTCCCTTTAAGGAGGATTAATATTCAGGTTCAGTGTGACATGGTTGAAGTGTGAATCAGTGAGTGTGACAGCATTTGGTGCTAGTGTGGCATGGTTGGAGGATGGAGTGTGACAGGATTGAGGGATTATTATGACATGGTGAGTGTGGCAGAGCGAAAGGTGTTGAGTGTGACAGGATTGGATGTATTAATGTGAGTGTGGCAACGTTGTTGGAGGGGAGTGTGATACAGGATTAGCAGGGATAGATGTGAGTGTGGCATGGTAAAGGGGATGACTTTGTGTGGGGGTGAGGGTGACAGTGAGTGAGTGGAGGTGTGGGTAGCAGTGATTGCGGGAGGGGATGGTGGCAGTGAGTGGGGGAGGTGAGGGTGGCAGACTGGCATTGAGTGGGGGAGGGAATGGTGGCAGTGAGTGGAGGGAGATGAGGGTGGCAGTGAGTGGGGAGGGTGGCAGTGATGGGGGGAAGGGATGGTGGCAGTGATGGGGGAAGGGAGGGTGGCAGTGAGTGGGGGAGGTGAGGGTGGCAGACTGGCATTGAGTGGGGGAGCGGGGGGTGGCAGTGATGGGGGGAGGGGAGGGTGGCAGTGATGGGGGGAGGGGAGGGTGGCAGTGATGGGGGGAGGGGAGGGTGGCAGTGATGGGGGGAAGGGAGGATGGGGGGTGATCTTCTTTCCTGCAGCAGCAGGAGGGTGGCAGTGAGTGGGGGAGGTGAGAGTAGCAGTGAGTGGGGGAGGTGAGGGTGGCAGTGAATGGGGGAGGTGAGGGTGGCAGACTGGCATTGAGTGGGGGAGGGTGGCAGTGAGTGGAGGGAGGTGAGGGTGGCAGTGAGTGGGGTGGCAGTGATGGGGGAAGGGAGGATGGCAGTGATGGGGGAAGGGAGGATGGCAGTGATGGGGGAAGGGAGGATGGCAGTGAGTGGGGATGGGAGGGTGGCAGTGAGTGGGGATGGGAGGTTGGCAGTGAGTGGGGAGGGTGGCAGTGATGGGGGAAGGGAGGATGGCAGTGATGGGGGGTGAGGGTGTCAGACTGGCATTGAGTGGGGGAGGGGAGGGTGGCAGTGAGTGGGGAGGGTGGCAGTGATGGGGGAAGGTGAGAGTGGCAGTGAGTGGGGGAGGTGAGGGTGGCAGTGAGAGTGAGACAATAAAATAACTTACCTCTGTCCCTGGTGATCTTCTTTCCTGCAGCAGCAGCACCCTCGTGGTCCCATGCTCTCCTTCCTGTCTGCAGCTCCGCCTCCACGGGTTCAGAGCTGCAGTCAGACCATGTGGAGATTGTCTCGCGAGCTCTGTTTGGCTGAGCTCGCTGACAATCAATCATGGTCTGCAGCTCTGCACCCGTGGAGGCGGAGCTGCAGACAGGAGTCACAGGGATCCGGATTTGTGCACTGTCTGCAGTCACAGTGCACGGTGACAGGCAGCTCTCTCCCGGCGGCACACAGGGGGGCCCAGCATCCAGCGGCACAGAGGCTAAGCTGCTGGGCCCCCCTACTGTCGGGACTTGAGCCCGCCCGACAAATGAGTCCTCTTCTCAGTCCCGGCCCGCACCAGCAATCCGGCCGCGGGCCGGGCCCCCCAGGACCGCCGGGCCCGTGACAATTGTCACGGTTGTCATGCCCTGATGGCGGCCCTGCATGTTCCGACTGCCGAGGCCGACGACTGCACCAGTGGAGGCGACGTCAGACCTAATAATTAGATTTCAAACCTTACAAGACAAGATCTCGATCCGTACAGCAGCCCGCGGGCACACTCCTCTGTTGTTCGAGGGTTCAACCCTATCACTGTTCCCGGACCTCACCAGAGGCACCATCGCATGGCGCAAGACCCTACAGCCACTACTGCAGAAACTACAGGCAAAGGACATTCCCTACCGTTGGGGGTTCCCGAGAGCCCTGTCCTTTACCCATCAGGGCGCGACATACAAAGCTTCGAATTTCCAAGAGCTGGAACGTCACCTGCAAGGCCTAAACCTGAACGAACCAGCGAAGACAGCCACAATGAGTCTGGCGGGAATGAACCCCTCCACTGTACCGGAGTTCACCCCCCGCACCACGCTACGCAAAACGCATGCCAGGGAAGAAACCTGAAATTTAACGCCTTAGTAGCTGGACTTTCATTCCCATGTCGGGCCAAAAGATGGACTCCACTGCATACTGAACTCAGATTTAAGCTACCGCAAGTTGTTATTGTTATTATTACTTTCTTTTTTACTTTCGTTATAGTTTTCCTCCGTTCCTCCACCACAAATAGTTGACCACCTGAGGTCACGCTCCCTTGGGGCTCCGACATACTGGCCACCTAATTTAATGAGAAAACATACGGAGACCCCCTAACATGTTTCCTCACTAGCACAACCTTGTGCCCCTAGGGATCTCGTTAATAGACACCCCGACAGCCCATAACCAAGGCCATACTAGTCTCACTCTACCAACTAGATGAGTATGGGCTGAAAGGGGAATCCCTACAGGCACACAGTGCGGGACCATAGCCGCCGCCTCACGCACCCCATGAGACAGTACTACCGCTAGCAATACCCTACAGCCCAGACACTCGCCTAGCGGCAAACATATCAGCCTGACGAGACACTTGGTAGCTCACCCGTACTGCCCAGACTCCAAGCCAGGCTCCCACTACTCGAGCTTGGGTAATAATGGTTAAACAATTATATAATAAACATTAATTTACAACTTTCCGTTCAACTATTAAACGACATGCAACAGTCCTTAGAATAGCTTGGCTAGTATAAGCCTTATTTCAACGCTCAGTGACAACATGTGCACCAGAATGGGCATGTCTTGCAACATTAATTATTATTATTTTCTTATGTTATTCGTCTAATGTCATTGTTTTGTATCACTCATGAACCTGCTGCATGTTCACGCAACCTAGATATTCCTGACCAGCAGGATAGAAAACTGCATGTTTAGCCTGTGACATTACAACTACACCAATAAGGGTATGGCTAGAATAACACTGTTAAGCATCAATAGTTATTTTTTTTTTTTTTTTTTTCATATTCACTTGTATTCTTCACTCTGCCATTCGGGCTGCATAGCACAGCCAAAACATTCATTTATTTACCGAATCTACTTAACGGATACGCTTCAAGTCTGATGATCCTTATGATTGAAGCACCGGCCTAGTCTTTTCAAGCAGACTTGTTTGTCCCAGCACTTAAAACACTGCAGTAGTATACAGCAAAGCCACCTAATTTACATATACTAACTTACTTTGCAGTAACACTTCACCATTGTTAAGCCTGTTATGTTGATCCTGCTTATACTTTATATCTTAAAAAATGTGCACAAACTCTTGCCAATGTTAAGCCTGTATGTATACATATAAGTTCGCTGTTGTGGCGTTTGATACTGTCATGTACCTATCTGCACAACAAAAATAAAGAATATAAAAAAAAAAAAAAAAAGAAATAAGATTTTCTTAGCTTTAGTTCCATATTGTGACGGTTTCTGTTTTCACCACAGATGCCAATTCTCTCCGGCTAAAATTATCTTTACAGATGAAGCATTCAAATGTTTATCCATTAAGCTGTAGTGGTTCTGGTGCTAGTAGTGGTTCTAGTGTCCCTTTAAATTGGTTTGTTGCTCTACGTATGCCTGGAACATTCTTTCAAGAGTCGTACTGTTGTTTGTGCGATCACAAATTTAGTGATGTATTCCCCTCCATTTAAAGCTGTAGTGGAGTCCTTTATTTTGCAAGATTTTCTGTGGCTGTGGTTCGGGTGGCTCCTTCTGGTATTGCTGATCCATTTGTCATTTATTTCCTTATATTATGGATTTTATTTTTTCTCCATATTTTCTTCAGTTGTCCAGTTGTTTGGATATGAAATCTCCATTCCATTCACCAAAATGTATCCCTAATTAAAAAAATAATAAAAAGAATTGCTCTTTGCTATCATGGAAAATATGTATATCTATCTATATGCATTATATACTTAACTGTGCACATAATACGTATTATGTAACTATGCAGCATTATATTACAAATACTGTTGACACATACACACTGAATACTTATTTAATATATAAATCTTAAATGCTAATGATTTACTCTAGACATATACTCGATATAAAAACTCTACATAAGTTCTATACATTGTATGCACTCTATACTCATGTATATGTAGATTATATACTCTATGTATACCTGTTATGCTTAAATGCACTATATACTATAAATGTGCTATATACATATATACACCATATATCCTGTGTATTCTATATACAATCTGCAATGTATAGAGGTATACACCTAATATACAATATATATATATACTACATTCAATAGTTATATACTCTATATATACTTGTCATGCTTAAATGTCCTATACACTCTACATGCACAACATACATATATACACCCTATACTCTGTGTATTCTATAAACAATCTGCAATCTATAGAGATATACATCGAATATACAATATATATACTACATTCAATAGTTATATACTCTAAATATACTTGTTATGCTTAAATGTCCTATACACTCTACCTGCGCAACATACCTATATACACCATATATCCTGTGTATTCTATATACAATCTGCAAAGTATATAGGTATATACCGAGTATACAATATATATACTACATTCAATAGTTACGTTATGTACAATATAAAGGGTGGGCCAATATTAAGAGTAGGATTTGACAGGTAAATAACTTGTTAGTAGTTGAATTTTTCAGTTGCAGGTACATATTATAACTGAGTCTTGGTAAATTCATCATGGGTAATTTTATGGAGTTACGAGAAAAAGTAGTGGAATTTAAATCTCAAAATGGCAGGTCCATTATTTTAACGCAAAGAGCTTACCACTGTCACTTCAATGTAAGCTGCCATCCTTTGTCCATCCTTTGAGCTGCTAAATACTTCCTGTGGGGAAATCTGAAGTTGTTGGTGTATATTAACAAGCCGTGTACACTTGAGCAGATCAAGGAGAATATCCATGCATAAATTCGAGTCTCTAACATTGGCTTTTGTAATGAACAATGCAATCGAAAGCGTCCAACTTTGCGAGGCGGTAATGGAACTCATTTAATAGACGTCATCTTCCGTACATAGTCAAGCAAATCTTCATACGCTGAGCATTCATTGTATGTAATATCATTGAAATTGGTTCATTCATAAAAAACAGTTATTCACCCCTCAAACCCTACTCTGAATTTTGGCAGACTTTAAACTATATACACAATCAAAATACATAAATGTACTTGACCGGTGTATAGTCGCCATATGGGCTGTCGGAAACTTGGACAAAACCCCCCCACATACCTAACCCAATAATACACTGACACTCTGGTATATGGGAAAATTTGTCCACAGCTTTATTAAATAATTATAATATATAACGATAATATTGCTTAATAATAAATTAACATATAAAACATGGGTCATTGCCCCCACCTTCCGCCCCTCGCATCTGTATCCTTCCTTTAATAAAGGGCAATGACCCCCAACATAACAGATACAAATATATAACGACAGTTTCCAACCACGCCAACTTGAACCGAACAAGTGCCAACCATAAGTAACCATGGCAGGGGTATACCCGGATACCCCTGCCCCACCAGGTTCTGAGCCACCTCCAGGACTCGAAACCACCATTGACCATAATTCTCCATGTTCCTCACGTTCCTCATAGGGAGCCTATGTCCTCTCTCTCAGCTCCCTATCCCGCCGCTGTGAAAAAACGGGATAACCCCTTATTTAATCATAAATATAGGGCGGGTGGGCGGGACAAACTAAACCGGGTAGGAAATTAAAAGTGAACATCACAAAATGGCTCCTCCCTTAAATAGCCAAACCCACATATCCCATAACCCACCTGTCCTGTCTGTTCCTCCTAGGCCCGCCTCCTAACCCCTGTCAAGGCCCTGTTCCGCTTAAGCTGTGCTTTGGCTACATGGGGCTACATGACCGGTGTATAGTCGCCATATGGGCTGTCGGAACCTTGGACAAAACCCCCCCACATACCTAACCCAATAATACACTGACACTCTGGTATATGGGAAAATTTGTCCACAGCTTTATTAAATAATTATAATATATAACGATAATATTGCTTAATAATAAATTAACATATAAAACATGGGTCATTGCCCCCACCTTCCGCCCCTCGCATCCGTATCCTTCCTTTAATAAAGGGCAATGACCCCCAACATAACAGATACAAATATATAACGACAGTTTCCAACCACGCCAACTTGAACCGAACAAGTGCCAACCATAAGTAACCATGGCAGGGGTATACCCGGATACCCCTGCCCCACCAGGTTCTGAGCCACCTCCAGGACTCGAAACCACCATTGACCATAATTCTCCATGTTCCTCACGTTCCTCATAGGGAGCCTATGTCCTCTCTCTCAGCTCCCTATCCCGCCACAAGCTCAGACCTTGACCCCTTAAGCTGTCTGAGCTCCGCCACCCCGGAGAAGGAACGCCCTCTGCATCCCCTCCTGCAGACCCAAGTTTAGCAAGTCTTAACCCACGGCCGAAAGGTGTACACCGTCCGAGCGGTAATACCCAGCCAACCCCTCCTCCAGCTCCTGGTGCCTAACCACCACTCCCCCCAGTTTCCTAACAAAACTCGCCATCAGGCTGTTCATCTTACCCCTGCATCTGTCAATGGCTACTGGGTCCCGTGCGTACCGCCACCGCCGCCTCGGAACAATCTCTGACCATACCAGCATCACCCCGGGAAGCAGATCCACCAACCTATTAAGATCCTGCTTCATCCATTATACCAACCTCCGTTGCGGGGTGAGGCCCAGGTCATTACCGCCTGCATGTAAAACTAGCATGTCCGGCCGCGCCCCTCCTGCGACCATCCGGAATATTGCCCCACAGACGTCCCCCCAGCAGAAACCCCGATACCCCCACCAGCGCACCACAAGCTGGCCTTCCGGAAAGCCCAGCTGCTGGCCTTGAGCTCGAGCTGCAGCCCTCCTTCCAGCCCAGAAAACGAAGGAATGACCCACGATCCAAGCGACCCGGCCTGGGGAAGAAAGAAAAAACAGGATAAAACACACCCGTACCCCCAAGGCCGCCCCAGAGCCCCCTAGGGATCCAACAGACCCAAGCGTACATATGAGCGGAACCTAACAGATTCCCATCTCCCAATCCGCTTGACTACCTCATCCCCCAAACCCAGGCGCGTAGCCTCTGTGGCCGCCCCAATACGAAAGGAATGGGTACCGTATGCGCCGGCATTCAGTCCCATCCGACCCAGACCCAGACTGAAAACCTTCTGAAATTGGAAGCGAGAAAGCGACGAGCCATCCGCGTGAACCAACAGGGACCCGCCAACCGCGGGTCTCCGACCCAAATACTCCGACACCGCAGCTACGGGGCACAGCGCCGAGCCCGGCAAAGCACCCAGCGCAACATCCCTGCCCTTACCATCCACATCCGTCTTGGACCTCGCTAAGTGTACCACCAGCTCCCCTCCCAGTATACGCACCCCCAGGGCCGGCGCGTCCATAAGGCGGCACAGGCGGCCGCCTTAGGGCGCACCGGCTCTGGGGGCGCAAAATTCCAGTGACCGGCAGGAGGGAAGTGCTCCCTCCTGCCTGGTCACCTCCTGGATCCCCGGAGCTGCTGGGAGGCGTGCGGCTGCAGTTGATTAGGAGGAGGCGGCGAGGGAGCTCTCTGATCTCTCTGACCGGCTCCCTTGCGCGCCTTTTGCTGATGCCGCGGGAGCCGGAATATGACGTCATATTCCGGCTCCCGCGGCATCAGAAAACAGCCTGCGAGGGAGGTGGTCAGAGAGATCAGAGAGCTCCCTCGCCGCCTCCTCCTAATCAACTGCAGCCGCACGCCTCCCAGCAGCCCCACTGGACCACCAATGAAAGACCCACGCCAGCACTCCAGGCAGGGAGGTAGGGTGGGAAATTTACATTTAATTTAGATAATTAATTACTGTGTGTGTATGTGTGTGTGCATGTGAGTGTGAGTGTGTGTGTGTTCGAGTATGTGTCTGTGAGTTTGTGTGTGTGAGTGTGTGTGTGTGTGTGTCTGTCAGTGAGTGTGTGTGTGTTTGTCTGTCAGTGTGTGTGTGTGTGTGTCTCTGTCAGTGTGTGTGTGTGTCTGTCAGTGAGTGTGTGTGTGTGTGTGTGTGTGTCTGTCAGTGTGTGTGTGTGTGTCTGTCAGTGAGTGTGTGTGTGTGTGTGTGTGTGTATGTGTGTCTGTCAGTGTGTGTGTGTTCGAGTATGTGTCTGTGAGTTTGTGTGTGTGTGTGAGTATGTATTTTTCTGTAAGCCTGTCTGTATGTATGTATCTGTATGACGGTATGCCTCTGTATGTATGTATGTGTCTGTATGTCTTGTACGTATGTTTCTGTATGTCTCTGTATGCATGTATGTTTGTCTCTGAATGTCTGTATATATGTCTCTGTATGCATGTATGTAACTGTATGCCTTTATGTCTCTGTATGTACGTATGTGTGTGTCTCTGTATGCCTGTATGTCTTTGTATGTATGTATGTATCTGTATGACGGTATGCCTCTGTATGTGTCTGTATGACGGTATGCCTCTGTATGTATGTATGTATGTGTCTGCATGCCTGTATGTCTCTGTATGTATGTTTCTTTATGCCTGTATGTCTGTATGTATGTGCCTGAATGTCTTTGTATGTATGTTTCTGTATGTGTCTGTATGACGGTATGCCTCTGTATGCATGTATGTCTTTATATGCCTGCATGTCTCTGTATGCATGTATATCTCTGCTTGTATGTCTCTGACTGTATGTGTCTGTATGTCTCTGTATGATTATTTCTGTCTTTGTATGACAGTGTACCTGTATGACTTTGACTGTGTGACTGAAAAATGATGCCTGTGTGCCTGTGGCTTGGGAGGAAAGACACACAGGTGAAGATGCATTTTTTTTTTTTTTTAATGAGGGTTGGGGGCGCCAAAATGCATCTTCGCCTGTGTAACTAAAAATCCTAGCACCGGCCCTGCGCACCCCCGACACCTGCAGGCCCCCTGTGGCCACCCGGGTGTTGCTCACCAACTCCCCGACGCGGAACGCCCCAAAGAAAGCCAAAATAAATGCCGCACGGAATAGCGACACCTCGAAGTCAGTGAAACAAATGTCAGGCAGCACCTGGACAAGCCTTTCCAGCACATGCACCGACACTGACCGCCTAGCATCGGGGACCCTCCGAGCCCTCCGATACCCTTTGAGCGCTTGCCTGACAATGAACGCCTTGGTAAGGTCCGCACCCCCATGGAGTTTGAACCAAAACGCCATTGCTGCCATGTTCCTGTCAATTACCGCCGGGGAGGCGCCCCCCGCCAGTAATTGAAAGGTGAACCACAAGAAGGCATCCAGAGGCGGTTCCCCTCGTACCCCTTGGCCCAGCCCGCCCCAAGAACGTTCCCATGAACTCCAGACCTTACTGTAGGCGGCCCATGTGGCCGGCGCCAGCGAAGCCTTCACGAGTCCGCCAAGCAGGACGCTCCAAGTTGCCACATCTCGACCGGGCACGGTTGACCCGCGTCCTGAGCCTCCGGAGCCATCGTCCGAAACCGGGACCACTGAAAACGAGACAGAGCGTCAGCTACCTCGTTCAAGTACCCTGGCACATGTCGCGCGCGAAAGACCACATTCAGGGACATGCACAACAAAACAAAGCGACGCAGCAGTGTCACCACCGGCTTAGATGCCGCTGATTGATTATTAACCGCGTGCACCACGGACATGTTGTCCGAGAAGAAAACTACCTTCCGGTCCCTCAACCGGTCCCCCCACAGAGCCAATGCCACCACCAGCGGGAACAACTCTAGAAAAGCCAGGTTACGCATGAGGGGGCTCTGCCCCCACGCCTCCGGCCACTTCTCAGCACACCAGCTCCCACTGAAGTAGGCCCCAAAACCCACGCTACCAGACGCGTCGGTATACAGCTCCAGCTCGGCTGTCGACACGCCCCCTTGCCGAAAGAACACCGTCCCGTTAAAGTCCCGTAGGAAGGTATCCCACACCCCCAAGTCCGCCCGCATGGACGAAGATACCCGCACGAAATGGTGAGGGGAACGAATCCCCGCGGTGGCCGCCGACAAGCTGCGGCTAAACACCCTACCCATGGGTATCACCCTACAAGCGAAATTGAGCATGCCAACCAGTGCCTGCAGGCGGCGCAGGGTCAATTTCCGCGCCCGCCGCACCTCGGCCACCACGCCACGCAACCCTTCCAGTTTCGTCAGTGGCAGCCGACATTCCCCCCACACTGAATCGATCTCCAGACCCAAGAAACTAAGGCACTCGGTCGGGCCCTCCGTTTTATCCGCCGCCAGCGGCACCCCAAAACAGCCCGCCACCCATTGAATAGTCCCCAACAAGTACTGGCACGCGGGAGAGCCGGCCGGCCCCACACACAGGAAATCATCCAGATAGTGCACCACCGCTCTATCTCCCGCTTCCACCCGCACCACCCATTCGAGAAATGAACTAAACTTCTCAAAGTAAGAGCACGAAATGGAACACCCCATGGGGACGCACAAATCCACGAAGTAGCCCCCTTCGAAGAAGCACCCTAACAGGTGGTGACACGCCGGGTGTACCGGGAGCAATCGAAAAGCGGCCTCGATATCCACCTTGGCCATCAACGCACCACGCCCGGCTCTCCTCACCAGCTCGACCGCCTGGTCAAACGATGCATAAGAGACCGAGCATAAGTCCCTATCAATGTCGTCGTTCACCGACTCCACCTTAGGAAAGGTGGTGAATAAGCCGAAACTTCCCTGTTTCTTTCTTGGGGACCACCCCGAGAGGAGAAACCCTAAGGCCCTCCAGCGGTGGGGCCGAAAAAGGTCCCGCCATCCTACCTAACCGCACCTCCTTGTCTAGCTTCTCCCGAACCACCTCCGGAAACTCCGCCACAGACTTGAGATTACGAGGGCACGCTGTGCCGCCCCTCTCCCTAAAAGGTATAACAAACCCTTGCCCGAACCCCACCCGAAGCAGCCCCGCGTCTGCCCTGTTACCGACGGCTTAGCCAGGGCTCCATCGCATCTAGCTTCACCAGGGTTAGCCCCCGGGGTAGCGGGAGACCCCCCGCCGCCAACTGCGGCAGAGGCTCCCGCCCCGCCCAGACTTTCCTTTCTTGAAACATCGTTGGAGCCCATGCGCCCCACCGTAGCCCGAGCACTCGTGCTTGAAGCGGCAGGCTGCGCCCCACTTGCACTGACCCTCATTAAAGAGCCAGCATAAGCCCTTCTAAGAGGCGGCCGACGAGGAGGACTGCCCTTTAGCGCCAGCCGCGTGCTGAAAGGGCTGCGCCTTCTGCGCCATCATGAGCTTTATCCAGAGAGGCAGGTCCATCTGGTCCCACCTCATGCCAGGATTCGCCGCCAGCCGCTGCCGGAACTGCTCATCATACCGCCACCATGCCAATCCGCCATAGGTGCGGTATGCCTCCCATATGCCGTCCAAGTAGCAAAACAGGGACGAGCAGGAGCCCGGCGACTTCTCCCCGATTACGCTGGCCAGGATACAGAATGCCCTCAACCAGTTACCGAATGACTTCGGTATCTTGCGATACCTCCGCCGTTTTTCCTCTTCCTCCTCCTTCTCGTCCTTCTTGTCCTCCTCCTTGAGGTCAGTAAAGTCCTCCAAGGGAAGAAGAGAGAAGATCTCGCAAAATTCCCCCTTCCAGATTTTGTCTTTCACCTCCTGCTTGAGGTGCACCCCCAGCGGGCCCGCGAAGGACACATACGCATGCTGCCTCGCCGCCTCCGACACCACACCCGTCAACTCCGCCCGCTCGCTCCCCGCCTCACCCACGCTGGAAGCCGCTACGGCCTCCCCGCCCGCAACCGCTGCCGGGGACCCTAGACCGGACCCCTCCTCCCCCCCTTTGTGCCCACACTTGCCCTACGCTACCCTGTGTACCACCCCCCGCTCCCAGTGAGTGGAGTAGTGATTGCAGTGTTTGTACTAGTGCACTGGACTGTAGCGATTCAGTAGACTCACCGGCCAAGCCCCTCGAGCCAGGGATACCCGGGGCTGCGCTGTCCGCCACTGCCCGTCCAGGATGAGCGACATCCGCCGACGTCCCGCCAACCAGGGAGCCCACCCGGTGCCTGGAAAACACTGACGAAGAGCGACTCCGGGACCTGGAAAGAGGAGAAGAAGTCCTGGGCAAGGCGTACTGTTCCCCCACCACCTTCCCGTCCCGAACCGGGGAGCGCCTGCCCACCGCCAAAGCCTCCCGCCGGGTGTCATCCCGCCGACGCACCCCAAAGGCCCGGAGAGCCCTGCCCCGTGGACTACGACTCCTACTGTCACCCCTAGATGCCATCCCCCGTCGATGCAACCTGGGGGACCCGGACCCCGCCGAACTCCCTGACGTTGAGCGCCCGCGCTGGGGCCTCCTTCTGCGCGCCCTCGGGACCCTAACTGGCGAGGGGCTAACACTACCAGACTCCGAACTAGCCCCCCCCTTTTCTGCCCCGCGCCCCACCCCCGCTTCTGCTCCTACAGCACCCAGACCAGGGACACACCCCCCGGGGCCCTCTAAGGACACGGACATTGGCACACCGCTCCCCGAGACCGCTATCCCCGACCGACCGGACCTCGGAGCCTTCCCCTTCCCTTTACCACCTACCGCCCCCCTAACATCTACCGGACCCGCGGGCCCCACCCTCTGCGCCCCTTGCAAACTACCGAGGAACCCCCCACCCTCCCCACGGAAGCCCGCCCTCTCTGCACTCCGCGAGACCCCTGTGCAGCCTCCTGCACCACTCCTAGAGGCCCTCCGCCCGACCCCCGCTCCCATGGGCAGCTCGCCCACCCTCCCATACGACCACCTGCTCCCTCGAATCGGACCGCGCTCCCCGTTTGCCCACCACGCCAAGGGGACCCCCGGAAGGGCCACCTGCACTTGCCTGCTGTACGCTGGGCCCGTCCTGGACCGTCCCGGTCCGCGTGCTGCCGTCCACCGCCAAGACCGATGGGGGCGCCCTCCTGGGCCGTGACCCCGCCTCGCCTGGCCCCGCACCAGGCCATCCCGCCGCCATCTTGGGTCTGGCTCCGTGCATGGCCCCATCCATGTTAGTGGGTGCGTCCGCGATGTCCAGGGCAGCCGCCCGTCTAGAGTCACTGCGCCGAAGCCCCGGCCGCACACTGGGAGGCAGAGCCTCGACCAGGCAGCTCCTGGGCCTGCTGCGACTTCCACTAGCTGCTTCCTGCACTCCCGTGCCACCGACCTCCGGTTCTCCACCTGGGCTCAAACGCCTCGGGGGCCTCCTGGCCCGCGCCGGGCGCGCACCTCCAGCATCTCGTCCGGCCGCCGCAGCCAGGACCGGGCCCAGCTGGGCCTGCACCCATTCCGCTCCCTGTTGCCGCGCCGCTGTCCTGATCCCCTCCAGAAGCTTCTCCACGACATCCATGGCCCTGCAGGGGAGACAAAAGAGAAAAGCCCTACCCAGCAAGTTTAGAGAGCACCGGGATGCACACAAACTAAACCGGGTAGGAAATTAAAAGTGAACATCACAAAATGGCTCCTCCCTTAAATAGCCAAACCCACATATCCCATAACCCACCTGTCCTGTCTGTTCCTCCTAGGCCCGCCTCCTAACCCCTGTCAAGGCCCTGTTCCGCTTAAGCTGCGCTTTGGCTATGTCCTCTCTCTCAGCTCCCTATCCCGCCGCTGTGAAAAAACGGGATAACCCCTTATTTAATCATAAATATAGGGCGGGTGGGCGGGACAAACTAAACCGGGTAGGAAATTAAAAGTGAACATCACAAAATGGCTCCTCCCTTAAATAGCCAAACCCACATATCCCATAACCCACCTGTCCTGTCTGTTCCTCCTAGGCCCGCCTCCTAACCCCTGTCAAGGCCCTGTTCCGCTTAAGCTGTGCTTTGGCTACATGGGGCTACATGACCGGTGTATAGTCGCCATATGGGCTGTCGGAACCTTGGACAAAACCCCCCCACATACCTAACCCAATAATACACTGACACTCTGGTATATGGGAAAATTTGTCCACAGCTTTATTAAATAATTATAATATATAACGATAATATTGCTTAATAATAAATTAACATATAAAACATGGGTCATTGCCCCCACCTTCCGCCCCTCGCATCCGTATCCTTCCTTTAATAAAGGGCAATGACCCCCAACATAACAGATACAAATATATAACGACAGTTTCCAACCACGCCAACTTGAACCGAACAAGTGCCAACCATAAGTAACCATGGCAGGGGTATACCCGGATACCCCTGCCCCACCAGGTTCTGAGCCACCTCCAGGACTCGAAACCACCATTGACCATAATTCTCCATGTTCCTCACGTTCCTCATAGGGAGCCTATGTCCTCTCTCTCAGCTCCCTATCCCGCCACAAGCTCAGACCTTGACCCCTTAAGCTGTCTGAGCTCCGCCACCCCGGAGAAGGAACGCCCTCTGCATCCCCTCCTGCAGACCCAAGTTTAGCAGGTCTTAACCCACGGCCGAAAGGTGTACACCGTCCGAGCGGTAATACCCAGCCAACCCCTCCTCCAGCTCCTGGTGCCTAACCACCACTCCCCCCAGTTTCCTAACAAAACTCGCCATCAGGCTGTTCATCTTACCCCTGCATCTGTCAATGGCTACTGGGTCCCGTGCGTACCGCCACCGCCGCCTCGGAACAATCTCTGACCATACCAGCATCACCCCGGGAAGCAGATCCACCAACCTATTAAGATCCTGCTTCATCCATTATACCAACCTCCGTTGCGGGGTGAGGCCCAGGTCATTACCGCCTGCATGTAAAACTAGCATGTCCGGCCGCGCCCCTCCTGCGACCATCCGGAATATTGCCCCACAGACGTCCCCCCAGCAGAAACCCCGATACCCCCACCAGCGCACCACAAGCTGGCCTTCCGGAAAGCCCAGCTGCTGGCCTTGAGCTCGAGCTGCAGCCCTCCTTCCAGCCCAGAAAACGAAGGAATGACCCACGATCCAAGCGACCCGGCCTGGGGAAGAAAGAAAAAACAGGATAAAACACACCCGTACCCCCAAGGCCGCCCCAGAGCCCCCTAGGGATCCAACAGACCCAAGCGTACATATGAGCGGAACCTAACAGATTCCCATCTCCCAATCCGCTTGACTACCTCATCCCCCAAACCCAGGCGCGTAGCCTCTGTGGCCGCCCCAATACGAAAGGAATGGGTACCGTATGCGCCGGCATTCAGTCCCATCCGACCCAGACCCAGACTGAAAACCTTCTGAAATTGGAAGCGAGAAAGCGACGAGCCATCCGCGTGAACCAACAGGGACCCGCCAACCGCGGGTCTCCGACCCAAATACTCCGACACCGCAGCTACGGGGCACAGCGCCGAGCCCGGCAAAGCACCCAGCGCAACATCCCTGCCCTTACCATCCACATCCGTCTTGGACCTCGCTAAGTGTACCACCAGCTCCCCTCCCAGTATACGCACCCCCAGGGCCGGCGCGTCCATAAGGCGGCACAGGCGGCCGCCTTAGGGCGCACCGGCTCTGGGGGCGCAAAATTCCAGTGACCGGCAGGAGGGAAGTGCTCCCTCCTGCCTGGTCACCTCCTGGATCCCCGGAGCTGCTGGGAGGCGTGCGGCTGCAGTTGATTAGGAGGAGGCGGCGAGGGAGCTCTCTGATCTCTCTGACCGGCTCCCTTGCGCGCCTTTTGCTGATGCCGCGGGAGCCGGAATATGACGTCATATTCCGGCTCCCGCGGCATCAGAAAACAGCCTGCGAGGGAGGTGGTCAGAGAGATCAGAGAGCTCCCTCGCCGCCTCCTCCTAATCAACTGCAGCCGCACGCCTCCCAGCAGCCCCACTGGACCACCAATGAAAGACCCACGCCAGCACTCCAGGCAGGGAGGTAGGGTGGGAAATTTACATTTAATTTAGATAATTAATTACTGTGTGTGTATGTGTGTGTGCATGTGAGTGTGAGTGTGTGTGTGTTCGAGTATGTGTCTGTGAGTTTGTGTGTGTGAGTGTGTGTGTGTGTGTGTCTGTCAGTGAGTGTGTGTGTGTTTGTCTGTCAGTGTGTGTGTGTGTGTGTCTCTGTCAGTGTGTGTGTGTGTCTGTCAGTGAGTGTGTGTGTGTGTGTGTGTGTGTCTGTCAGTGTGTGTGTGTGTGTCTGTCAGTGAGTGTGTGTGTGTGTGTGTGTGTGTATGTGTGTCTGTCAGTGTGTGTGTGTTCGAGTATGTGTCTGTGAGTTTGTGTGTGTGTGTGAGTATGTATTTTTCTGTAAGCCTGTCTGTATGTATGTATCTGTATGACGGTATGCCTCTGTATGTATGTATGTGTCTGTATGTCTTGTACGTATGTTTCTGTATGTCTCTGTATGCATGTATGTTTGTCTCTGAATGTCTGTATATATGTCTCTGTATGCATGTATGTAACTGTATGCCTTTATGTCTCTGTATGTACGTATGTGTGTGTCTCTGTATGCCTGTATGTCTTTGTATGTATGTATGTATCTGTATGACGGTATGCCTCTGTATGTGTCTGTATGACGGTATGCCTCTGTATGTATGTATGTATGTGTCTGCATGCCTGTATGTCTCTGTATGTATGTTTCTTTATGCCTGTATGTCTGTATGTATGTGCCTGAATGTCTTTGTATGTATGTTTCTGTATGTGTCTGTATGACGGTATGCCTCTGTATGCATGTATGTCTTTATATGCCTGCATGTCTCTGTATGCATGTATATCTCTGCTTGTATGTCTCTGACTGTATGTGTCTGTATGTCTCTGTATGATTATTTCTGTCTTTGTATGACAGTGTACCTGTATGACTTTGACTGTGTGACTGAAAAATGATGCCTGTGTGCCTGTGGCTTGGGAGGAAAGACACACAGGTGAAGATGCATTTTTTTTTTTTTTTAATGAGGGTTGGGGGCGCCAAAATGCATCTTCGCCTGTGTAACTAAAAATCCTAGCACCGGCCCTGCGCACCCCCGACACCTGCAGGCCCCCTGTGGCCACCCGGGTGTTGCTCACCAACTCCCCGACGCGGAACGCCCCAAAGAAAGCCAAAATAAATGCCGCACGGAATAGCGACACCTCGAAGTCAGTGAAACAAATGTCAGGCAGCACCTGGACAAGCCTTTCCAGCACATGCACCGACACTGACCGCCTAGCATCGGGGACCCTCCGAGCCCTCCGATACCCTTTGAGCGCTTGCCTGACAATGAACGCCTTGGTAAGGTCCGCACCCCCATGGAGTTTGAACCAAAACGCCATTGCTGCCATGTTCCTGTCAATTACCGCCGGGGAGGCGCCCCCCGCCAGTAATTGAAAGGTGAACCACAAGAAGGCATCCAGAGGCGGTTCCCCTCGTACCCCTTGGCCCAGCCCGCCCCAAGAACGTTCCCATGAACTCCAGACCTTACTGTAGGCGGCCCATGTGGCCGGCGCCAGCGAAGCCTTCACGAGTCCGCCAAGCAGGACGCTCCAAGTTGCCACATCTCGACCGGGCACGGTTGACCCGCGTCCTGAGCCTCCGGAGCCATCGTCCGAAACCGGGACCACTGAAAACGAGACAGAGCGTCAGCTACCTCGTTCAAGTACCCTGGCACATGTCGCGCGCGAAAGACCACATTCAGGGACATGCACAACAAAACAAAGCGACGCAGCAGTGTCACCACCGGCTTAGATGCCGCTGATTGATTATTAACCGCGTGCACCACGGACATGTTGTCCGAGAAGAAAACTACCTTCCGGTCCCTCAACCGGTCCCCCCACAGAGCCAATGCCACCACCAGCGGGAACAACTCTAGAAAAGCCAGGTTACGCATGAGGGGGCTCTGCCCCCACGCCTCCGGCCACTTCTCAGCACACCAGCTCCCACTGAAGTAGGCCCCAAAACCCACGCTACCAGACGCGTCGGTATACAGCTCCAGCTCGGCTGTCGACACGCCCCCTTGCCGAAAGAACACCGTCCCGTTAAAGTCCCGTAGGAAGGTATCCCACACCCCCAAGTCCGCCCGCATGGACGAAGATACCCGCACGAAATGGTGAGGGGAACGAATCCCCGCGGTGGCCGCCGACAAGCTGCGGCTAAACACCCTACCCATGGGTATCACCCTACAAGCGAAATTGAGCATGCCAACCAGTGCCTGCAGGCGGCGCAGGGTCAATTTCCGCGCCCGCCGCACCTCGGCCACCACGCCACGCAACCCTTCCAGTTTCGTCAGTGGCAGCCGACATTCCCCCCACACTGAATCGATCTCCAGACCCAAGAAACTAAGGCACTCGGTCGGGCCCTCCGTTTTATCCGCCGCCAGCGGCACCCCAAAACAGCCCGCCACCCATTGAATAGTCCCCAACAAGTACTGGCACGCGGGAGAGCCGGCCGGCCCCACACACAGGAAATCATCCAGATAGTGCACCACCGCTCTATCTCCCGCTTCCACCCGCACCACCCATTCGAGAAATGAACTAAACTTCTCAAAGTAAGAGCATGAAATGGAACACCCCATGGGGACGCACAAATCCACGAAGTAGCCCCCTTCGAAGAAGCACCCTAACAGGTGGTGACACGCCGGGTGTACCGGGAGCAATCGAAAAGCGGCCTCGATATCCACCTTGGCCATCAACGCACCACGCCCGGCTCTCCTCACCAGCTCGACCGCCTGGTCAAACGATGCATAAGAGACCGAGCATAAGTCCCTATCAATGTCGTCGTTCACCGACTCCACCTTAGGAAAGGTGGTGAATAAGCCGAAACTTCCCTGTTTCTTTCTTGGGGACCACCCCGAGAGGAGAAACCCTAAGGCCCTCCAGCGGTGGGGCCGAAAAAGGTCCCGCCATCCTACCTAACCGCACCTCCTTGTCTAGCTTCTCCCGAACCACCTCCGGAAACTCCGCCACAGACTTGAGATTACGAGGGCACGCTGTGCCGCCCCTCTCCCTAAAAGGTATAACAAACCCTTGCCCGAACCCCACCCGAAGCAGCCCCGCGTCTGCCCTGTTACCGACGGCTTAGCCAGGGCTCCATCGCATCTAGCTTCACCAGGGTTAGCCCCCGGGGTAGCGGGAGACCCCCCGCCGCCAACTGCGGCAGAGGCTCCCGCCCCGCCCAGACTTTCCTTTCTTGAAACATCGTTGGAGCCCATGCGCCCCACCGTAGCCCGAGCACTCGTGCTTGAAGCGGCAGGCTGCGCCCCACTTGCACTGACCCTCATTAAAGAGCCAGCATAAGCCCTTCTAAGAGGCGGCCGACGAGGAGGACTGCCCTTTAGCGCCAGCCGCGTGCTGAAAGGGCTGCGCCTTCTGCGCCATCATGAGCTTTATCCAGAGAGGCAGGTCCATCTGGTCCCACCTCATGCCAGGATTCGCCGCCAGCCGCTGCCGGAACTGCTCATCATACCGCCACCATGCCAATCCGCCATAGGTGCGGTATGCCTCCCATATGCCGTCCAAGTAGCAAAACAGGGACGAGCAGGAGCCCGGCGACTTCTCCCCGATTACGCTGGCCAGGATACAGAATGCCCTCAACCAGTTACCGAATGACTTCGGTATCTTGCGATACCTCCGCCGTTTTTCCTCTTCCTCCTCCTTCTCGTCCTTCTTGTCCTCCTCCTTGAGGTCAGTAAAGTCCTCCAAGGGAAGAAGAGAGAAGATCTCGCAAAATTCCCCCTTCCAGATTTTGTCTTTCACCTCCTGCTTGAGGTGCACCCCCAGCGGGCCCGCGAAGGACACATACGCATGCTGCCTCGCCGCCTCCGACACCACACCCGTCAACTCCGCCCGCTCGCTCCCCGCCTCACCCACGCTGGAAGCCGCTACGGCCTCCCCGCCCGCAACCGCTGCCGGGGACCCTAGACCGGACCCCTCCTCCCCCCCTTTGTGCCCACACTTGCCCTACGCTACCCTGTGTACCACCCCCCGCTCCCAGTGAGTGGAGTAGTGATTGCAGTGTTTGTACTAGTGCACTGGACTGTAGCGATTCAGTAGACTCACCGGCCAAGCCCCTCGAGCCAGGGATACCCGGGGCTGCGCTGTCCGCCACTGCCCGTCCAGGATGAGCGACATCCGCCGACGTCCCGCCAACCAGGGAGCCCACCCGGTGCCTGGAAAACACTGACGAAGAGCGACTCCGGGACCTGGAAAGAGGAGAAGAAGTCCTGGGCAAGGCGTACTGTTCCCCCACCACCTTCCCGTCCCGAACCGGGGAGCGCCTGCCCACCGCCAAAGCCTCCCGCCGGGTGTCATCCCGCCGACGCACCCCAAAGGCCCGGAGAGCCCTGCCCCGTGGACTACGACTCCTACTGTCACCCCTAGATGCCATCCCCCGTCGATGCAACCTGGGGGACCCGGACCCCGCCGAACTCCCTGACGTTGAGCGCCCGCGCTGGGGCCTCCTTCTGCGCGCCCTCGGGACCCTAACTGGCGAGGGGCTAACACTACCAGACTCCGAACTAGCCCCCCCCTTTTCTGCCCCGCGCCCCACCCCCGCTTCTGCTCCTACAGCACCCAGACCAGGGACACACCCCCCGGGGCCCTCTAAGGACACGGACATTGGCACACCGCTCCCCGAGACCGCTATCCCCGACCGACCGGACCTCGGAGCCTTCCCCTTCCCTTTACCACCTACCGCCCCCCTAACATCTACCGGACCCGCGGGCCCCACCCTCTGCGCCCCTTGCAAACTACCGAGGAACCCCCCACCCTCCCCACGGAAGCCCGCCCTCTCTGCACTCCGCGAGACCCCTGTGCAGCCTCCTGCACCACTCCTAGAGGCCCTCCGCCCGACCCCCGCTCCCATGGGCAGCTCGCCCACCCTCCCATACGACCACCTGCTCCCTCGAATCGGACCGCGCTCCCCGTTTGCCCACCACGCCAAGGGGACCCCCGGAAGGGCCACCTGCACTTGCCTGCTGTACGCTGGGCCCGTCCTGGACCGTCCCGGTCCGCGTGCTGCCGTCCACCGCCAAGACCGATGGGGGCGCCCTCCTGGGCCGTGACCCCGCCTCGCCTGGCCCCGCACCAGGCCATCCCGCCGCCATCTTGGGTCTGGCTCCGTGCATGGCCCCATCCATGTTAGTGGGTGCGTCCGCGATGTCCAGGGCAGCCGCCCGTCTAGAGTCACTGCGCCGAAGCCCCGGCCGCACACTGGGAGGCAGAGCCTCGACCAGGCAGCTCCTGGGCCTGCTGCGACTTCCACTAGCTGCTTCCTGCACTCCCGTGCCACCGACCTCCGGTTCTCCACCTGGGCTCAAACGCCTCGGGGGCCTCCTGGCCCGCGCCGGGCGCGCACCTCCAGCATCTCGTCCGGCCGCCGCAGCCAGGACCGGGCCCAGCTGGGCCTGCACCCATTCCGCTCCCTGTTGCCGCGCCGCTGTCCTGATCCCCTCCAGAAGCTTCTCCACGACATCCATGGCCCTGCAGGGGAGACAAAAGAGAAAAGCCCTACCCAGCAAGTTTAGAGAGCACCGGGATGCACACAAACTAAACCGGGTAGGAAATTAAAAGTGAACATCACAAAATGGCTCCTCCCTTAAATAGCCAAACCCACATATCCCATAACCCACCTGTCCTGTCTGTTCCTCCTAGGCCCGCCTCCTAACCCCTGTCAAGGCCCTGTTCCGCTTAAGCTGCGCTTTGGCTACATGGGGCTACAATATACTCTACACTTACTCTGCACATAATATGTATTATGTAACTATACAATCTGCAATGTGCACAGGTATACATTGAATATACAATATATATATATATATATATATATATATACTACACTCAATAGTTATATACTCTGTATATACTTGTTATGCTTAAATGTCCTATACACTCTTCATGCACAACTTACATATATACACCATACATCCTGTGTATTCTGTATACAATCTGCAGTGTACACAGGTATACACCAAATATACAATATATATACTACATTCAATAGTTACATAGACTGTATATACTTGTTATGATTAAATGCACTATACACTCTACAAACACTATATACATCTATACATATATACACCATATATCCTGTTTATTCTATATACAATCTGAAATCTATAGAGGTATACACCTAATATTCAATATATATACTACATTCAATAGTTACGTAGTCTATATGTTTTTGTTATGCTTAAATGAACTATAGAGTCTACAGGCACTATATTCATATATACACCATATATCCTGTGTATTATATATACAATCTGCAATGTATAGAGGTATACACCTAATATACAATATATATATTACATTCAATAGTTATATACTCTATATATACTTGTTATGCTTAAATGTCCTATACACTCTACATGCACTATATACATATATACGCCATATATCCTGTGTATTCTATATACAATCTGTAATGTACACAATTATACACCGAATATACAATATATATATATGTTACATTCATTAGTTATATATGCTATATATACATGTTATGCTTAAATGCACTATACACGCTACATAGACTATATACATATATACATATATACACCATATATCCTGTGTATTCTATATACAATCTGCAATGTATAGAGGTATACACCGAATATACAATATATATACTGTTGTAGAATTATTTTAACCTTTATTAAATTTCCCCATTAACTCCATTAACTTCATTATATGACAGACTTCCTAACAGCATTTAGAATATTAGCAAGAGAATGCATTTTCTAGAAGGATATGAGTAACACCGGAATTGTCAAGTTCCTGTAATATGTAACAATGTATGCCATAGTTAGATCATGAGAACGGTACTAATGAAATGTCCATTCACTAAAAAGCCTTGAACCTGACCTCTAATCTAACATCACTAACTACTCAAAATGGCGCCCAAAGCCCCCCTCCCATCGAGTAAAGCCTCGTGCTAGCAAGATGGCGCCTGGGCCATCGTGTCCACTCCCGTGTCCAAGATGACGCCACCTCTCGGTGGGAGGACATGTAGCCGGCCACTTAACACTTAAGCCAATAAATAATATTGATGGGTGGGTATTGACATAGCCACTTAACACCTAACCCAATTAATGATGTTTATTTGTTGTTATCTTGATATTCTATGATGATGTAATATTGCTCTTATAAGGGTCTGCGAGCCCGCTTTTTAACCAGATGCCATTAAATTTTCTCGAAGTTCTTTTAACCTGAACTCCATGTGTCAGTGTGAATTTACTTCTGCGTATACGCAATTTAATCATCTCAGATTTGGACAGGAACAGATAGTCATTCAAACATATTTGTTTGCTTAAAATAATCTATATCAATTGGCGCATCCAACGTGGGGCACCGGGTTATGGCCTTTGGCCAGTAAGCCGTCCGAGAAGACGCTGCTGGACGGAGGAATCCTGGGGGAAGGAAAGGAGACTGATCACCTCCCAGTACACGGTAGAGACTGCTGCAGAGCCTAGCCGGTATGTTCCAGCCCCTTTGATTGACCCGTCCCAGTGTCTGTGACTGCTACCGGGAGGACATCAAAGTCAGGTAATAACTTGCCCGGTGCCTTATTGTTACCCACCTGTTTACCTGCATTTTGCCTATCTGTTGCCTGGGTGTGCTTGTATTGGTCTGTCTTTAGCTTAAGTGCCCGGGTAGAGTGTTTGCCTGTTTACCCCTTTTGGGATAAAGGGGGGTGGACCTGTGGTAGTTTTCCTGGGGGTCCTCTGTTGCCTGTTTACCCCTTTTAGGAGCCACGTGGCGGTGGCTGTAAGGAAAAAGGGGGGTGGACCTGTGGAAGTTTTCCTGGGGGTCTTCTTTTGCCTGTTTACCTCTTTTAGGTGCTGGGTAGCTGCAGCAGTAAGGAAAAAGAGGAGGGGGGAATCTGTGGAGGGGTGTAGACTCACTGCTTCCTGGGGATTCCCCATGGTGTCACTTTGATAGCCTAGCTAGCCTCATTGTGCACATTGCTCTGCTTGCAGAGAGGTGGTACCCTCCAGCCTCGAGCGCTGAGGCTGGTGACATTCCAATTTTATTTGTGGCGCGTGGATTTGGGCAGGCATTGCTGTCTCCATCACCACGTGGTAGTGAGACTTACGGGTGGGTCCGTAGGGGCGCTACGGGAGTGAGGGAAGTGGTGGTCACGTTTATCGGTCCACTTTAACGGGGGAGGCATACGGATCTCGGGCCGGTGTTAGCTGTTTTCCGTGGCCGCTGGTAGTGAGACTTGAGGAAGTCATTCTCCGAGCGGGGACACTACGAGGTTGAGGGAGGTGGCTTTGGCCACATGAGTAAAGGAAAGGGACTACTGTTGAATTTATTTGAACTGTGATGCATGCACTGTATTTCAATTGAAATGTTGTTTTAATTGGGAGTCATTCAAACTCCTGTGTCTGTCTCTACTTTTACTTTTTACTTTTACTCTACTTCCTGTGTTATTTACACTTTCCCCTCCTATTTCTCTTTGTGAGAGAAGTGATTGGTCACACACTTCTCACCTCGCTCCAATCCGTGGCTACCTCGGGTAGGCGGAATAAGTGACTAGTCTACGTTTTGGGAAGACGCACGTAGGGACCCACCCTTCACGTGGCAGTCGAGCATTGTAGACACTCTGTTTAATTTTCTTCCTCTATATCTGGGACGCCTTTTATAGGGGGAATGGGACAGGGGTTAGATAAGCCCAGTAAGGGCTGGTTAGCGTGTGATCTAGTTGAAGACAGAGAGGGTGAAGAGATGGTTAAGGGAGTTGAAAAGATTGCTAAAGTGTGTAGAATTGCTGTACCTTCATGTGGTAGATTACAGCCAGAGAGCTGGCGCAGATTACTGACAGAGAAGAAAGGCAAGCTTACAGATAATGGTTTGCTTCGTACAGCAGAAGCTTGGTACAGAGTAGCAAGAGCTATTCAGCAGGAAGGTTGGGTTGAGGAAGAAATTGATCACAAAGGTTTAAAACTGTATGTATATCATAATAATTATGTTGCTGGGGGGTTCCCTCAGCCAGCGCCCCAAAATGGCGCCCAGGGGATGTCCATTCCCAAGGTTCAGTCAGCAATGAGTGACATTCAGCTGACCATGTTCCCAACCCCTAACTCTCCCATCACCCATCCCGTCATCGCCCCTGTTTGCCCGGTCCTGAATTCTGATGGATCTTTATTCTCCCCCCATCATCCCTACAACTACCATCACCCTCATCCATCCCTGCACTAACTTCCCTGTCTAATCCAGCTATTTCATCCGTCATTCCTGCTCTACGCTCTCTCTCCGTCAATAACCCTACCCTCCCACTTGCATCCACCCAGTCCACTAACCCCTCCTCACTTGCTATTACCCATCCTACTACACCCGCTTCGGTGCCTCCTAATACACCTGCCTCTGTTAATCTCTCTCAGTCCTCCCTTCTGCCCACTCCTCCCGCAGCCCAAGTTCCCGCCTCCGCACCTTCACTTCCCTACCCCGGATATCCTACCTCCCTTCCTAATCCTTGCCCAGCTTTCCCGCCCTCCCCAGGTTCCGCCTTAGCCCCTGCCCAGATGGCTTGGCCATACCCCTACCCCTACCCCGTGACCCTGTCCTATCCAAACAATCCCTACTTCCTTTCCCTAGCCACACCCCAGGCCCCGTTCACGCCCATCCCGATACATTCTGCCCCGGATGTGCCCACATCCAACATGGCCGCCACTACCTCTCTTGACCCTAACGCAGCTTCCTTTCATGCATCCAATATGGCGGCCCCCAGTAATCCAGCACCCCTAATGCCGATACTTCCTAATGATTTCTCACCCCGAGCTCATAACCCACTGGCCACCCCGGCATCCGGGATCCCCTCATATCCCCCGGTCCTGACACCTCAAGCAGCTCCACTTCCCAGAGGGGTCCAGGTCACATACGAAGATGAGTATGAAGAGGCTGGCTCTCATGGTTACCACGGCTCACCGGATGCCATAGAACCTCAGCCTCGCTGTTCCCTCGATGATCCCTTCGGACATATGGGCCGGGGAGAGCAGGCCCCTCCTAAATATGTTTCTTTTAATCCCACTCAGGCTAGTGCTCTGATGAAATCACTCCCTGACCCAGAAAAGCAACCAATGCCTTTTTACCGAGGGATAGTTCAGATTCAAAAGACCTATTCCGCTGTATGGCGTGATTTACTAAGCATTTGTGCCATTAAGGCCGGAGATGCATACTGGCCTAGCATAGCCCGCCACCTCAGCACAAATTTGCTTGAGACTGATATTGATTATTCTTCAGGAATAGCATTCTGCAACCAGCTAAAGGACTGGTCTAAGGATAAACTTGCGGATCAGGCTGCAGGCCTTACTCATATTGTACAGGAAAAAGGAGAATCAGTGGAGAGGTCCCATGCAAGACTGTTTCAAGTGTTCACAGATTTGGGATTTGATCTTACTAATAAGATTCATTCTCAAATGCTGTCCGGTGCTTTTGTCCTAGGCATCAAAGAATCTATACGCAAGGGAATCATTGCTGCACGCCCTGAATTTAGAGTTGTTCCTCTGGATACATTACTCCAAGTTGCTAGGGGACTAGAATCTACTCAGACTCCAAGAAAGGCCAATTCAGCCCCCCTTATGGTGTCCTGTCCTGGCACTGTCCCCAGAGCTACCAGACCCGAGGGTGGATTCTGCTTTAATTGCAAAGCAAAAGGACACTTCAAAAATGAGTGCCCAGAACCCAAGAAAGTGATCAAGTCTGCTCCTGCCCCCAAGGCCCCAAAAGCCATTCCACTTGTTGAGGAGCCAGATGATTAGGAAATTGGTAAGCCTGTGTCATTAACCCCTGTCATGGCAGTGTCTTCAGGGGATCAAGGGGGGCCACTTACCACTGTGACCCTACCCATTGAAGGACAACCTACTACATTTCTTGTTGACACAGGTGCAGCCCGAAGTGTTCTATGAGAACAAGACCTGCCAGACCCTTCATTTCTGTCAAAAATTGATGTTTCCTGTGTAGGAGTGGATGGCCTACCAAGACAAAGTCCTTTAACAACTCCATTACGGGTTGGCAACTATCCTAGCTTGCTTGCTTGTTTTGTGGTATCCTCCACATGCCCCATTAACCTGTTAGGCGCTGATGTCCTTTCACGTCTGCAGGCATCTATCATCTTCACTCCAGATGGACAGGTAGAATTATCTACCCCTCTATCTGTTTCTGACACCTCAGCCTTATGCTCCCTACCTCTGATGCTACATCTTGAAGAACCCCATGGGGATGCAAATTTGCTGAGGTCTAATTTCCCTGATTCACTAAGGACAGATGTTCCTGCAAAACGGTGGTCCACAGGCCCAGAGGACATAGGACACCTAAAAGTCCCACCTGTGATGGTAAAGCTCATTCCGGGAGCAAAGTTACCAAGGAAATCACAGTACCCTTTGAAACCAGCACAAGCTGCAGCTATCACAATTCAAATCCAAGCACTCCTGGAGAAGGGTGCTCTTGTCAAATGGGAATCACCATGCAACACCCCGTTGTTTCCTGTGAAGAAAAAGACACCCAAAGGAGAACCAGAGAAGTACAGAATGGTCCAGGATCTCCGTGCAGTGAATAAAGCAACAGTTCTGGACACCCCTATTGTGCCAAACCCACACACTCTGCTCTCTGGAGTTCCACCTTCTGCAAAATACTTCACAGTCATTGATCTGGCCAATGCCTTCTTCAGTGTACCCCTGGATCCAGTCTGTCAATACCTGTTTGCCTTCACACATGAAAAACAACAGTATACATGGACTGTCATGCCCCAAGGGGCACAAAATTCCCCAAGTCAATTTGCAAAGGCCATGTGTTCTATTCTTGATCCATGGCAATCTGACCATCCAGAGGTTGTCTTGCTTCAGTATGTGGGTGATTTGCTGCTCTGTGGGGATGACATACCCACAAAAGAAGAATGCTCAATTAATCTCCTTTGCTATTTAGCAGAACAAGGATGTAAAGCTTCACGTCTCAAGCTTCAATTCTGTCAACCTACTGTTATCTTCCTTGGCCATTGCCTATCTCAGGGTACTAGACATCTCACCCGTGACCGAGTTAGAGCAGTACTGGATATTCCACCTCCAAGGACTTCAAAGTCTCTACATGCCTTTCTAGGCCTCATTTCCTACTGCCGTGCCTGGATCCCAGAAGCTTCTCTGCTCATGCAACCACTCTATGATACCCTCAAATCAGACCCATTCTGCTTGACCACAGAGGCCCATGACAACTTCTGCACTCTAAAACGTGCTATTGCATCTGCTCCTGCCCTTGGCCTTCCAGACTATACCAAACCCTTCAAGTTATTTGTCTTTGAAAGACAGGGTCATGCTACAGGAGTTCTTACCCAAGCACATGAATCTAGAGGACGACAAAGGCCTATTGGATTTTTCTCCTGCCAACTGGATCTGGTGGCCAGAGGAACCCCTTCTTGCCTTCGGGCCGTTTTTGCAGCCAAAGAACTGATTGAAAGAACTGCAGACCTGGTCCTTGGCCACCCTCTAGTTGTTTTGGCCCCTCATGACATTTCTGCCATCATCAACCAAGTACAACTCAAGCATTTCTCTCCTGCCAGACACCTCCGTCTTCAATGTCATCTCCTCTTACCTGACAACATCACCATACAAAGATGTCAGGTTCTCAATCCGTCCACCCTTCTCCCACTACCTGAGGGGGGTATCTACTATGGGTTTATCATGGATGAAACCTATGTTTTCCTTCTTGCTGGCACCATCAAGAAGATGCATCCCAAGTTATCCTTCTATGACGGACAAACACCTCTCTGTGATGGAGCAGGATATGCCTTCTGTACCATGTGGTACAAGCCAAACATCACTCCTGAACCTTGCTATGAAGATGAGCTCTATCATCTGGTAGAGGTGAAACTTACTTCACAAGACTTCTACTGTGACTCTGAAGGTAACAGCATGGTCTTGATTCATCTACCTTCAGAACTCAAACATTTGTATCGTCATTGGGACATTGCCATTCCACATGTCCCTGTCACCAAGTTAAAGACAAGATCATGGAATGATCTTGGGCCCATGGCAAAATTATGGGCCACCATGAATGAATCACAGCTACAGGAAAATGGCGTTGTCAAATACCCAGCAACTGACCATCTAGAAGCATGGCCACGCCACTTCCTGGAAAATGAATTTCAAGATCTGGTCATAGTAAATGACTATGACCCAGAGACACCTCATGACTGTTTTGAACAGATGAAAATGGAGACAACACATTTACCAACTGTGCATGAGGATCCACTAGTAGATCCTGACCTCATTCTGTTTGTGGACGGCTCAAGGTATGCTGATGAAGAAGGAAAATACCACACAGGATATGCCGTAACCACAACAGATGAAATTATCAAGTCATCATCTTTACCATCAACAATGTCTGCACAAGAAGCCGAATTGCAAGCCCTGACTTCAGCGTGCAAGATCTCTGAAGGAAAGCGCGCCAACATCTACACTGATTCAAGATATGCATTGTGCGTGGCACATGACTTCGGATTAATTTGGAAAACAAGAGGATTTCTTACCACTGCCGGTACGCCAGTCAAACACAGTTCTGCAATCAAGGAACTAATGGATGCCCTCCTACTCCCAGAAGAAGTGGCCATTTTGAAAGTTAAAGCACATGGGAAACTGGTTACAGATGAAGCAAAGGGCAACCATTTGGCTGATCAAGCTGCTAAGCAAGCGGCAAGAGAATTGCAGGAAGTGGATGAAGGAGTGTCCGGACACGAAGAAATTCCTATTTTTACATTGCAGACTCTTCCTACTGACCTAAGAATCCTACGGGAACAGCAAGCTGCAATTGCCCCTGAGGAAATACAGAAATGGAAGAAGAGAGGAGCAGTCCTAAAAGATGGAGTATACTACAACAATTTTAGATTCTGTCTCCCTAAGAATTTATATCCAGCAGTCGTCCAATGGGCACATGGACCTGCACATCTGTCAAAAGACCTAATGGCTTCTCTCATACAGAAGTATTATGAAGCACCTGGAATTACAACACTGGTCAACAACTTCTGCAAGGCCTGTGTTATTTGCGCAAAATGCAACCCAGGAAAACCAACCAAAGTGCCCTTGAAACACCTGGCTAAGCCTATGTACCCATTCCAGAGAATTCAGATTGACCACATACAAATGCCAAAGAGTGGTCCCCATGAATATGCACTAGTAATAGTGGATATGTTTTCAGGCTGGCCAGAAGCCTACCCAGTAACCAATATCACTGCCAAAACAACAGCAAGACGTCTGCTCACAGAGATTGTATGTAGATTTGGACTACCAGAAGTTATTGAGAGTGACCAGGGCCCAGCCTTTACAGCAACAGTGACTAAAGAAATTTGGACCGCTCTGGGGGTGACCCTAGCTTTCCACACCCCTTACCACCCACAAAGCAGTGGCAAAGTGGAACGCATGAATGGTACCCTAAAAGCTAGAATGTTAAAAATGTCACAAGAAACAAAGATGCCCTGGCCAGAAAGCTTGTCAATAGCTTTATTCAGCGTAAGACACAACTAGAGGGAAGCACTCACTATCCCCATATGAGATCCTATTTGGGACTGCACCCAGACTAGGTTGTTATTACCCCCAACAGCTTCAGCTTCAAACTGATGTTTTGGTAGATTATGTGACTGAACTTGCAAGTGCTTTGAACAAGATACATGCCCAAGTTTTCTCTTCAATTCCAGATCCCGATTTGGATACGGGTACCCACAGCCTGCTTCCCGGAGATTGGGTCCTGGTCAAGAGATTTGTGTGGAAACACACCCTGGAACCAAGATTTGACGGACCATTCCAAGTTCTCCTGATCACTTCAACCTCCGTCAAGTTGGCTGGCAGGCCACATTGGATCCACGCTTCCCATTGCAAGAAGACTCCTGCCCCAGAGGAAGCAGACACCGCACAACCATGTACCCCTGGTACATTATCACCTTAATTAGCCTAATTAAGGCCCAACAAGTAGCCATTACTAAAGATGCCAGTGGGTATACCTTCTGGTACAATTCCTCATGTACCCGAGTGGCTACATATACTTTTGACTATTGTGACATTGTAGACTGCCCATTTCCTACGTCACAAATTCAAACCATCTATAGAGATATACCTCATGTAAAAGACCCCTATGTTTGTGTAGTTGACAAACAATGGGGGCATAACTGTAACCATTGGGGGGCTGCAGGGTGGAATGCTGGGCCTGCCTGGGGTTACAAACCCAAAAGTGCCTTGTCTAAGGTAGATGACCATGGTAGATCCCTCCTCCAAAGAATGACCCTAAGGAAACCTGGAGGAGGTACAGCCATGAAATTAATTCTAAACATAGAGCATCCCAGTCCAACGGATGCAGACCAGTACGTAATGGGAATGTATTGGAATGTATTGGTTCTTATAATAAATTAGGGCACTTCTACCTAAAAGATATGTGCCACTCTCCAGAGTGGCAAGGGGCTGCCCACATGGTCCCAAACCCATTAAAACCACACATCCAGTCCTTTAAAGACATGATGGCCATTGCTAATCCCACCTTTGAAGATACCATGGCCGCTGAAACAGGTTTTAATGATGTTAATTTATGGTTGGAATGGATGAAATATAATGCCAACAAACATAACAGAACCGCATGCTATGTGTGTGGTGGTGCCCGGCCTCACCTCGGCACCGTACCCTTGACCCTGCCATTAGAAATAGAAGAGTGCATCTTAAGTCTTTTTGCCTACCATTACAATTTTAACAGGTCCCTCTGCAAAGCATGGACAGTAGAGTATCCCCTCCTAATCAAGGATGTCAAACCCCCAGATGGTGTTACGGTCTATAAGGGAAATTACACCTGTTATGCCAATTATGACGGAATTGGTAAGTTCATGGGTAACTTTACCAAAGGATATTGTGCCACCTACAGAACTGTACCTATGTACCTGTTACAATTGCATACTAGGTCATTAGGAGATATATACTGTTTGTGTGGGGATTTACAGCTAAGATCCAGAATGGACAAGGAATGGTGGGGGGAGTGTACTCTGGCTAAAGCCATCATGCCTATACATATTATCTCTGACACACACCCTGACATACATGAGTCCATACACACACCAGCCAAGGTTAAGCGTGAAGCCCCAGTAAGAGGCAGTTTTGACCCCCACATTTATATTGATGCCATTGGGGTGCCTAGGGGGGTGCCTAATGAATTTAAAGCAAGAGATGAATTTGCTGCGGGGTTTGAATCACTTTTTACCATAGTTACTGCAAACAAGAATTTAAATTGGATAAATTACATTTATTACAACCAACAACGCTTTGTCAACTACACCAGAGATGCCCTCCAGGGTTTAGCCGAACAATTGCAGGCCACATCCCAAATGTCCTTCCAGAACAGAATGGCCCTAGATATGATTCTAGCTGAAAAGGGGGGCGTATGTAAAATACTGCCCGACACCATGACCTGTTGTACATACATCCCAGAAAACACAGGTCCTAATGGTAAAGTCACCTTGGCCATAGAGAAATTAAATAAGCTCTCTGAAGAGTTAAAAAGGAATTCTGGGGTAACAGATCCCTGGGAAAGGTGGTTTGGGTGGATGACAGGATGGCAAAAAGCTTTAATTCATATTGGTATGGCATTACTAATTTTTCTTTTTATTCTCGCTCTTCTCGTTTGTTGTGTCCTTCCCTGTCTAAGAAAACTCCTGCAGAAGACTGCAGACCAAGCGGCACCAACGTTTGCACATCTGACAGTTGATGACCAAGATTTCCAAGATTCCAACTCACCCTGTATACCGCTGCAAACTATCCCTTTTACTGATAAAGTGCAAGAGTTTTAGGTAGGGAATCAGCTTAGGGACAGCGTCCGTCTCTATGGATAGACTGCCGTGCGGAGATGTGGTGGGCAAGCCACCGCGGGATACCAGCGGAGTGAAGAAAGTTCCTGACCGTATTGACGGATGAGCTGCAGCCTATTAGGGACAGAAAGGGACAGAATTGCACTTTGCAATAACACCTAGCTAGTGGTCATGGGGTTTCTGTGCCTTTGGGCTAACACGTCTTCTGGTATTAACAAATAAAGTTTATCTTTTTAGCGCCTAACATTTCATAGGGGGGACTGTTGTAGAATTATTTTAACCTTTATTAAATTTCCCCATTAACTCCATTAACTTCATTATATGACAGACTTCCTAACAGCATTTAGAATATTAGCAAGAGAATGCATTTTCTAGAAGGATATGAGTAACACCGGAATTGTCAAGTTCCTGTAATATGTAAGAATGTATGCCATAGTTAGATCATGAGAACGGTACTAATGAAATGTCCATTCACTAAAAAGCCTTGAACCTGACCTCTAATCTAACATCACTAACTACTCAAAATGGCGCCCAAAGCCCCCCTCCCATCGAGTAAAGCCTCGTGCTAGCAAGATGGCGTCTGGGCCATCGTGTCCACTCCCGTGTCCAAGATGACGCCACCTCTCGGTGGGAGGTCATGTAGCCGGCCACTTAACATTTAAGCCAATTAATAATATTGATGGGTGGGTATTGACATAGCCACTTAACACCTAACCCAATTAATGATGTTTATTTGTTGTTATCTTGATATTCAATGATGATGTAATATTGCTCTTGTAAGGGTCTGCGAGCCCGCTTTTTAACCAGATGCCATTAAATTTTCTCGAAGTTCTTTTAACATGAACTCCATGTGTCAGTGTGAATTTACTTCTGTGTATACGCAATTTAATCATCTCAGATTTGGACAGGAACAGATAGTCATTCAAACATATTTGTTTGCTTAAAATAATCTACCGTATATACTCGAGTATAAGCCCAGTTTTTTAGCACATTTTTTGTGCTAAAAAAACCCAACTCGGCTTATACTCGAGTCAATAGTCTGTATTATGGCAATTTGCATTGCCATAATACAGACTGGGGGAGAGGGGGGCTGGCAGAGCTGTAACTTACCTCTCCTGCATCTCCTGTCAGCTCCCTCCTTCTCCGCGCCGTCCGTTCAGCACCTCGGTCAGCTCCCACTGTAAGTCTCGCGAGAGCTGCGGGGTCATAGTGCGGCCGCACACTGGGAGCTGACAGAAGGAGCTGCACGGACGGCGCGGACGAGGAGGAGAGCTGACAGGAGCTGCAGGAAAGGTAAGTTACAGCTCTGCCAGCCCCCCTCTCCCCCACTGAACTACCAATGCTGGACCACCAGGGAAGGAGAGCCCCCCTCCCTGCCATATATCAAGCAGGGAGGGGGGACGAAAAAAAATAATTAGTAATAATAAAAAAATAATAATTAAATAATAAATAATAATACAAAAATAATAATAAATTAAATAAAAAAATAATAATACATAATAATAAAAAAAATTAAAATAATAAAAAAAAATTAAAAAAACATTGCCCACCCCCCACCAAGGCTCTGTAACACACACACACACACACACACTGCATTCATACACACACTCTGCATTCATAAACACACACTGCATTCATACACACACACTGCACTCATACACACACACTGCACTCATAAGCACACTGCACTCATACACACAATCTGCACTCATACACACACACTGCACTCATACACACACACTGCATTCATACACACACACACACTGCATTCATACACACATGCTGCACTCATACACACGCTGCACTCATACACACGCTGCACTCATACACACACGCTGCACTCATACACACACGCTGCACTCATACACACACTGCATTCATACACACACACTGCATTCATTATACACACACTGTAAATAAATATTCAATTAATATATTTTTTTAGGATCTAATTTTATTAAGAAATTTACCAGTAACTGCTGCATTTCTCACCCTAGTCTTATACTCGAGTCAATAAGTTTTTCCAGTTTTTTGGGGTAAAATTAAGGGCCTCGGCTTATATTCGGGTCGGCTTATACTCGAGTATATACGGTATATCAACACTACATTCAATAGTTATGTTATGTACAATATAAAGGGTGGGCCAATATTAAGAGTAGGATTTGACAGGTAAATAACGTGTTAGTAGTTGAATTTTTCAGTTGCAGGTACATGTTATAACTGAGTCTTGGTCAATTCATCATGGGTAATTTCATGGAGTTACAACGAGAAAAAGTAGTGGAATTTAAATCTCAAAATGGCAGGTCCATTATTTTAATGCAAAGAGCTTACCACTGTCACTTCAATGTAAGCTGCCATCCTTTGTCAATCCTTTGAGCAGCTAAATACATCCTGTGGGGATATCCAAAGTTTTTGTTGTATATTAACAAGCCGCGTACACTTGAGCAGATCAAGGAGAATATCCGTATATAAATTTGAGTCTTTAACATTCGCTTTTGTAATGAACAATTCAATCGAAAGCGTCCAACTTTGCGCGGCGGTAATGGAACTCATTTAATAGACGTCATCTTCCGTACATAGTCAAGCAAATCTTCGCTGACTATTCATCTACGCTGAGCATTCATTGTATGTAATATCATTGAAATTGGTTCATTCATAAAAAACTGTTATTCACCCCTCAAACCCTACTCTGAATTTTGGCAAACTTTAAACTATATACACAATCAAAATACATAAATGTACTATATACTCTACACTATATAAATATTTATTTAATGCACATATATACACTTTTAACACCATTGACTTTATGTATTTATACTCTTTATAGTTTATAAACATATATATATACACTCTCAATTAACTTTATACAAATTCACTATATATACAATGTAAACGGTATACACACATACATAATTCTATATAATTATATTCTCCATATAGCAAGGCAGTAAGGAAATTTTGCATTATATTCTTAATTAAGAAGGTGGGAAATACCCACAATGCACTTTCCTTACCTTCTCTTATTAATCTTTCTTGCATCCTGAACGCACTTAAGCTCTTCATATATGAGACCATCTTGAAAATGGATCCACATTCCCCTTCTTCTTGATCCCCCAGTCTCTCTTTGGCCCAGATTTTGATAAACATATAGAACCCTCGGATTGGTGTTTTTAAACATTTCATCACGCCTGGTTTTAGGTTGTCCTCCTTGGCCCTTGACACCAGCTGTAAACAAGACAACTCTAGTTGTGTTGAGCATTCTGATGTTGCTATGACTACTTTTGGTTTGATATCAGTGGATATAAATTATGTCATAAACGGTTTTCTGTTGCACAGGGAAAGTCAATGCTTCAGCGTCAAGCATGCAAAATGTGCAGTCTATTAACAGTCACTCACTCACTCAATCAATCTGCAATGAATGATATCAATGTAGCATTGATTGATAGATTCCTAAATGGATCCCAGGTACTGATTTCATATCAAACAATAGTTGTTGTTGTTGTTTTTTTACTACAGTAGTAGTGTTTCACATTTATCTCAATAAATACTGGTTCTTACATTTATACTGGGAATAGATTATAGTGCAACAGTACAAAAAAATCAAGTAAAAAAATGGCGCTGTACAATTAATGAAAATAATTAGAATATCACAACAAAGGCTAGCAAGCACTAATAAAAGTGAAAATAACTCTAAAACCACTCCAATAGTATGTGCAGAAAAAAAGTGCGCTGTGCCTTTAAGTGCTAATTAAACAATTTTAAATCAGTTTGTACATAAATTTGAAAAAAGGATAATAAATAAGGTGCAAATATAATAGGTTATATACTCAAGATGCAAATATATTAATTCCAACGTTATATATAAAGTGAATTTGTGCTTTAGTGAAATATAACCAAAGGAACAACTTACTCCTCCCAATATAGAAACAGCTGCAGATGAAGGAGTAATTTTAAAACGCTCCACATATAAATAAAGGGAATAAAAAGACAATATAGTGTAAATCCATATGATGAATACAAATCGAAATGACAGATAGATTAGCTACTCACAATGGTAGAGCAGAAGAAAGTCTGCTCTAGCTTATGATGCTTTGAAATCCTTTCAATAGGATTCTGTAGAAGTCAGATGGTGTGCTTTAAAAACAAGCAGGACGGCACCAAAATCAAAAGAAGACCTTTATTGGTTCAAAACAATATAAAATAAATCACCCCTCTCCCTGGAAAGCTTCGATAAATCTCCACACACTTTGGACTCGCGGCATGCACTTGCGGTCTTTCCGGTGTTAGAATGCTTCCGGGAATAGGAGGTGCTAGTAACACGTACTGACGTCGTGTCTCCGAAAAACGTGATGACGCGTTTCGCCTTGGCGGCTTCCTCAAATCACGTCAATGAATGATATCAATGTAGCATTGATTGATAGATTCCTAAATGAATCCCAGGTACTGATTTCATATCAAACAATAGTTGTCGTTGTTTTTTTACTACAGTAGTAGTGTTTCACATTTATCTCAATAAATACTGGTTCTTACATTTATACTGGGAATAGATTATACCTTTAAATACTCTGCCAGAATATAATGTGACCCTACAATGGTGCCATCCAAGAAACTCCCCATCAGACATACATGTATGTACGTAGTGGGGAATCGCGATGCAGCCTAGAACAAAATCTAACCCTATTCAACTCCCCAGTAACGACAGACCACTTAGTATGGATGAAACAGGCCACAGCATTTATTATCACAAACTAAGTTACTGCATAACACATCCATAACTTTATTTATTAAATCTCTTCTTTTCTGTAACCAAAACGTTAGACATAAATAAGCATAAATTAACATATATACATATATAACTCCACACATAGTGTTATACAGTGACCCAACCGTCCTTGCCAATAAACATAGAGTGGTTCCTAATCACCACTCCCTCTCACCTCCCCCCTCGTCATAAAAATCATATATTTCCAATGCCTGCAATCAGCCGACCTTATCCACGCTCGATGGGCACGAGACCTCAGGCAACCTAAAGTTTAACCTTTGAAGCAGGGGAGGTTTGAGACCTTAAAAAACGTGTTCATGGGGGGCGTGGCCTGACAGCGCGCGGAGATGGACGCGTGATTTGTCAGCTCCAGAGAGGGTATCTAACTAACAGCGATTTGCTCAGCGTAAATTACCCTAATACAGGCAGACTATATCCTCCAGAGACCCGGTACCACCATGTCTCAAAGGATCACGAAAAAAACAAAGATCAGACCTGCAACGACCCGGGTTTCCTCCTTCACACCGCCACGCGACAAAATCCAAGATGGCGCCGAAGGTCCGGATTCACCGGCAGCGGTATCTGATAAAAGCGACAGCACCTCTATATCTATGGGTAACACAGCCCCTGCATCAGAGCAAGCCCTACACAGAATGTTGCAAAATCTCCAACAAACCCTGCAAGGGGAATTTGCTAAACTGGCGCGGGATGTGCGAGCAGACATCAAGGAGATCAGTGAGCGCACCGGCATGATAGAAGACAAGATGAAGGAGGTCATAGAGGCTCACAATGACCTGGCAGGCTCCTGTGAAGCTATGGAAACTCGAATGTCCTTTCTTGAATCCAAGATTGCGGACCACGAAGATCGTGATAGGCGCAACAACATACGCCTGAGAGGTATTCCAGAAGAAATCAAGCCCTCTGAATTGAGATTATGCTATAGGCCTTTTCAAAGCCTTATGCCCAGGCCTCACTTAAGGAGACCTACGGCTGGATCGCATTCACCGCCTACCGCGACCCAAATTCCTGGCACACACAGCAGCTAGGGACGTGATCACAAGGTTACATTACTTCAGCTCAAAAGAAATGGTACTACGGGCAGCGAGAAACCCTGACAGGATACCGCCTGAATTTCAAACCGTCAAATTGTTTGTGGATCTATCGGCTGCAACCCTGGCGAAACGCAAGGAATTGGCGCCCATCACGAAAGCACTCCGGGATGCAGGAATCCTATACAAATGGGGATATCCTACGCGCCTTATAATCAAATGCAATGGTGCAGTGCACCAGATATCTTCAGCGACGGAAGGGGCCAGGATACTCCAGGATTGGAATCTACAGGTGGTCTTCCAAGACACAGCGAATTCACACCGGGGCCCTAAAAAGTCACCTCTGAAGATAATTAAAGACTGGGCTACTGGAATGCATCACAAGTAATACGAACTCACACTGTTCACAGAACTATACTACTCACCTAACGTGGCTACCATGCCTTACGGATAAGTGAGCATGTTGCATTTATCTATTGTTTCTGTTTTTATGCTTTAATTCTGATCAATATATGTGTTATAGGGTTACTAGGATACCTAGCGATATGGAACAATGATGACTGCATTTATGTATGATGCCAATGTATCACTAAAATACAATGTACACAATTAGACTCATGACAATCCTAGCCAAGACTTAAGCGACTACACGGGTAATTTCTGCTCCAAGTTTACCCTCCCCTATTAGGCTCCATAGGGCCGTTAAACTCTTTCCTATGGTCAGACGACTTAGATCTTAGAACTTAGATACCCTCCCACAGACATACTATGTGTTCACCCAACACTTCAGATGCAAGACGCTGCTGACAAATGCTTATCGTCTAAATGTTTCTGCTATTTGAATTATTGCATGTATATACAAATTGAGATACCGCAAAAAGGGCGTAGACAAAGTCCTCCCAATAGAGGGAAATATCACTCCACAATATACAGCATCCTGACATACACGCTACTACACATAACTGCTCCCTACTACTTACTGATGAGCGCTCGCATCACGACCCTATGGCTCTGACAATCTTTTCGCTCAATGCTAAAGGATTGAATTCACCCCACAAAAGGAGGCCCTCGAGGAAGCTAAAAAATCGAAAGCAACAGTAGCCCTTTTTCAAGAAACTCATTTCTTGAACTCCAATATGCCCAAATTCTCGGCCAAATATTACCCAACAGGCTTTCACTCTGGCTACACCAAGAAAAAGAGAGGGGTCTCAATATTAATCAACAAAGATGTAGCCTTCTCACTTCAAAAGAAAGTAGGTGACAAGGAAGGCAGGTTCCTTCTCATCCAATGTCTCATTAATAACGAACATTATACTTTCATAAACATATATGGCCCACATGACAACCAACTATCCTTTCTGAATAAGATCTTAGCTCTGGCAGACAACCACAAACTTGGCCACTTGATCATAGGAGGCGACACAAACTTCATATTAGATGGCTCCTTTGACACTTCTTCCACTTTACATGTCTCCCGCAAAACATCCAATAGACGTACCATCTCCTCCTGTGCCATTAGAAAACGACTACATGACTCAGGTTACGTAGACATATGGAGGATCCTCCACCCCACTCAGAAAGACTACACATTTCATTCGCAAGCACATAATTCCTACTGAAGAATAGACCGATTTCTTGTACATACATCCTTAATAGCCAAATTTCACTCCACACATATAGGTGTTATACAGTGGTCGGACCATGCACCAATCACCCTTACTATATCAACCCAATTCCCCACCAAAGGCTGAGGTTCCTGGCGACTAAACGAGTCGTTGCTAAAGGATCCCCAGCTCACTGCACAAATCAAAATGGAACTAGAAACATACTTCCTCATCAATACCTCAAAGGATACTTTTATAGAAACCGTTTGGCAAGCCCATAAAGCTGTAATTAGAGGCCTATTAATCAAACACGCTAGCTATGCCAAAAAGCGACGGACACAGGCGTATAATGATCTAATCCACCAGATCACGACACTTACACACTGTAACAAAACTAACCCTTCTCCTGAACAATACGACAAACACTTAAGGAACTCGAACTAGACAAAACCAATCATATATTGCAGAGGTTTAAACATAAGTTCTTTGCCCATGGGAACAGAGCAGGATCCCTTTTGGCATCCAAATTGAAAGCACGCATGACCAACTCTAGAGTTGCATACCTTCTCAAACCAGATAACACGAGAATTATGAACCCACAGGACATTGTGGAAACGTTTGCACAATATTACAGTTCTCTATATAACCTTGGAAGTGACCCTGCCTAACCCCCACCATCTAAAACACAAGTACAGGAATTTCTGAACACTGTAACTCTCCCTACCTTGACCCAACTTGAACTAGATTCAATTACCAAGCCATTCACAATAGAAGAAATAAGCAAAACGATTGCAAACCTACCCCTACACAAATCACCAGGCCCAGACGGTTTTACAAATCTCTATTACCAAACCTTCTCAGGCACACTTAGTCCACACTTTACAAAACTATAAAATTCGGAACCACAAAGATATAAAAGGAGTCCACATTAATAACACGGAATATACACTATCAATGTTTGCGGATGATATCCTTATCTCCATAACTCAACCACACTGCTCCTTACCGCATCTCATTACTATCCTAGATGAATACAGTAAGATTTCCTATTATAAACTAAACCAGACAAAAACCCAGGCACTACCGATACGACTCCCTCTGACGGACATCGTAACACTTAAAAAAGAACACTCCTTCGACTGGAGACAAACGTACCTTACATATCTGGGAGTAAAGATAGCGGCCACGTACAGGAGCATTAGCACACTTAATTTAGCTACCCTACCGCAGATGTGCCAGCAAACACTACATAATTGGAAAGATATCTTGTTGACGTGGTTTAGCAGAATGGTTTTACTCCCGAAGCTGCTCTATATTTTTCGGATGCTTCCGATACCCCTTTCACCCACACTGAGCAAGCAAATCCAAAATATAATTTCAAAATACGTCTGGGCAAATTAGAGACCTAGACTTCCTATGTCTCTCCTCCAATCTCCCACTAAAGACGGGGGCCTAGGACTCCCTAATGTGGCAACCTATCAAAAAGCCGCTCTCCTTGAAAACGCAATTAAACTTCATGCACCAAAACACACACTCCAATGGGTGGATATTGAAAATGAATATGACCCCAACAACTCAGTAATAAACTATATGTGGACACCCAAACATCTGAGGGACAAACGAATGACACTGCTACCCCTCACTAAATATACAATACAGTCTTGGGACCATCTCCACCGCTTTCATACGGACAACTCAACCTTTTCCACCTGGGCACCTATAACAGCCCTTAACTCTATCTCCCCATGGTTGTCCCTGCACAAGTGGAAAGAACTGGGGATTTCCCGTATCACAGATATTTGCCAGCAAGGAAACATAATACCTTCCCCGGAATTACAAAATACATTCCGGCTACCACCATCCTTTATTTTCCCATATCTCCAGTTAAAGAGTTTGATATCACATAGGGTATCTTGCCCCCCAACATCCGTACGAGACTCACACCCTAACCTTCTACTCCTGTATAAGCGATGCCATTACACACCAGTGAAAAACAAAACCTTATCTGTATGCTACAACACATTGAGGAACCAGACAATGCCCTTAGACTTCAAATACCGCACACAATGGGTAAGAGAGTATTCCTATACACCCACAAGTATTCAATGGTTAGCCTCACTCCACGCTCTAAAAGGCATCACAACATGCTACACTCACATTGAAGCTCACAAAAAACTAATTTTTAGATGGTACTACACACCTGCCAGACTCCACAAAATATACCCCCACACTACCCCGGACTGTTGGAGATGTGGGAGAGACGAGGGAACAATGTCACACATATGGTGGGATTGCCCAATCATTAAACCACTGTGGAAAGAAACGCAATCAATTTGGGAGCTTTTAGGGATCGCACTACCACCGATCACAACCACACTAGGCTTGTTTCTACTCTTCCCAGATACACTATCGCACGCAGATAGACAATTGACGATTTTGTCGACCTTAGCAACACGGAATGTTATTGCATGTCATTGGAAAAAAAGGGAATGTCCGCCGACTACAACGGTATGGCACAAGACTAGGCAATTTCTTAGATACGAACTGCTCTCTATTACCTCGGAAAAGCACACTATTACCATGAGGTACAACTGGCAGAGATGGACCGAGCTAGACAGAAAGGGGGGTGCAATTCCTTATATTTAGGCTCGTCACGACATACACAACTAGATCTGCCTATGCCCCCCCATCTCAAGGCACTCACCCAACAGAGATGGGAATGCACAGGTTGACCACCCACATAGCCAGGAAAGATCCAACGCTCAGTGTATCGACATAACTACGGTACCACCAGGGTTACCATATCGTTACATTAGCTTTCACCATATCATTACATGAGACAACTCTTCATTTTTATACACAAACTATCGGAAAAAATCATCCAGACACTGAGCAACAATGGAGGTATCAACATAGCACCGTACATAACCTATACATACCGTATCACCATGTAATGCTTATAAGGTATAATAATATATAAATGTGTGTTGACATTCCGTTGAAAAGCTGACCAATCCCATGTTGAAAGTATGGAGATCGTATCTGGATCGCCTTTATTATAGTCATAATACATAACGTATTCATGATTCATAGTACTTTAACATGCAAAAGCTGTAAACGCATAAATATGTCTGTTACACTTCCCTTCCCTCCCCCCTTTTTCCTTTCTGTACCCCTCTTGTGATGGAAAACTTCAATAAACTACAATTTGAAAAAAAAACAAAAAACTTGTTCATCTCATTCCATATACTTAAACGTAACCTCAAACTCAATTGGCAAGGACATACCCCCGGCTAGCTGTGACTAAATATACTAATAGGGCGGGCGGGAGGGAAGCTGTTTGCTGGCCCGAATCCCAAGTGGCACTGAGGTAAGACCTCCCCCACACTAACTTACACAGAACATAATCACACCCACAGACTCTTTCCCAACCAATCCCATGCATCTATCCCACACTCCTACATGTGCCCTTGTCCGCTTAGCTGCGCTATCTCCCCAGGGCCTTTAACATTAATATGCGGTCAAAACATATCAAATGTACTTAAAGAAACACTCTAACATTAAGGATACAAACATTTTTCTCACTATATAGATTTATCTCTCCCCCACCCCCCACCCCCCACCCTAAAAAAAACTTTACGTTTTAAAAGAAATAAGATTTTCTTAGCTTTAGTTCCATAATGTGACGGTTTCTGTTTTCACCGCAGATGCCAATTCTCTCCGGCTACACAATCAAAATACATAAATGTACTATATACTCTACACTATATAAATATTTATTTAATGCACATATATACACTTTTAACACCATTGACTTTATGTATTTATACTCTTTATAGTTTATAAACATATATATATACACTCTCAATTAACTTTATACAAATTCACTATATATACAATGTAAACGGTATACACACATACGTAATTCTATATAATTATATTCTCCATATAGCAAGGCAGTAAGGAAATTCTGCATTATATTCTTAATTAAGAAGGTGGGAAATACCCACAATGCACTTTCCTTACCTTCTCTTATTAATCTTTCTTGCATCCTGAACGCACTTAAGCTCTTCATATATGAGACCATCTTGAAAATGGATCCACATAATATCCTTCCCCTTCTTCTTGATCCCCCAGTCTCTCTTTGGCCCAGATTTCGATGAACATATAGAACCCTCGGATTGGTGTTTTTAAACATTTCATCACGCCTGGTTTTAGGTTGTCCTCCTTGGCCCTTGACACCAGCTGTAAACAAGACAACTCTAGTTGTGTTGAGCATTCTGATGTTGCTATGACTACTTTTGGTTTCATATCAGTGGATATAAATGATGTCATAAACGGTTTTCTGTTGCACAGGGAAAGTCAATGCTTCAGTGTCAAGCATGCAAAATGTGCTGTCTATTAACAGTCAATCACTCACTCAATCAATCTGCAATGAATGATATCAATGTAGCATTGATTGATAGATTCCTAAATGAATCCCAGGTACTGATTTCATATCAAACAATAGTTGTTGTTGTTTTTTTACTACAGTAGTAGTGTTTCACATTTATCTCAATAAATACTGGTTCTTACATTTATACTGGGAATAGATTATACCTTTAAATACTCTGCCAGAATATAATGTGACCCTACAATGGTGCCATCCAAGAAACTCCCCATCAGACATACATGTATGTACGTAGTGGGGAATCGCGTAGCAGCCTAGAACAAAATCTAACCCTATTCAACTCCCCAGTAAAGACAGACCACTTAGTATGGATGAAACAGGCCACAGCATTTATTATCACAAATTAAGTTACTGCATAACACATCCATAACTTTATTTATTAAATATCTTCTTTTCTGTAACCAAAACGTTAGACATAAATAAGCATAAATTAACATATATACATATATAACTCCACACATAGTGTTATACAGTGACCCAACCGTCCTTGCCAATAAACATAGAGTTGTTCCTAATCACCACTCCCTCTCACCTCCCCCCTCGTCATAAAAATCATATATTTCCAATGCCTGCAATCAGCCAACCTTATCCACGCTTGGTGGGCACGAGACCTCAGGCAACCTAAAGTTTAACCTTTGAAGCAGGGGAGGTTTGAGACCTTAAAAAACTTGTTCATCTCATTCCATATACTTAAACGTAACCTCAAACTCAATTGGCAAGGACATACCCCCGGCTAGCTGTGACTAAATATACTAATAGGGCGGGCGGGAGGGAAGCTGTTTGCTGGCCCGAATCCCAAGTGGCACTGAGGTAAGACCTCCCCCACACTAACTTACACAGAACATAATCCCACCCACAGACTCTTTCCCAACCAATCCCATGCATCTATCCCCACACCTCTACATGTGCCCCTGTCCGCTTAGCTGCGCTATCTCCCCAGGGCCTTTAACATTAATATGCGGTCAAAACATATCAAATGTACTTAAAGAAACACTCTAACGTTAAGGATACAAACATTTTTCTCACTATATACATTTATCTCTCCCCCACCCCCACCCTCCACCCTAAAAATAAACTTTACATTTTAAAAGAAATAAGATTTTCTTAGCTTTAGTTCCATAATGTGACGGTTTCTGTTTTCACCGACGATGCCAATTCTCTCCGGCTAAAATTATCTTTACAGATGAAGCATTCAAATGTTTATCCATTAAGCTGAAGTGGTTCTGGTGCTAGTAGTGGTTCTAGTGTCCCTTTAAATTGGTTTGTTGCTCTACGTATGCCTGGAACATTCTTTCAAGAGTTGTACTGTTGTTAGTGCGTCCACAAATTTAGTGATGTATTCCCCTCCATTTAAAGCTGTAGTGGAGTCCTTTATTTTGCAAGATTTTCTGTGGCTGTGGTTCTGGTGGCTCCTTCTGGTATTGCTGATCCATTTGTCATTTATTTCCTCATATTATGGCTTTTATTTTTTCTCCATATTTTCTTCAGTTGTCCAGTTGTTTGGATATGAAATCTCCATTCCATTCACCAAAATGTATCCCTAATTCAAAAAAAAATTTAAAAAATTGCTCTTTGCTATCATGGAAAATATGTATATCTATCTATATGCATTATATACTTAACTGTGCACATAATATGTATTATGTAACTATGCAGCACTATATTACAAATACTGTTTACACATACACACTGTATACTTATATAATATATAAATCTTAAATGCTAATGATTTACTCTAGACATATACTCGATATAAAAACTCTACACAAGTTCTATACATTGTATGCACTCTATACTCATGTATATGTAGATTATATACTCTATGTAAACCTGTTATGCTTAAATGCACTATATACTGTAAATGCGCTATATACATATATACACCATATATCCTGTGTATTCTATATACAATCTGCAATGTATAGAGGTATACACCTAATATACAGTATATATATTGCATTCAATAGTTATATACTCTATATATACTTGTTATGCTTAAATGTCCTATACACTCTACATGCACTATATACATATATACGCCATATATCCTGTGTATTCTATATACAATCTGTAATGTACACAGGTATACACCGAATATACAATATATATATATTACATTCAATAGTTATATACTCTATATATACTTGTCATGCTTAAATGTCCTATACACTCTACATGCACAACATACATATATACACCCTATATTCTGTGTATTCTATAAACAATCTGCAATCTATAGAGATATACATCGAATATACAATATATATACTACATTCAATAGTTATATACTCTAAATATACTTGTTATGCTTAAATGTCCTATACACTCTACCTGCACAACATACCTGTATACACCATATATCCAGTGGCGGATCCAGGGGGGGGCAACGGGGCAATTGCCCCCCCCCCCCGAGATTCTCCCCCCGCCGGCTAGTGCAGGGCTGGCATTGCCCAAGTGCCAGCCCTGCAATGTGCCTGCGGACCGGGGAGATCAGAGATCTCCCTCCCCGGTCCGCAGGCACTGTGCTGACAGCCGGCAGGGGAGAGAGAGAGGACCCGGAAGCTCAGCCAGCAGCTCCTCCGGGTCCTCCTCTCGCGAGATTTGGAGCGTTGCCGCGGTAACCACGGCAACGCTCCAAATCTCCCGAGAGTGAACTCTAGCCCTGGAGCGCGGGCTAGAGTTCACTCCACAATGGAACCACCAATGAATCCCCACTGGGACAACCAGGGAAAGAAAGATGTCCCCCCTCCTCACAGTAAAGGTAAGAAGGGAGGGGGGACATAAATATATTTATTTTAATTAAATTTAAAAAAAAAAACATATTATAAGCCCCCCCATCCTTATCATACACACACATTGCCCCTCCCCCCATACACACACTCATTGCCCCTGCCCCCCCATAAACACACACACATTGCCCCTGCCCCCCCCCCCACACACACACACACACATTGCCCCTGCCCCCCATACACACACACACACACATTGCCCCTGCCCCCCCATACACACACACACATTGCCCCTGCCCCCCCATACACACACACACACACACATTGCCCCTGCCCCCATACACACACACACACACATTGCCCCTGCCCCCCCATACACACACACACATTGCCCCTGCCCCCATACACACACACACATTGCCCCTGCCCCCCATACACACACACACATTGCCCCTGCCCCCCCATACACACACACATTGCCCCTGCCCCCCCATACACACACACACACACACATTGCCCCTGCCCCCCCATACACACACACATTGCCCCTGCCCCCCATACACACACTCACACACATTGCCCCTGCCCCCCCATACAAACACACACACACACACACACATTGCCCCTGCCCCCCCATACACACACACACATTGCCTCTGCCCCCCACACACACACACACACACATTGCCCCTGCCCCCCCCATACACACACACACACACATTGCCCCTGCCCCCCCATACACACACACACACACATTGCCCCTGCCCCCCATACACACACACACACACACACATTGCCCCTGCCCCCCCCATACACACACACACACACATTGCCCCTGCCCCCCCATACACACACACACACACACACACATTGTCCCTGCCCCCATACACACACACACACATTGCCCCTGCCCCCCATACACACACACACATTGCCCCTGCCCCCCCATACACACACACATTGCCCCTGCCCCCCCATACACACACACACACACACATTGCCCCTGCCCCCCCATAAACACACACACATTGCCCCTGCCCCCATACACACACACACACATTTCCCCTGCCCCCCCATACACACACACACACACACACACATTGCCCCTGCCCCCCATACACACACACACACATTTACCCCTGCCCCCCCATACACACACACATTGCCCCTGCCCCCATACACACACACACATTGCCCCTGCCCCCCCATACACACACACACACACATTGCCCCTGCCCCCCCATACACACACACACACATTGCCCCTGCCCCCCCCATACACACACACACATTGTCCCTGCCCCCATACACACACACACACATTGCCCCTGCCCCCCATACACACACACACACACACATTGCCCCTGCCCCCCCATACACACACACATTGCCCCTGCCCCCCATACACACACACACACACATTGCCCCTGCCCCCCATACACACACACACATTGCCCCTGCCCCCATACACACACACACACATTGCCCCTGCCCCCCCATACACACACACACACACACACACACATTGCCCCTGCCCCCCCATACACACACACATTGCCCCTGCCCCCCATACACACACACACACACACATTGCCCCTGCCCCCCCCATACACACACACACATTGCCCCTGCCCCCCCATACACACACACACATTGCCCCTGCCCCCATACACACACATTGCCCCTGCCCCCCCATACACACACACACACACACACACACATTGCCCCTGCCCCCCCATACACACACACATTGCCCCTGCCCCCCCATACACACACATTGCCCCTGCCCCCCCATACACACACACATTGCCCCTGCCCCCCCACACACACACAGATTGCCCCTGCCCCCATACACACACTGCCCCCAGATACATACTGCCCCCACACACATACACTGCCCCCACATACACAAACATTGCCCCCACATACACAAACATTGCCCCCACATACACAGCCCCCACATACACAAACATTGCCCCCACATACACAAACATTGCCCCCACACACATACATTGCCCCCACACACATACACTGCAATACACACACACACTGTAACTGTCACACACACATACTGACACACACACACACTGCACCCCTGACATATACTGCCGCCCTCACTTACACACTGCAACCTTCACACACACACTGCTAACACACTGTCCCCCTCACACACACACACTGCACCCCTCACACATTGCACCACTCACACATACCACTGCTCCTCTGCCCTACTACAGCCCCATTTCCCAGAGGACCTCAGGTAAGTTTTAAAACTGTTCTTAAACAGTTTGACTACTTACTCTGGGAGGGGGTCTCGGCACTATTGGCACAATAACCACTACACTGAGCTGTAGTGGTTATTGTGTCTGGATTATTTATTTAAATAATCTACAAGTGCCCCTCCCGAGATCAGGCTCTGGATCCGCCACTGCATATATCCTGTGTATTCTATATACAATCTGCAAAGTATATAGGTATATACCGAGTATACAATATATATACAACATTCAATAGTAACGTTATGTATAATATAAAGGGTGGGCCAATATTAAGAGTAGGATTTGACAGGTAAATAACTTGTTAGTAGTTGAATTTTTCAGTTGCAGGTACATGTTATAACTGAGTCTTGGTAAATTCATCATGAGTAATTTCATGGAGTTACAACGAGAAAAAGTAGTGGAATTTAAATCTCAAAATGGCAGGTCCATTATTTTAACGCAAAGAGCTTACCACTGTCACTTCAATGTAAGCTGCCATCCTTTGTCCATCCTTTGAGCAGCTAAATACATCCTGTGAGGATATCCGAAGTTTTTGTTGTATATTAACAAGCCGCGTACACTTGAGCAGATCAAGGAGAATATCCGTATATAAATTCGAGTCTTTAACATTCGCTTTTGTAATGAACAATCCAATCGAAAGTGTCCAACTTTGCGCGGCAATAATGGAACTAATTTAATAGATGTCATCTTCCGTACATAGTCAAGCAAATCTTCATACGCTGAGCATTCATTGTATGTAATATCATTGAAATTGGTTCATTCATAAAAAAAAACAGTTATTCACCCCTCAAACCCTACTCTGAATTTTGGCAAACTTTAAACTCTATATACACAATCAAAATACATAAATGTACTATATACTCTACACTATATAAATATTTATTTAATGCACATATATACACTTTTAACACCATTGACTTCATGTATTTATACTCTTTATAGTTTATAAATATATATATATACACTCTCAATTAACTTTATACATATTCACTATATATGCAATGTAAACGGTATACACACATACATAATTCTATATAATTATATTCTCCATATAGCAAGGCAGCAAGGAAATTCTGCATTATATTCTTAATTAAGAAGGTGGGAAATACCCACAATGCACTTTCCTTACCTTCTCTTATTAATCTTTCTTGCATCCTGAACACACTTAAGCTCTTCATATATGAGACCATCTTGAAAATGGATCCACGTAATATCCTTCCCCTTCTTCTTGATCCCCCAGTCTCTCTTTGGCCCAGATTTTGATGAACATATAGAACCCTCGGATTGGTGTTTTTAAACATTTCATCACGCCTGGTTTTAGGTTGTCCTCCTTAGCCCTTGACACCAGCTGTAAACAAGACAACTCTAGTTGTGTTGAGCATTCTGATGTTGCTATGACTACTTTTGGTTTCATATCAGTGGATATAAATTATGTCATAAACGGTTTTCTGTTGCACAGGGAAAGTCAATGCTTCAGTGTCAAGCATGCAAAATGTGCAGTCTATTAACAGTCACTCACTCACTCAATCAATCTGCAATGAATGATATCAATGTAGCATTGATTGATAGATTCCTAAATGGATCCCAGGTACTGATTTCATATCAAACAATAGTTGTCGTTGTTTTTTTTACTACAGTAGTAGTGTTTCACATTTATCTCAATAAATACTGGTTCTTACATTTATACTGGGAATAGATTATACCTTTAAATACTCTGCCAGAATATAATGTGACCCTACAATGGTGCCATCCAAGAAACTCCCCATCAGACATACATGTATGTACGTAGTGGGGAATCGCGATGCAGCCTAGAACAAAATCTAACCCTATTCAACTCCCCAGTAACGACAGACCACTTAGTATGGATGAAACAGGCCACAGCATTTATTATCACAAACTAAGTTACTGCATAACACATCCATAACTTTATTTATTAAATATCTTCTTTTCTGTAACCAAAACGTTGACATAAATAAGCATAAATTAACATATATACATATATAACTCCACACATAGTGTTATACAGTGACCCAACCGTCCTTGCCAATAAACATAGAGTTGTTCCTAATCACCACTCCCTCTCACCTCCCCCCTCGTCATAAAAATCATATATTTCCAATGCCTGCAATCAGCCAACCTTATCCACGCTTGATGGGCACGAGACCTCAGGCAACCTAAAGTTTAACCTTTGAAGCAGGGGAGGTTTGAGACCTTAAAAAACTTGTTCATCTCATTCCATATACTTAAACGTAACCTCAAACTCAATTGGCAAGGACATACCCCCGGCTAGCTGTGACTAAATATACTAATAGGGCGGGCGGGAGGGAAGCTGTTTGCTGGCCCGAATCCCAAGTGGCACTGAGGTAAGACCTCCTCCACACTAACTTACACAGAACATAATCCCACCCACAGACTCTTTCCCAACCAATCCCATGCATCTATCCCCACACTCCTACATGTGCCCCTGTCCGCTTAGCTGCGCTATCTCCCCAGGGCCTTTAACATTAATATGCGGTCAAAACATATCAAATGTACTTAAAGAAACACTCTAACATTAAGGATACAAACATTTTTCTCACTATATACATTTATCTCTCCCCCCACCCCCCACCCTAAAAAAAAACTTTACATTTTAAAAGAAATAAGATTTTCTTAGCTTTAGTTCCATATTGTGACGGTTTCTGTTTTCACCGAAGATGCCAATTCTCTCTGGCTAAAATTATCTTTACAGATGAAGCATTCAAATGTTTATCCATTAAGCTAAAGTGGTTCTGGTGCTAGTAGTGGTTCTAGTGTCCCTTTAATTTGATTTGTTGCTCTACGTATGCCTGGAACATTCTTTCAAGAGTCGTACTGTTGTTAATGTGTCCACAAATTTAGTGATGTATTCCCCTCCATTTAAAGCTGTAGTGGAGTCCTTTATTTTGCAAGATTTTCTGTGGCTGTGGTTCTGGTGGCTCCTTCTGGTATTGCTCATCCATTTGTCATTTATTTCCTCATATTATGGCTTTAATTTTTTACCCATATTTTCTTCAGTTGTCCAGTTGTTTGGATATGAAATCTCCATTCCATTCACCAAAATGTATCCCTAATTCAAAAAAAAATAAAAAAAATTGCTCTTTGCTATCATGGAAAATATGTATATCTATCTATGTGCATTATATTCTTAACTGTGCACATAATACGTATTATGTAACTATTCAACACTATATTACAAATACTGTTTACACATACACACTGTATATTTATATAATATATACATCTTAAATGCTAATGATTTACTCTAGACATATACTCGATATAAAAACTCTACACAAGTTCTATACATTGTATGCACTCTATACTCATGTATATGTAGATTATATACTCTATGTATACCTGTTATGATTAAATGCACTATATACTGTAAATGTGCAATATACATATATACACCATATATCCTGTGTATTCTATATACAATCTGCAATGTATAGAGGTATACACCTAATATACAATATATATATTACATTCAATAGTTATATACTCTATATATACTTGTTATGCTTAAATGTCCTATACACTCTACATGCACTATATACATATATACGCCATATATCCTGTTTATTCTATATACAATCTGTAATGTACACAGGTATACACCGAATATACAATATATATATATTACATTCAATAGTTATATATGCTATATATACTTGTTATGCTTAAATGCACTATACACGCTACATGTATATATACATATATACATATATGCACCATATATCCTGTGTATTCTATATACAATCTGCAATGTATAGAGGTATACACCGAATATACAATATATATACTACATTCAATAGTTATGTTATGTACAATATAAAGGGTTTGCCAATATTAAGAGGAGGATTTGACAAGTAAATAACTTGTTAGTAGTTGAATTTTTCAGTTGCAGGTACATATTATAACTGAGTCTTGGTCAATTCATCATGGGTAATTACAACGAGAAAAAGTTGTGGAATTTAAATCTCAAAATGGCAGGTCCATTATTTTAATGCAAAGAGCTTACCACTGTCACTTCAATGTAAGCTGCCATCTTTTGTCCATTATTTGAGCTGCTAAATACATCCTGTCTGGATATCTGAAGTTTATGTTGTATATTAACAAGCCGCGTACACTTGAGCAGATCAAGGAGAATATCCGTATATAAATTCGAGTCTTTAACATTCGCTTTTGTAATGAACAATCCAATCGAAAGCGTCCAACTTTGCGCGGCGGTAATGGAACTCATTTAATAGACGTCATTTTCCGTACATAGTCAAGCAAATCTTCATACGCTGAGCATTCATTGTATGTAATATCATTGAAATTGGTTCATTCATAAAAAACTGTTATTCACCCCTCAAACCCTACTCTGAATTTTGGCAAACTTTAAACTCTATATACACAATCAAAATACATAAATGTACTATATACTCTACACTATATAAATATTTATTTAATGCACATATATACACTTTTAACACCATTGACTTTATGTATTTATACTCTTTATAGTTTATAAATATATATATATATATACACTCTCAATTAACTTTATGCATATTCACTATATATACAATATAAACGGTATACACACATACATAATTCTATATAATTATATTTTCCATATAGCAAGGCATTAAGGAAAGTCTGCATTATTTTCTTAATTAAGAAGGTGGGAAATACCCACAATGCACTTTCCTTACCTTCTCTTATTAGTCTTTCTTGCATCCTGAACGCACTTAAGCTCTTCATATATGAGACCATCTTGAAAATGGATCCACGTAATATCCTTCCCCTTCTTCTTGATCCCCCAGTCTCTCTTTGGCCCAGATTAAGATGAACATGTAGGACCCTCGGATTGGTGTTTTTAAACATTTCATCAAGCCTGGTTTTAGGTTGTCCTCCTTGGCCCTTGACACCAGCTGTAAACAAGACAACTTTAGATGAGTTGAGCATTCTGATGTTGCTATGACTACTTTTGGTTTCATATCAGTGGATATAAATGATGTCATAAACGGTTTTGTGTTGCACAGGGAAAGTCAATGCTTCAGTGTCAAGCATGCAAAATGTGCAGTCTATTAACAGTCACTCACTCACTCAATCAATCTGCAATGAATGATATCAATGTAGCATTGATTGAAAGATTCCTATGTAGCGGATCTGCAATATTAAATCCCAATATCTCCGCTGGTACAGAAAATAATCATAGAAACATAGAAACATAGAATGTGACGGCAGATAAGAACCATTCGGCCCATCTAGTCTGCCCAGTTTTCTAAATACTTTCATTAGTCCCTGGCCTTATCTTATAGTTAGGATAGCCTTATGCCTATCCCACGCATGCTTAAACTCCTTTACTGTGTTAACCTCTACCACTTCAGCTGGAAGGCTATTCCATGCATCCACTACCCTCTCAGTAAAGTAATACTTCCTGATATTATTTTTAAACCTTTGTCCCTCTAATTTAAGACTATGTCCTCTTGTTGTGGTAGTTTTTCTTCTTTTAAATATAGTCTCCTCCTTTACTGTGTTGATTCCCTTTATGTATTTAAATGTTTCTATCATATCCCCCCTGTCTCGTCTTTCCTCCATGCTATACATGTTAAGATCCTTTAACCTTTCCTGGTAAGTTTTATCCTGCAATCCATGAACCAGTTTAGTAGCCCTTCTTTGAACTCTCTCTAAGGTATCAATATCCTTCTGAAGATAGGGTCTCCAGTACTGTGTACAGTACTCCAAGTGAGGTCTCACCAGTGTTCTGTACAATGGCATGAGCACTTCCCTCTTTCTACTGCTAATACCTCTCCCTATACAACCAAGCATTCTGCTAGCATTTCCTGCTGCTCTATTACATTGTCTGCCTACCTTTAAGTCATCAGAAATAATCACCCCTAAATCCCGTTCCTCAGATGTTGAGGTTAGGACTCTATCAAATATTCTGTACTCTGCCCTTGGGTTTTTACGTCCAAGATGCATTATCTTGCACTTATCCACATTAAATGTCAGTTGCCACAACTCTGACCATTTTTCTAGTCTACCTAAATCATTTTCCATTTGGCTTATCCCTCCTGGAACATCAACCCTGTTACATATCTTAGTATCATCCGCAAAAAGACACACCTTACCATCAAGACCTTCTGCAATATCACTAATAAAAATATTAAAGAGAATGGGTCCAAGTACAGATCCCTGAGGTACCCCACTGGTGACAAGCCCAAGCTTCGAATATACTCCATTGACTACAACCCTCTGTTGCCTGTCACTCAGCCACTGCCTTACCCATTCAACAATATTGGAATCCAAACTCAAAGATTGTAGTTTGTTGATAAGCCTTCTATGTGCAACAGTGTCAAAAGCCTTACTGAAATCGAGGTAAGCAATGTCTACTGCACCACCCTGATCTATAATTTTAGTTACCCAATCAAAAAAATCAATAAGATTAGTTTGGCATGATCTCCCTGAAGTAAACCCATGTTGTCTCTGATCTTGAAATCCGTGTGTTTTTAGATGTTCAACAATCCTATCCTTTAACATGGTTTCCATCACTTTCCCCACTACTGAAGTTAGGCTTACTGGCCTATAGTTGCCCGACTCCTCCCTATTACCTTTCTTGTGAATGGGCACAACATTCGCTAACTTCCAATCTTCTGGGACTACTCCTGTTATCAATGATTGGTTAAATAAATCTGTTAATGGTTTTGCTAGTACACCACTAAGCTCTTTTAATAGCTTTGGGTGTATTCCATCAGGTCCCATTGACTTATTTGTCTTTACTTTTGACAGTTGAAATAGAACCTCTTCCTCTGTAAACTCACGTGTAATAAATGACTCATTTATCCTTTTTCTTAACTGAGGTCCCTTTCCTTCATTTTCATCTGTAAATACCGAACAAAAATATTCATTGAGGCAGTCAGCTAGACCTTTATCCTCATCTACATACCTTCCTTCTTTTGTTTTTAATCTAACTAATCCTTGTTTTACTTTTCTTTTCTCATTTATGTATCTAAAAAAGGTTTTGTCCCCCTTTTTTACTAACTGTGCTATTTTCTCTTCTGTGTGTGATTTGGAAGCTCTTATAACTTGCTTAGCCTCTTTCTGCCTAATCTTATAGGTCATTCTGTCTTCCTCACTCTGGGTTTTTTTTATAATTACTAAATGCTAACTTTTTGTTTTTTACTATTTTGGCTACATCTGTGGAGTACCACAGTGGTTTCTTGAATTTTTTGCTTTTACTGACAAGCCTAATGCAATTTTCTGTTGCCTTCAGTAGTGCAACTTTTAAATAATCCCATTTCTTTTGGACTCCATTTAAATTGCTCCAGTCTGATAATGACTCCTTTACACATATTCTAATTTTGGAAAAGTCTGTTTTTCTAAAGTCTAAAACTTTTGTTTTTGTGTGGTGTGACTCAGTCACTGTTCTTATATTAAACCACACTGACTGATGATCACTGGATCCTAAACTTTCACCTACAGTAATATCTGATACCAAATCTCCATTTGTTAACACTAAATCTAGTATGGCCTCTTTACGAGTTGGCTCCTCAACGACTTGTTTTAGAGACAATCCCAGTAGGGAGTTTAGAATATGTGTGCTCCTGGCACAAGTAGCTATTTTTGTTTTCCAATTTATATCAGGAAGATTAAAGTCACCCATGATGATAACTTCCCCCTTCATTGTCATTTTAGCTATTTCTTCAACTAGTAGATTATCTAACTCTTCAATTTGTCCTGGGGGCCTATAAATCACACCTACACGAGTTACTGTGTTATTACCAAATTCTAACGTAACCCAAACTGACTCTATGTTCGCCTCACTAACCTTTATTAGGCTAGATTTTATGCTATTCTTTACATACAGGGCCACCCCTCCCCCTTTCTTGCCTTCCCTGTCTTTTCTATATAAAGAGTACCCTGGTATTGCTATGTCCCAGTCATTTTTCTCATTATACCATGTCTCAGTAACAGCGACTAAATCTACACTATCAGTTGCCATTATTGCCACAAGTTCATGGATCTTATTCCCTAAACTGCGAGCATTTGTAGACATGACTCTAAGCTTATCATTTTTTAACACACTTGCTACAGGCACCTTCTGTCCTTGTTTTGGGGGACAATTGGATTGATGTTTTATAACCCTTTTGCCCCCCCCTCCTAGTTTAAATACATCCTAGCAAAACCTCTGAACTGCTCACTGAGAACATTTGTTCCCTTTTGAGAAAGATGCAAACCATCTTTTTTGTACAGTTTATTTCCATTCCAAACAGAGCTACCATGAGCAATAAAGCCAAATCCTTGCTCCCGACACCATTCACCAAGCCACAAGTTAAAGTCCCTAATACGCATCCGCCTGTCATTCTGAGTGTTATGCACAGGCAGAACTTCAGAGAATGACAATGTGGAAGCAACCTGCCGTATATCATTGGCAAAAACACTAAAAACTTCCTTAACCTCTGAAACCTCATTGCAAGCCAAGTCATTTGTCCCTAAATGGACAAGTACATCCAATTCCCCTTCCTGCTTTGCTTGCTTAACAATATTACCGATACGTCTCCTGTCTCTGTGAGCAGTAGCTCCGGGAAGACACCTCACAAGACCACCATTGTCCATCTCCACACCTCTTATGATGGAATCCCCCACCAACAACTGCTTTCTATGAGGCCTCACCAAGCCTCTCTGCACAACACCACTAGCCTCAGTGCCTCTCTGCACAACACCACTAGCCTCAATGCCTCTCTTCACAACACCACTAGCCTCAGTGCCTCTCTTCACAACACCACTAGCCTCAGTGCCTCTCTGCACAACACCACTAGCCTCAGTGCCTCTCTGCACAACACCACTAGCCTCAGTGCCTCTCTGCACAACACCACTAGCCTCAGTGCCTCTCTGCACAACACCACTAGCCTCAGTGCCTCTCTGCACAACACCACTAGCCTCAGTGCCTCTCTGCACAACACCACTAGCCTCAGTGCCTTTCTGCACAACACCACTAGCCTCAGTGCCTCTCTGCACAACACCACTAGCCTCAGTGCCTCTCTGCACAACACCACTAGCCTCAGTGCCTCTCTGCACAACACCACTAGCCTCAGTGCCTCTCTGCACAACACCACTAGCCTCAGTGCCTCTCTGCACAACACCACTAGCCTCAGTGCCTCTCTGCACAACACCACTAGCCTCAGTGCCTCTCTGCACAACACCACTAGCCTCAGTGCCTCTCTGCACAACACCACTAGCCTCAGTGCCTCTCTGCACAACACCACTAGCCTCAGTGCCTCTCTGCACAACACCACTAGCCTCAGTGCCTCTCTGCACAACACCACTAGCCTCAGTGCCTCTCTCCACGACACCACTACACTCTGAAAGTGCAGAAAATGAATTATGTAGAGCAACAGACTGTGCAATATGCCTTTTATCCACAACTCCAAGTCTACCAGATCCTACAGTAATCCATCTGCCATTCCTAGTATGTCTCTGCGGCAGTGGCTTTGCAGCAGTTCCAGCTTGAGTTTGTTTACCAGATAATTTACAAATCTCAGACTTCAAAAATACAATCTCCTGCCGCAAAATAGAGAACTGTCTACAGATTAGACAACAAGCAAACCTCCAAAAAGTGGAACGTGAAACAAATGCAAAGCAACTATTACACTGAACTAAGTCTGCCATTCTTGCCAGGTGAATAATTGAAATCAAACAACCCTTAACTTTTTATTTATCCTCCTGAATACCTCGGATTACCTCCAGTTTCTCTCCAGAATATCTCCAACCACACACACACTTAGAAGCAACACTTAGATGAAGCAACCAAGCTCTATTAGCCAAGCTAATGACAACTACCCTTATATACTCCTAAAATCACCTCCCACTAGGAATGTTTAACACCTGGGTAGGCCTCTGCTTATTAGCAAACAATAGCTAATTTAAATAGCAATCAATAGCAAGTAGCTACCTAATCCAATCAAATGCCTTATAATTACCAACAGGAAATCAAACCTTGTGCAGTCAGTAACCTTTTCCTACAGATGAATCTTACCTGTAACAGTAAAAAAGAACTCTTAGCACAGCTCTTAGACAGTTGAAGCTTCTGTAAAACTCTCCAGAATATCTCCAACCACACACACACTTAGAAGCAACACTTAGATGAAGCAACCAAGTGAAGCGCTGGAAATGAAGGCAATATCCCAAATCCCCCAGTAACCGGACGAAACACAGTTCTGGGAGTCAACTGATGATTTTATTCACAAGCTCCAGTATTTATGTGGTTCCCCATGCAAGGGGTTCAGGGCCACCATCAGGGGGTGACAACCTATAACCACACTTAGGGCCACCCGATGGGCTCCCTCCTTCAGGGGCCCGGTCAGCGCTATGGCCGTGAGCTGTCTGTATGCATGTATGTGTGTCTGTCTGTGTATGTATGTGTATGTATGTCTGTATGCATGTATGTATGTCTGTCTGTCTGTGTATGTATGTATGTCTGTGTGTGTGTCTGTATGCATGTATGTGTATGTATGTCTGTCTGTCTGTATGTATGTGTATGTCTGTATGCATGTCTGTATGTATGTATGTAGGTCTTTGTGTATGTCTATGTCTCTGTCTGTCTGTATGCATGTATGTGTATGTCTGTCTGTGTATGTATGTATGTCTCTGTGTGTCTGTATGCGTGTATGTATGTCTGTCTGTATGCATGTATGTCTATATATGTATGTCTATGTATGTATGTCTGGATGCATGCATGTCTGTGTGTATGTCTGTGTGTATGTCTGTATGCATGTATGTATGTATGTATGCATGTCTGTTTGTATGTCTGTATGTATGTCTGTGTGTATGTCTGTCTGTCTGACTGCATGCATGTATGTCTGTGTATGTATGTATGTATGTGTATGTCTGTATGCATACATGTATGTATGTATGCATGTATGTCTGTCTGTATGTATGTCTATGTATGTATATATGTATGTCTGTATATCATTATATATGTATATATGTATGTCTGTATGTCAGTATGAATGTATGTCTGCATATCATTATGAACGTAGGTCTGTGTGTATGTGTGTATGGATGTCTGTATGCATGTGTGTCTGTATATATGCATGTATGTTATTCTGTATGTATGTATGTATGTCTGTATGCCATTATGAATGTATGTGTGTATGGATGTCAGTGTCTGTATGAATGAATGTGTGTGTGTGTGTGTGTGTGTATGTATGTATGTATGTGTCTTTATGTCCTCATGCATGTGTCTGTATGTATGTTAGTATGTGTCTGTCTGACACTATGTATGGCTGTGTGTATGTCTCAGTATGTGTGTGTCAGTATGTATGCCTGTATGCGTGTATGTCTGTTTCAGTATGTGTGTCTGTTAATATGTATCTGTGTCCTTTTGTATCAGTGTGTGTGTTTGTGTTTATGTCTGTGTGTGTATTCCTGTGGGCGGTATTTGGAGGCGGGCCCTGGGGGGCCAGACCCTGAGCTGAGTTAGGGGCCCCAAAATTTCTGGTGGCGGCCCTGAAGGTGTTTCCTTAATCACTTAACAAGGGTTATACAGTAGAGGACTACATGGGTAACTGAATATACAGGACATTTCCCCCACCATGCACTGCTGTATGAGAGGTATACTCCCACTAGAATATCCTGTTACGTGGATTATCCCTCCATACAGCAGAACCGGCTTTTTACACAAAAATCCATAACTTTAACATTATTCGTGCGATTATACCGAATGACCGTTTGGTAGATAGCTGGGGTCGGAGCGCACACTTTGTGAAAGTACCGCTCATATCCCAGCATAAATAACCAAACTCTGCACGAAACATACTTTAATATACATTCGTCTTAAAAATAATGAATACATTATTGAGAACAAAATACCGAAAGACCAGCGCTGCCGAACGACCTGGAAGTCCAGCGGTGTTCGCGCCGTCGAGTAGCCGATTTTAGTTCCAGGCACTCGACGACCAAACACCGCTGGGCAAAAGGAAAATCCAAGATGGCCGCCGCCTCGTGGTCGGTAGCCAAACGACGGCCACCCAGGAAATCAATTAGCAGCCGATTGCTACAATGTTGCAATCGGTTAATGGGAGCCACACAACCCCCTGTGTGTGGGCTCCCATTCGGTACTTTATTTGTTTCACGAACAGTGTGGAAAGTCACTGTTCGTGAAACTACCATATGAATGCTAGCGGCTTTCGTCTGCTAGCATACGAATGCTCTTTATAACAGTTACCAATACATACTGAAAATAATAGAATTAGACCAGCTTTCTAGGACAACCTTTAAACATAAAACAGCCCAGTCTGAAGTGGCTAGGTTTTCCACATCCTAAATGGATCCCAGGTACTGATTTTATATCAAACGATAGTTGTTGTTTTCTTACTACAGTAGTAGTGTTTCACATTCATCTAAATAAATACTGGTTCTTACATTTATACTAGGAATAGATTATACCTTTAAATACTCTGCCAGAATATAATGTGACCCTACAATGGTGCCATTCAGGAAACTCCCCATCAGACATACATTAACATTAATATGAGGTCAAAACATATCAAATATACTTAAAGAAACACTCTAACATTAAGGATACAATTTTTTTCTCACTACATAGATGTATCCCCATTCCCCCCCGCCCAAAAAAAAACTTTACATTTTAAAAGTAATAAGATTTTCTTAGCTTTAGTTCCATAATGTGACGGTTTCTGTTTTCACCGCAGATGCCAATTCTCTCCGGCTAAAATTATCTTTACAGATGAATCAATTTAAATGCTTCTCCATTAAGCTGTAGTGGTTCTGGTGCTTTCAGTGTCCCTTTAATTTGGTTTGTTTCCCTACGTATGCCTGGAACATTCTTTCAAAAGTCGTACTGTTGTTTGTGCGTCCACAAATTTAGTGATGTATTCCCCTCCATTTAAAGCTGTAGTGGAGTCCTTTATTTTGCAAGATTTTCTGTGGCTGTGGTTCTGGTGGCTCCTTCTGGTATTGCTGATCCATTTGTCATTTATTTCCTCATATCCTGGCTTTTATTTTTTCTCCTTTTTTTCTTCAGCTGTCCAATTGTTTGGATATGAAATCTCAATTCCATTCACCAAAATGTATCACTAATTAAAAAAAATTTTTTTTTTTTAAAAATTGCTCTTTGCTATCATGGAAAATATGCATATCTATCTATTTGCATTATATACTTAACTGTGCACATAATACGTATTATGTAACTATGCAACACTATATTATAAATACTGTTTACACATACACACTGTATACTTCTATAATATATAAATCTTATATGCTAATGATTTACTCTAGACATAACCTCGATGTAAAACCTCTACACAAGCTCTATACATGTTATGCACTTTTTACCCATGTATATGTAGATTAAATACTCTATGTATAACTGTTTTGCTTAAATGCACTATATACTCTAAATGTGCTATATACATATATACACTATATATCCTGTGTATTCTATATACAATCTGCAATGTATAGAGATATGCATCTAATATACAATATATATATACTACATTCAATAGTTATATACTCTATATATACTTGTTATGCTTAAATGCACTATACACTCTACCTACACGTTATACATATATACACCATATATCCTGTGTATTCTATATACAATCTGCAATGTATAGAGGTATACACCTAATACAATATATGTGATGAATTAAAATGTATGTGTGTACAATGTCTATTTACTATGTACACCTGTGTTCATTATTACTCAAAATGGCTGCTAGAGCACCCCCTCCCATCGACCAAGACCCTCGTGCAGTAAGATGGCGTCTCCATCCGGAGTTACACCCAAGATGACGATGACATCAACACCCTCAGGAGGAAGTCCATCAAGATTAGGCACTTAGCACCTAACCAATTCAATGTTTATTTTACTAAAACACCTAACACTTAACCAATTGAAAAGTTTCCTTTCTGTATTTGCATACGTTGCATTATTTGCCTTTTTAAGGGGCTACGCCGCCCCCTGACAATACACTTGGAAGTTTTAATTTAACTGAACTTTTCTGTGTCAGTGTGATTTCTTTGGCGTGCACGCTTTATTACATTTAAAACATATGGACGGGGCAGATATTCAAGCAAACACTTGGTTTGGTCCAGAACAATTTGGCGCCCAACCTGGGGCTCCGGGTTTTGTCCCAACGACCAGCCATCCTAGAAGACTCTAGTGGGCTTTTCCCACTATGGATCATATCAGACATGAAGAAATTCAGAGGGCTCCCCCGAGAAATAGGATGAATAGTGAAGATGAATGGATAAAAGCAGTTCATAGAAAGAAATCACCTACTGCCTAGTTTAGGGAACAACCTAAACCCCATAGAGATAGGACCACTTCCTATAATCAAAAAGATAGGGACACATTTAAAAGATCCACTAACTATTTTGGGAATCAAGAACTTTTACATCAAGGAACAGATATGAAGGTTTTTTTTTAGACACCCCGACCCAGGAAGCAAAAGGGCTAAGATTCAACCGCTCACCTCTCAAAAGAAGATATAATTCTCTAGAAGAGAAAAGAGAGGGGGAAAGAGAAATAAGGAGGCTAAGAAAAAGATAATACAACCAGCTGAGCTAATAAAAAATTTGAATATCTCACAAAAAAATTTAAGTGAAAATCAACTACAAGTCTTAAGAAAAGGCTTTAAATTTGCCCCCAGCGTAGGTCTAAATAAATTCGAAACTTTTTTAGATATCAATGGATATATCAGGAAATTATGTCTGAAAAAAATATTTTTTAAGTTCAGACACAATTACATATCAAATTTCTAATGACAATTTTAAACACACCTATTTGAAAACACAGTCACAATTTTTTCCACATTTTCTCAAAACAAGTAGTATAAAAACTTTTGATAAAGCTTGTATTAAAGATCTTAAATGAGTTAAACCTTTAAATAGATTTCAACATAATTTCACTTTCAAAGAAAAAAATGCTTTGGAAGAACTAAGGGGTGATAAGGAAATTGTTATAAAACCGGCTGATAAGGGGGGGGGAGGGAGTAGTAGTTATGGATAAAGGCTCTTACATCAATTAGATATTCAGACAATTGGCCGATGATAAAACCTATTGCCTTCTGACAAAAAATACAGAACCAGACATCAAAAAGAAAATGAGCATATATCTGGATCAGGGATATCAAAAAGGGATTTTAAACAAAAACTAATATTAGTTTTTAAATTCCGAATTTCCAAAATTCCCAGTAATCTATATACTTCCCAAACTACACAAAGATCCCACACATGCTCCCGGTAGACCTATTGTGGCAGGGGTAGATTCCATATTATCTCCCATGTCACAGTATATAGATTCTCTTCTCCAATCCCTGGTAACATCTAGCCGGTCCTACCTGAAAGATACTATGCACTTGCTCCAGCTCCTAAATGATTTTATATGGAATGAAGATTATCTACTTGTCACTTGTGACGTTATTAGTCTATACACGATCATCCAACATGATAAGGGCTGTGAGGCTGTGGAAATTTTCCTCAATCAATCCAAGATGTTTCAACCAGACCAGATTAGGTTTTTTTTAGAAGGTATTAATTTGATTTAAAAAAATAATTTCTTCTGGTTTGAAGGTAATTTTTATTTGCAAAAGAGGGGCACGGCTATGGGGACCAAGTTTGCACCCAGTTATGCTAACCTTTTTATGTATTTTTGGGGAAAAAAAACATTTTCTCAGGGCATGACTGGGTGACAAACTTGGTCCTGTATCAGAGATACATTGAAGACAACTTTTTTGTTTGGAAGGGGGATCGTGTAAATTTAGACCTGTTTTTTAGTTTTTTAAATTCCAATTCGTGGGGTTTCTTTTTAAGCCAAGAAATAAGCCATGAAAAAGGACACTTTTTAGATCTACAGATTTTTACCAAAGAAGGTATTTTAAAAATGTTAAATCGGTAGATGTTAATAGCTATATTAATATGGAAAGTTGTCATTTTAGTTCTTGGCTTAGTAATATACCAAAAGGACAATTCACAATACTAAGGCGTAACTGCACAGATGATGATACATTTTTACAATCAGAGATTTAAAAAAAAAAAAAAAAAATATGATAAAGGATATGAAGAGATAGCTGTTGAAAGTCAATTTGTGGAAATTTCAAATAAACCCAGGAGTGATCTACTTACGTATAAAGCCAAAGATCAACCTACAGGAAAGGAGATTAATTTTATAACAAACTATAATTCCCAAAGTGGACGTTTTAAATAAAATTTAAGTAGATACTGGCACATTTCAGAACAAGAAGAAGATTTAAGAGAATTTATAGGATCAAAACCTAAAATTATATACGGGGGGTGGGGGGGGGGCTAAGAATCTTTGGCTTTAACCAAAAGCTGTATAACCAAAGAAATAAAAATAAAGATATTTTAGGTTCAGAACTAAAAGGTGTTTACAATTGTGGCAATTGCCAGGGTTGCAAAGAAACTAAAATAAAAAATAAAAAAACAAGCTCTTTTACCTCCTATGTAACGAATAGGAAGTATAATATTAATACTTTTATCTCTTGCAATGTAAACAATGTCATTTATCTTCTTTCTTGTGACTGTGGCATACAATACATGGCTAGAACGACTACATGTCTTAAAATGAGAATAGGCGAACATATTCGCAACATTAAAAAAAAAGTACTTAACCATTCAGTATCCGCCCATTTTGCCTAATATCATAATGGTGACTCCAAATGCCTTTATAGGAATTGAAAGAGTAATAAAACCATGGAGAGGGGGAAATTTTATTAAGATTTTAAATAAGGCTGAAATGAGGTGGGTTTTCGAACTAGACACCTTATCCCCTGCAGGCATAAATATAGATTTTGAGATTTTTAATTACATTTAAATACAGCTATGTTTTAATTATATTTATATGCAGATATGTTTTGGTGTTTTTTTTGCAAATTAAACAGAAAAGTGTTTTCTCTTTTATTCCATACTTTTTATCACATTTTTAATCACCCTTTATATCTTTTTTCTGGAACATGTTTTATATAAATTAGGTTCTATCTATGGGGTTTGTGCAATATTATTTATGCACATTTATATATCTATATGTATATTGACTGAGAGTAAGATAATCTACATAGATGTATATTACATTTCTGATCTTAGATGTGTGTGTATTGATACTGCTTTTCTCTTTCTTGCCCTTATGTTATATTTTGTGAATACCCTTATGCAAAATGGCCACCAGATCACTTCCGTTTTTTTCGGCCTTGGTTACATAACAATGGACTTAATGAACAATATAAACAATGTTTGGGGAGCTAGTACACCCTAGGAGGGCCTTTAGGGTGTACATAGAAGACTGAATAGCCGTGATAAACTTTTGGCCGAAACCAGAAGTACTCGTCATGCTGAACCGGAAGTGACGTGTCGCAAGTAAAGGGGGCGGACCAAACAAGAATTTTTGGCGCAAATTTTGAAAATAAAAGAGCAGACCCCAGACACCATCAACATACCTATGCCTGTTTACTTGAGCCAGTTATACATACTGGCTCATTAAAATGTACTTTTGTGGAAAAGTCAATTTTTAAGTGTATGTATTATTTCTTACTGCACTTCCAGAGCATTGTGCACTTATATATTCTTTGTACTTATAGAGCGCTGAATCTCCTGTTTTTTTATCTATTCTTGTTTGTACTTGGTAGAATTTAGTGGTTGATTCCACAGTGGTTATTAGCAGCACTATTTGACTACTAGCGCCATTGTAGCACTTTTCTTTTCCTTTTTTTTTTTTTTTTTAATTCTTTATTTTTGAAAGTGCATTGTTAGTTGCATATGTAAACATTCCCAAATGACAGTACAATCGTAAGCAATTGATAAAATTTTGGTGTCAGGTACGAGATGTGTTTTTTTTTTATAAGAGATTTAAGAGTGAACAAAGATAGACATTGCAAAATAAACATGAACATGAAATAACTATGCACTTGCTTTACTTAAGGAAATTTAAACTGAGAATGAGTGTCGATTAGCAGGCTTTCTGCTTAATTTATACTACACTTGTATGTCATGCAGTGTAGATTCATTCTAGCATATTATATGCAAATACTCTTGTAGGAGCCTAAGCATGTTCTAAATGGAGTTGTTTACGAGTAACCAATAGAGTAGGTAGTATGCCACTGGGGATTTGTCATGGAATCTGGGGAGGCAGGGGTTAATTACCGAAAATCCTCATTCAGCTGTAGGTCTTTCTTTACCAAGGGGCCGGTGAGTGGAGGTAAGGGTTCTTCCACCGCCTCCGTAGGAATTCTGCTTACAGGCTGCTCAGCGCAGGCATTCTCGTTGAGGCTTAGGTGGCGGCCATTTTAGCTCTAGAGTGCGGGAGGCTGGGTGTAGATTGAATTGTAGTGTTCCCCTCTCTGCTGTCGTGGGCCTTCCAGTGGGGACCGGGATATCCCCCACCGGTCCAAAGGGGGGGAACGGGACCAGGGCCACATCAGAGAGACAAGTGTGCTAACTGGGGGAGAGAGCAGGATGGCGGCCGTCCACCCCGCTCCCTCCTCAATCAGGCCTCAGACACCAAAGTCCTTTCTTCGCCCTCCCGGGCTCTAAAGACTCCCTATCTTGGCATCTGCTGCAGCACCGACTGTCAAGTAGTGTTATTGTCATTATTCCAGGCTCAGTTTAGCTTAGGAGCCGCATATTTCAGTTTATTGGGCTGAGTCTCTCAGGAGCCTCTCCTGCATGCGACCGGGCAGCATGGTGGCCCGGCCCCGCCCCCTTTTCTGTTCTTTTTTAAGACTCTGAGGCAGACCAGCAGTGACGGGATGGAGACTGATCACCTCTGATATACGGTAAGGACTGCCTTAGCACCTTGCCTACATATCCTGTGTTATGGTTGCCTCCAGGCTAGCTGGAAGTAGGACCGCTTGGATATCCTGGTTCCCGAACTTGGAGAGGAAAAGCGCCGCTCCGATCAGCATATCCTGGTATTCCTGTAAGTGTAGAATATCCCACTAGCTATAGTACAGCTGTTCCCTACAACACGAGTCGAGGCTGCGAGTTGAGGGTAAAACAAACTGTTTTAATCGCACTCATGCATGGCAATTTATACAATTTATCTGGCCAAAGGACAACCCCTTTGGACCTGATGGTACACTGGACAATGCAATGTCCCAACCAGTGACAGCAAACTCCATCTTTTGAAAACACTCCCCCCTAGCTTGGAGATAATTGGTTTCAATGGTTACACTAACCTAATTATCTCCAAGCACATGAAAATACCACATTTTATCACCCACATGAAAATAACATAAAAATGCATAACTTTTAAATTTTATTACGAAAATAGCCCATTCGACCATTCTCTGGATAGCTCAGATCTGAGCGCACAAGATATACGAATTGCGCTCAGATCTCACGAACGGTGACCACCCTGATGACAGCCAATTAGGTTGCGGTTAACCACAAACCGCAACTCCAGGGCAGTTAATTGTCGACACACTCCTGTAGCGAGGTGGTCTGCTGTTCGTTAGTTCTTTCGGCGATTTCAAGGTTAACTAGCGGCACACGCCAAGGGTCGGGTGGTTGATCATTCGTATATATGAATGGCTTGCACAATGGGTTTGTATGAAACAAGGTAGCAAGGAGAAACCAAAATAACTGTATGTATCCGACAGAGGGGATCTCTGTAACATGGCTCCCTCCTTGTGGAACACTCTGGCAGACACTGTCTGACTTCTTTTTGGGGCAGACTAAGGCTGTCCAGAACTGAAGTTATTCCGGACTGAGGTCGGTCTGTCTAAATAACCCATTGGCATTGCCATTCTGTTTCCTGGGTCGGTAAGAGATGGTGAAATTAAAAGGCTGTAGGGATAAGCTCCGAGACCCGGTTTAGCCACACCAATGGGTTGTGGTCTGTGACCAGAGTGAACTCCGGACACTCCAGAGTGTCCGTAGAGGTAGGGAGTCAATTTATTTAATGCCCACACCAAGGCCAGACACTCTTTTTCAACTGCGGCATAGCTGACCTCGCGTGGCAGGAGCTTTCGGCTGATGTATGCCACAGGATGTTCCCCTCCGTCTTCTCCTACTTGGCTGAGGACTGCACCCAGCCCGAACATTGAAGCGTCTGTATGGACGATAAAGCATTTATTAGGGGCTGGGGCAGTAAAGACAGGAGCATTGATCAGTGCATTTTTGAGAGCCTGAAAGGCTGTCTCACAGTGGGGAGACCACAGGACCTGTCGGGGAAGGTTTTTCTTCATCAAGTCTGTCAGGGGTTTGGCAATCGAACTATAGTCCGGTACGAATCACCTGCAGTGCCCAGGAAGGCTAGGACCTGGGTCTTGGTATGGGGTGTGGGCCAGTTTGCGACCGCCTCTATCTTGGCTGGCTCTGGTCGCTGCTTCCCACACCCCACTCTGTGACCCAAGTACTGTAACTCAGCCATTCCAAAATGACATTTCTCTGGTTTCAAAGTCAGGCCCGCGGCCCGGATTTGATCCAGGACCATTCCCACATGAACCAAGTGGTCCTCACTGTGGATCGCTATGTCATCCAGGTATGCACAGGCAAAATCCTGGAAGCCATCAAGGAGTCTATCCATCAAGTGCTGGAATGTAGCGGGAGCATTCTTCATCCCGGCATAACCTTAAAGTGGTACAAGCGGAACGGGGTGACAAATGCAGACTTGGGGATAGCCTCCCTGGCCAGGGGAATCTGCCAGTAACCTTTGCAGAGGTCAATGGTAGTTAGATAGTTTCCCCTGGCTATGCGATAAAGTAGTTCATCTACCCTGGGCATTGGGTAGGCGTCTGTCACGGTCTTATCATTGAGTTTCCGATAATACACACAGAACCTGGTAGTGCCGTCTTTCTTTGGCACTAAAACTACTGGGGACTCCCAGGGACTACTGGAGGACTCAATGACCCCTAGTCTGAGCATCTCATCTATTTCCTTTTTCATCTTGGACCTAACCGCTTCGGGCATATGGTAGGGGGCCTCTCTTAAGGGCTGCTGGGGTGTCGACTTGGTGGGTAGCTAGGCTGGTGTAGCTGGGTTCCTGGGAAAAGGTAGAATGTTTGTTTAGCTGCTCCCTCTTTACTGGGCTGAGTCTACCACCTATCCGCACTTGGCCCACTAAATCAGAGAGGGGGACCCTGTCTAACAGGTCGGGTATGGGGAGGTTATCGGGGTAGTCATGAGCGGGGTTACATATAGCTGCCACGTCTTCCTGACTCTCAAGATACTCCTTTAGCATATTGACATGGAAGATTTTCTGTAGGCTTTCATTGTGGCAGCTAGCGATTACATAGGTGGGGTCCCCTCGCTTCTCCACTACTTGGTAGGGTCCCTGCAATGCTTCTTGCAGCTTGTCTGCCTTAACGGGCTTGAGGACCATAGCCTTCTGACCTATATAAAAGCTCCTTTTCCGTGCCCCCCGTCATACCATACTTTCTGTCGCCTCTGGACCATCTGGAGGTTAGCCTGGACCGACCGGGCTAACTGCTCCATACAGTCCTGCAGCTCCAGGACGTATGGCACGATGGGGACTCCAGCATTTTCAGTCTCTCCCTCCCAGGGCTCCTGGATCAAGTTCAGGGGTCCCCGAACCTTGCATCCATACAGTTGTTCGAATGGAGAGAACCCTGTCGTTTCCTGGGGCACCTCCCTGTAAGCGAACAGGAGGTGTGGAATACGTTCCCAATCTCTGTATTCCTGGGTGAAGGTTTTCAACATCTGTTTGAGGGTCCCATTGAACCTCTCACAGAGCCAATTAGTCTGTGAGTGGTAAGGGGAGCTGAGCAGGGATTTTATTTTGCAGACATGCCATAACTGCTGCGTGAGTACAGCAGTAAATTGGGTGCCCCCTACCCGAGAGAACACCTGAACTAATGTATTAGCCACGGTGTCTGCTTGGATGTTAGATAGGGCCACTGCCTCTGGATACCGAGTAGCATAGTCCACCACGGTAAGGATATACCTTTTCCCAGATGGACTAGGGTGGCCAGTGGCCCACTAAATCGATGGCTACCCAGCTAAATGGTTCTTCTATAATAGACATATTGACTAGGTGTGCCTTGGGGTGGTCTCCTCTCCTCCCTACCCGCTGACAGACATCACAGGTATTACAATAGGTCCTCACATCCGCAGGTACCCCCGGCCAGAAGAAGGCATGGGTAATGCGGTGGAGGGTGCGCGTCATGGCTAGGTGGCCAGCTCGTGGCCCACCTGGAGGATTTCTCGCCTATACTTGTGCCCCTATGGTGTAACTTTTTCTCGGTATGCATATATAGCCTACTCCGTTCCCACACAAATGTCTTGTGGTCTAACCCCCCAGCTCCAGTATCTGCCCTTTCTCTATTTCTGAAGGGTTGGGTCAGACTTAGTCTCAGCCTTGAAGGCTGCGGGGGTATCCCAGGGTACGAGGGGTTGGGAACTGGCTACAGTTGGGGATGGTCTTACCTGAGTCTCCCTGCTTGCGACCGGGTGGTTACAGGATGCACCTCATTGTTGTACGAGGGTGCATAGGCTGAAGTCATTGGTCTTAGGTCGTTGCCCAATAAGACCTCAGCGGGCAAGTTGTCCTTAATTCCTACAGTCACAAGTCATTTACCTGCATCCCAATCCAAATGTACTTTAGCAGTTGGCAATTTATACATATCCCCTCCGGCCACTCGAACGGCCACCGCGTTTCCTGAATGCTTATGTTCGGGGACTAGGTGGCTCTGTACCAGGGTGATGGTGGCGCCAGTGTCCCTTAGTCCCTGAGTGGTGCGGCTTCATGTAGAGGTCCCAGGTATTCTTCCATGGGGTTCTCCTTGTCTACACAAAGTGCTCTGGCTGGTCGAGTATATACAGACGAGGTTGAGTTGTAGCTCCTGGGAGAGTAGTTATTATTAAGGGGACAACTGGCGATGAGATGCCCGGGCTGTTTGCATTTGAAGCAGGTAGGATGTGGGCGATTTGGGGTAGCTGTTGGGTGGCCCCGTGTATCGTGTGGGTCCCGCCGGTACAGGCGTACAAAACTAATTTCGTGGGTTTGTTCAGTGATTGTCTCTGGGTTGGGTACGAGTCACCGTTCGGGGGTTAGTGAACTCCTGTAGTTGGGAGTCATGGTGCTCGTCGGCCAGTTTTGCGGCTTCGTTAAGGGTACTGGGTCGTTGGTCCTTTAGCCATTCCCTGTCCTTTTGATCTAGTCCTATCGTAGAAATGCTCCACAAAAATAATTCCAGGATCTCTGCTGCAGTAACTGCCCAACACCCGTTAATAAATGTGTGCAGCCCTTCACATTCGGTGTGCCCATTCGGCATGTGTGTCGTTCGGCTTCTTTTTCATGCCACGGAACTGCCTGTGATACGTGTCAGGGGTCACCGCATATCGTCTCAGCAGCGTATCTTTAACTAGCCTGTATTGGGCCACCTCCTCGGTGCTAAGGGCTTCCATTGCTCGTCCCGCTAGTTTCCCGGCTAAAATATGGGGCCATTCCTCGCTGGGGATCTGGTGAAGCACACCTTGTCTCTCAAAGTCGGTTAAGAATTCGTTGATTCCCATTTCACTTTCCACGAACGGCTTGAACGCCGCGAAAGGAATTTTCCGTTGTCCAGCAAGCTCTGTAGGGTTGCTGTTTTTTTTTTTTGTTTATTCTTCATTTTTCCTGTGCATTAGATTACAGAACAGAGTAGTCTGTAGCGCCACGACAGCGGTTACATGCATTTTAACGGCATACATGGTCACGGCAAAGATAAACTGCACTTTTTTTTTTTTTTTTTTTCGTAGGTAAATAAATCACGCTAGGAACATTGTTAAGCTGATAAACATAGTAAATACATGTTTGCTTTGCACGTCTATTGTGTTGGGTCACGAGTGGGTCGACAAGCTTAAAATATTAAACATAGTATGATTTCACCTTGCTCAGTGGGGATTAGGGACAAGTAAATATTGCCTGACTAGTTAAGATTTACACATTAGACATATTAGCATAATTGCACACATTTTGCTAAGTTATCAAGAGTGGCACTTTTTTAAGGAAGGTCGTAGCATGCCGCTTAGTTATGTTAGCCTGAAATCGCTTTATCATAATGAGCTGCCTAATTTCCTAGCATTTATACAGATAGGCTTGGAATTATGTGGGTATATTCTCAAGATTGCCTATGTGTGGCATTTTTAAGTAAACAAGATAAGTCAGACGCTTGTGATTCATAGTTTGCAAGATGTACAGTCGTAGTTAGCCTGATCCAGCAGTTATACACAAACAATTTCTGCCGACTCTAGACAGTAGAACAGTAGAAAAAGTGAACTATGTTAACTGAAAACAGGTTGAACATATATGCATTTGGACTTATGTGATATTCTCATTATATCTAGCTGCTTGCTGACATTCCAGGTTATGTGAAGCTCGGTTAAGGCCCTGCATAACACGCTAAATTCAATGCTTGTGTTTTGTATAGCTCTAATAAAAAGTAGGATGTAAAAAAACGGGTCGCAAGAGTATTCTGAGAACGGACAGCAACTGAAATAGCCTGCCCTTCGGTAGGTCCCCGCTCAGAACTCAAGCTGGTTTTAGCTCATCTTGTGCCATTACAGAGAGAACATATCTGAAGCATATCAGACTGAAGGGCAGGCTATTTCAGCTGCTGTCCGTTCTCAGAATACTCTTGCGACCCGTTTTTTCTCTCCATAAGTTTAAAGGGTAATCCAGACGTGGACCCCTTGCTCACGGTGCCTAGAGAGATATCAGCTATGCCTCACTGATGATGCCTAACAAGGTTGAAACGATCGTCTGGGGTTGCTGTGTCTCTCGTGCAGAGAGAACTTGCTGGCATTTCGGATCTGGACTGCCCGTATGGGTGGGACCAGTCTGATATGCTTCAGATATGTTCTCTCTGTAATGGCACAAGATGAGCTAAAACCAGCTTGAGTTCTGGGCGGGGACCCACCGAAGGGCAGGCTATTTCAGCTGCTGTCCGCTCTCAGAATACTCTTGCGACCCGTTTTTTCTCTCCATAAGTTTAAAGGGTAATCCAGACGTGGACCCCTTGCTCACGGTGCCTAGAGAGATATCAGCTATGCCTCACTGATGATGCCTAACAAGGTTGAAACGATCGTCTGGGGTTGCTGTGTCTCTCGTGCAGAGAGAACTTGCTGGCATTTCGGATCTGGACTGCCCGTATGGGTGGGACCAGTCTGATATGCTTCAGATATGTTCTCTCTGTAATGGCACAAGATGAGCTAAAACCAGCTTGAGTTCTGGGCGGGGACCCACCGAAGGGCAGGCTATTTCAGCTGCTGTCCGTTCTCAGAATACTCTTGCGACCCGTTTTTTCTCTCCATAAGTTTAAAGGGTAATCCAGACGTGGACCCCTTGCTCACGGTGCCTAGAGAGATATCAGCTATGCCTCATTGATGATGCCTAACAAGGTTGAAACGATCGTCTGGGGTTGCTGTGTCTCTCGTGCAGAGAGAACTTGCTGGCATTTCGGATCTGGACTGCCCGTATGGGTGGGACCAGTCTGATATGCTTCAGATATGTTCTCTCTGTAATGGCACAAGATGAGCTAAAACCAGCTTGAGTTCTGGGCGGGGACCCACCGAAGGGCAGGCTATTTCAGCTGCTGTCCGTTCTCAGAATACTCTTGCGACCCGTTTTTTCTCTCCATAAGTTTAAAGGGTAATCCAGACGTGGACCCCTTGCTCACGGTGCCTAGAGAGATATCAGCTATGCCTCACTGATGATGCCTAACAAGGTTGAAACGATCGTCTGGGGTTGCTGTGTCTCTCGTGCAGAGAGAACTTGCTGGCATTTCGGATCTGGACTGCCCGTATGGGTGGGACCAGTCTGATATGCTTCAGATATGTTCTCTCTGTAATTGCACAAGATGAGCTAAAACCAGCTTGAGTTCTGGGCGGGGACCCACCGAAGGGCAGGCTATTTCAGCTGCTGTCCGTTCTCAGAATACTCTTGCGACCCGTTTTTTCTCTCCATAAGTTTAAAGGGTAATCCAGACGTGGACCCCTTGCTCACGGTGCCTAGAGAGATATCAGCTATGCCTCACTGATGATGCCTAACAATGTTGAAACGATCGTCTGGGATTGCTGTGTCTCTCGTGCAGAGAGAACTTGCTGGCATTTCGGATCTGGACTGCCCGTATGGGTGGGACCAGTCTGATATGCTTCAGATATGTTCTCTCTGTAATGGCACAAGATGAGCTAAAACCAGCTTGAGTTCTGGGCGGGGACCCACCGAAGGGCAGGCTATTTCAGCTGCTGTCCGTTCTCAGAATACTCTTGCGACCCGTTTTTTCTCTCCATAAGTTTAAAGGGTAATCCAGACGTGGACCCCTTGCTCACGGTGCCTAGAGAGATATCAGCTATGCCTCACTGATGATGCCTAACAAGGTTGAAACGATCGTCTGGGGTTGTTGTGCCTCTCGTGCAGAGAGAACTTGCTGGCATTTCGGATCTGGACTGCCCGTATGGGTGGGACCAGTCTGATATGCTTCAGATATGTTCTCTCTGTAATGGCACAAGATGAGCTAAAACCAGCTTGAGTTCTGGGCGGGGACCCACCGAAGGGCAGGCTATTTCAGCTGCTGTCCGTTCTCAGAATACTCTTGCGACCCGTTTTTTCTCTCCATAAGTTTAAAGGGTAATCCAGACGTGGACCCCTTGCTCACGGTGCCTAGAGAGATATCAGCTATGCCTCACTGATGATGCCTAACAAGGTTGAAACGATCGTCTGGGGTTGCTGTGTCTCTCGTGCAGAGAGAACTTGCTGGCATTTCGGATCTGGACTGCCCGTATGGGTGGGACCAGTCTGATATGCTTCAGATATGTTCTCTCTGTAATGGCACAAAATGAGCTAAAACCAGCTTGAGTTCTGGGCGGGGACCCACCGAAGGGCAGGCTATTTCAGCTGCTGTCCATTCTCAGAATACTCTTGCGACCCGTTTTTTCTCTCCATAAGTTTAAAGGGTAATCCAGACATGGACCTCTTGCTCACGGTGCCTAGACAGATATCAGCTATGCCTCACTGATGATGCCTAACAAGGTTGAAACGATCGTCTGGGGTTGCTGTGTCTCTCGTGCAGAGAGAACTTGCTGGCATTTCGGATCTGGACTGCCCGTATGGGTGGGACCAGTCTGATATGCTTCAGATATGTTCTCTCTGTAATGGCACAAGATGAGTTAAAACCAGCTTGAGTTCTGGGCGGGGACCCACCGAAGGGCAGGCTATTTCAGCTGCTGTCCGTTCTCAGAATACTCTTGCGACCCGTTTTTTCTCTCCATAAGTTTAAAGGGTAATCCAGACGTGGACCCCTTGCTCACGGTGCCTAGAGAGATATCAGCTATGCCTCACTGATGATGCCTAACAAGGTTGAAACGATCGTCTGGGGTTGCTGTGCCTCTCGTGCAGAGAGAACTTGCTGGCATTTCGGATCTGGACTGCCCGTATGGGTGGGACCAGTCTGATATGCTTCAGATATGTTCTCTCTGTAATGGCACAAGATGAGCTAAAACCAGCTTGAGTTCTGGGCGGGGACCCACCGAAGGGCAGGCTATTTCAGCTGCTGTCCGTTCTCAGAATACTCTTGCGACCCGTTTTTTCTCTCCATAAGTTTAAAGGGTAATCCAGACGTGGACCCCTTGCTCACGGTGCCTAGAGAGATATCAGCTATGCCTCACTGATGATGCCTAACAAGGTTGAAACGATCGTCTGGGGTTGCTGTGTCTCTCGTGCAGAGAGAACTTGCTGGCATTTTGGATCTGGACTGCCCGTATGGGTGGGACCAGTCTGATATGCTTCAGATATGTTCGCTCTGTAATGGCACAAGATGAGCTAAAACCAGCTTGAGTTCTGGGCGGGGACCCACCGAAGGGCAGGCTATTTCAGCTTCTGTCCGTTCTCAGAATACTCTTGCGACCCGTTTTTTCTCTCCAAAAGTAGGATGTAACATGCTAGGTAACTTGTACCCTTTCAAAGTATAAGATGATATGCTAGGCAACTCGCACATTTTAAAGTAAAATACAACCCGCTAGGTTACTATCACATTTTTAGGGCAGAGTATAACATGCCATGGCCCAGTTTACTTGGTGTTATATTCATGTAGCAAATTCAGCCGGGTTCAGACTGTGATAGTCCCAGTGTCTCTGTCGTGATCGCTGCATATGCCTCTGGTGTGGAGCTCTGGGGAATGAACGGGGCGCTCCTATCTGGATCCCATGTATGGGTGCGGTTGGGGGAGCTGTTTTTGCCCGTGGTGGCTGGTTTAGGAGCTGGTGGAAGGCCGGGGCGTCTCGGATGTCTTGGATGTTGTGTGAGTTCGTTCCTCGCGTGACTGTTAGTGTCCTGGGGGGTCGCCACCGGTAATCCACTTTGTGGGCATGGAGGATCAAGGTGAGTGGCTTTAGCGATCTGCGCCATGCTAGGGTGCTGTTGGACAGATCCAAGTAGAGTGAAATGTCCATGTTCTCGAATCGGAAGGGGGTCTTGGCTCGGACGGCTGATAAAATTGTCGCTTTGTGTCCGCTGTTGTGGAGGCTCAGGATGACATACCTCGTGGTTTTGTTTGGTGCGTTCGTTGGTTTGGGGATTCTAAATATCCGTCTGGGGTGATCGTTGCGCGCTTTCCTTGTGGTAGTATTTCAAGTAACATGCGCTCAATTAGTTTAGGTAGTTCGGCCTCCGCAATGTCCTCGCAAACTCCCCTTATTTTTATATTGGATGCCCGCCTGGCGTCTTCAAGCGCAGCGAGGCGATGTTCAATTTGCCGGTTCTGTTGTTCCAGGCCTTGTACCGTGTGTTGTAGTACAGTGACGTCCTGGGCTTGGGATAGTGAAGAGCCCTCCAGTTTGGAGATGCGGCCTGTCAGGCCCTGCAAGTCTGCGTGGAGCGCTGTGACTTCCTCATGGAAGCTACGTTTCAGGTCCGCCATTAACGCCTTCATGACCGCTATGGTGATCAGTTCTGCGTCTGCCCCTTTGCCACAGTGTTGTGCCTTCTGTGGTTGGTTTGGAGGCTGTAAATATCCCCCTTCCTTCGCATTGGATATGTCCTCGGAGAAGTCCGAGCACCCGCCGTGTTGGGCCGCCATGTTCGCTTCAGAGGCACTGCGTGCCTGCATCCACATCTCCCCTATTGTTAGACCCGAGGTGGGCTTGTGTGGTGCTGTTTTCTTCCCCTTTCTCCCCATTTGGTCTTGGGGTGTTCACTTGCAAGTAAGAGTAAAAAAGGGGGGGTGTATATTGATCGTTTTTCAACGTTTGGGGCTCGGAGCTCCCTTTGCATACGTCCAGTCGCTTCAGCGTTCAAGCTCTGCCCCTCGTGTTGCTGGTTGTGGTCTTTGCAGGACTGTGCTGGGCGGTCAATATGCTGAGCTCGTGGGCTCTAGCCTCCTGTATTTCCATCTCGATCTGAGCCAATGTCCGTTGAATCAATTCCATGGAGGGGTTCGGCCCGAAGATGGAAAGCCTTTCCCAAACCATCCTAGTCTTTGTGTCACTAGCCATCGCTGGGGTTTCTGCAATTGAGAGGCTCTGATCCAGCTCCGTCAGCTCTGCAATAAGCTCCCTCCTAGGAGGGTTACTTGCGGTTTTCCTCGGCTCTCTAGTAAGTCTTTTAAGGTAGTGCGCTTCAGTTTATCGTAAGCACTCTCCAAAAATTTACGGAATACGAAAAATAGGAATAAGGGAGACAGCTCTTATACTGGAAAAAAGGGATCACCAGTCCTTATATAAAATCAGTAAAAAAAACATACCACTACAGTACTGTACTGAAAAATATCCAGGAGCTAATAAACCTCATATAAAGTCCACAAAAGAAATATAATTTGTTATAATAATAGATAATAAGGAGAAGAACCTGATTTAAAAAAAGTGTCCAGCAAATCCACAGTAATATAGCATAAGTGTCACTCCCCTGCTTGTGAAGACCACACAGAGTCACCCAAATGGCAGATTAATATACTTTCCAAGGAAAGATACAATAATCCCCACAATATAAAATATAAAGCAAGTCAGTACAAAGAAAAGTGGTTGCTCAATTGTATCAAAATATACTCCAAGTAGAAAAATAAAAATGATAATGTCACTGTAACATTATCAGTATTTTATTCCAAAATATTTAAAAACACACAGAACTAGAGTGAGCAAAAAGCAAGCAGCAAAAAACATGGGCTCAATAGCATATAGGGTAACCTGAAATTCCGACCCTGTAGATGGATGGGATGTGGGAGTTGTACTCCGTCCTGGGTCCTGGTCGCCGGTGAGGTCGGTGTGCGTTCCAAAATTTAAAGGCTGACTAGTGGTATAGAACTTGAAATTTCAGGCCCTAAAAAGGTAACCATTGATATGTCCAAACTATCATAATACAATCGACTTCCTTAACCACTTGTATTAAAGAGATTAATTACCTCATGGCAAGCACATCCAGAAATACACAAAAAGAAGAACTGTAAGGCAAGGTATAATAATGCATATGCTAAGTACCTCCCTATTAAAGGACCACTCTAGGCACCCAGCCCACTTCAGCTTAATGAAGTGGTCTGGGTGCCAGGTCCAGCTAGGGTTAACCCATTTTTTTTTATAAACATAGCAGTTTCAGAGAAACTGCTATGTTTATTAATGGGTTAAGCCTTCCCCCAAAGCCTCTCATTGACAGCCGCTAGAGGCGCTTGCGTGATTCTCACTGTGAAAATCACAGTGAGAGCACGCAAGCGTCCATAGGAAAGCATTGTAATAATGCAATAATATAGTCCATAAAAGTGCAGTTTGTTTGTAAAAAATGCAAAAAACGTCACTTTTACTTAAAATATCATCGTTGTAATACAATTTACCAGTTTTAAACACTAATATTTGAGTTCAGCGAAGTCTCACGAGTAAAACAGTACCCCCTATATACAGGTTTTATGGTGTCTTGGAGAGTTACAGGGTCAAATATAGTGCTTGCGAATTAAATTCTCTGCACTTTCTTCCCTGTGTTGTCAGGCATGTCAATCAAATTTTAATTAATCAAATGACATAATTATGTTAAACAATTACTTAAATATACACGTAGAATTTTAATATATATGCATTTATAGTATACTAATGTAATCTTTTATGTAATTATATGTATTTATCTCTATATATATATTTGCGGTTATTTGTATTTTATATATAGATAGATATATATATATAGAATGTCATTCTAAGTGTATTCTGTTTCCAATATATATATATATATATATATATATATATATATATATATATATTAATAACAAAATACAGTTAGAATGAAATTACATATGAATATATAATTTATTTTACATTTTGTTTCAATATTTTATTTATTTATTTAATTATTTTATTTATTTATTATTGTAATTATACGTATATATATATATGTAGATCTATTATATATATAATATATATACATATTATATATATGTAACATCATTCTAAGTGTATTTTAATACTAATATTAATATTAAAATACATTACGTATGACGTTACATATATATGTATATATTTTTTTTTTACACCTCCTACCAGCAGGGGGACTGTCTAATATTTTAGACACCCCCCCTGCTGGCAGATCCATAGCCAGCTATAGATGGCCATGTGATCGCTCTTTGAGAGCGATCACATGGCCCCCGGGGGCCTCATTTGCCGGAGGGGGGCTGCCCCCCAGAAGAGGATCGCAGCGGAGGTGAGTACGCCGGACCTCCAGGGGCTGCAAGCCGTTACGGCGTTCTATGCCGCCGCAACGGCTTTAAAGCCCTTTAAAGCTGCGACGGCATAGAACGCCGTAACAGCGTAAAGGGGTTAAATACAACATTAGTAAACATTTTATGTACTCATATTGGAAAGACAGGGGACACATTCAGAGAAGGGGGAGGGAACTGTACAACATACAGATGTAAAAGTGCTTAATATATAATAGTTGTACAAAAAGCTTTGAAATTTTAGTGCTTATGTGTTATATATATTAACAAGCCATGATTGTCTTGATTTAAAGTAGAACAGTCACTTTGAGTTTTTCATAAGGATAAAATCTTCATGAAAACCCATACATAGTGTTTAAATTTTACTGATTTTACAACGCAATCAAACAGATATCATAAGACATAAGACAAAATAGAGGGTACTCGTGTCTTATGTACGTAACATTTTTGTTTCTTTTGTGAGAAAATGACAAACCAAGGAGTTGCAATCTGCTTCTGTCTGGGATACCTTGACATTTCCCATCAGCCATTACTCCTACTAAATGATGTGAATGGTCATTTTTTGTCTACATATATATTTAAAGCATTTAATTGAGTAGGTGTATGAAGATCCATGGAGGACCTTGTTTTAAGGAATCTTCCAGAGACCCCTCTTTTGTACTTTTCAAAAATGATGTAGCTCTTTGAGGCTTGATCTGCTAATCACTAGGATCACTAGGTATAACAACCCCTCCAGCCAACAGGTAAGCATGAGTAGGGCAAGTTAAAAACGTCCACACAGACTCCTCTGCACACAATATGCACCCCCCCTCCTCCCCCCACAAACACAGGACTCAACACTTAGCTCTTCCACACACATAACACTCAGTCACTACATACACTCTTAGACACACATTACTCAGTCTCGTCCACACAGATACAACATTCACAGAAATAGAGTTGGGGCTCTAGGAGGGCCCCCCAATTTGGTATCATGTCTAAGCTGACTTTATATGTGTACGCGCAGTGTAAATCAGAATAAGAAACAGATGTGATCAACACACAGCCTAGTGACATTGTGGGCAGTGGTTCATAGATAAAACCACAGGCAGCAGAGCACAAAACAGACAGGGGCTGAAGAGAGATGAGCCGGAAAAATGGATGTAGAAAAGGAAAAGGAAAATATGAGACAGGCAAAGAAGGAGAACAAGGGAGGGTGAGAAACAAATCCATGGTGATTAAAGCAAAGCAAAAGCAACAATGTCTGGCATATTACAGAATACAAGTGATAGCAGCTGTCAGAAAGCAAGTGCTTCTGGCGATCAGAATGTTTACTGACAGAAACTGAGCTAGAATGATAAAAACATGCTGTCATTAATATTATGACTAATAGCTTATTTATGTTTTGATGTTTTCAAGTTAACCAAATATGTCAAGGAGAGAAACGAAGTATGGATAGATTATTCACTAAAGTCTTATTTTTTTATTTTTTTTTTACTTTGTTATTTTCCAAATTAGGAAAGAATTTGTAGCAATTAGTTTCAACTAAAATTCAATGTTTAATGAAAAAGAAATGTGCTATATTGTTAATTTTGAAAACACATTGCTGTAATGTTAATTTCTCTAAAATAAAAAGAAATATTAAAATGCATCTAAAGTGACCCAAAATTCTATTGAACACTAGAGATGTCGCGAACATAAAATTTTCAATTTGCGAATGGCGAACGCGAATTTCCGCAAATGTTCACGACCGGGCGAACCGCCATAGACTTCAATAGGCAGGTGAATTTTAAAACCCACAGGGACTCTTTCTGGCCACAATAGTGATGGCAAAGTTGTTTCAAGGGGACTAACACCTGGACTGTGGCATGCCGGAGGGGGATCCATGGCAAAACTCCAATGGAAAATTACATAGTTGATGCAGAGTCTGGTTTTAATCCATAAAGGGCATAAATCACCTAACATTCCTAAATTGTTTGGAATAACGTGCTTTAAAACATCAGGTATGATGTTGTATCGATCAAGTAGTGTAAGGGTTACGCCCGCTTCACAGTGACAGACCAAACTCCCCCATTTGCACAACCGCAAACTCCCCATTTGCACAAGGTCCTTGTCCTCACTGATGTCATTGAAGGTCTCTTCTTCCACCCAGCCACGTACAACACCAAGGGTCCCCGAAAGGTGACAACAAGCTCCCTTGGACGCCTGCTGTGTTTGGTCTTCCAACTCCTAAAAGCCACCTTCCTCCTCTGACTCCTCTTCTTCAGACTCCTCTCTCTGCATTGCCTCTCTCTGCGTTATTATAAGTAGTGTTAAGTAGTACTATTCCTATCAGTTTAATCCCTGTTACGTCCCCTATCAGGGGATGTGTATATGGCATCGATTTTAGGAACTCGGGAGATGGAAAAAGATGCTTGGTTGGTCCTCCTACTTCAAATTTGGGGCACTGCGCATGTAATCTAATGTGCCACCAGATAGGAGTGGTGTGTTAAGTAGTCTTATTCTTATTAGTTTAATCCCTGTTACGTCCCCCTCATCAGGCCTTTTTAGTTGAATGTATCGCCCACTGTCAGTCCCTTCGGGATCCATCCCTCATTCATCTTAATAAAGGTGAGGTAATCTAGACTTTTTTGACCTAGGCTACTTCTCTTCTCAATGACAATACCTCCTGCTGCACTGAAGGTCCTTTCTGACAGGACACTTGAAGCGGGGCAGGCCAGAAGTTCTATCGCAAATTGGGATAGCTCAGGCCACAGGTCAAGCCTGCCTAGTCAAGGGGTTCATCGCTCCTCAGAGTGTCGATATCTGCAGTTAAGGCGAGGTAGTCTGCTACCGGTCGAGTCGGGGGTGGACCCCGAAGGGCTGTGGCGATGCGTAGGACTTAAAAAGCTCCGCATGTCCTCCATCAACGTCTGTAAAGCGTCCTGTCCTCCCTGGTCGTGGGAGGAGGAGGATTACGTTCACCTCTTCCCTTGTTAGATTCCCGTTGTGCTGCGACATCACCCTTATACGCTGTGTAAAGCATACTTTTCCCTTCAGATTAGAGGCAGTGCTTATACCAATGGGATTTCATCTAGAAGGATAAAAAACAGGCAGGCAAAAACTTTTCAAGGACCTCTCCCAATTAACTGTGATGTAATTCCAGTAAAATACAAGTTTAGCAGGCTAAGATTGCCACAAGGCATATGTATGTATATGTGTTTGTAGTATCAGTTAGTTAATTACACGTAGCTAAGATACTGTTATCACTGTACTGACCAGGTGCAGGAATGTAAGAACTGGAATTACGCGTCCCTCTCCTTTGTATCAGATGAGCCACGTGGTTAGACCGGATGGATGAGTTTAGACTCTATTTATTAAATAGGTTAAGGGTATGTGTGGGTGTAGTTAATTGTGGGAGGAGCTACAGTGCTATATAAGGAATGTACTCTATGTATTCAGTACTCAGACTTTGCTGTATTTTGGTGACGCTAGTCCCTCTGAGTCCCGATCGGTGATCCAATAAAGAATCTCTTCCTTCCTGAAGAAACCTGTGTCCATCTCTCTGTGCTTGGCTTCCGTCAGTTTCTCCGGTATCATTTGGTGCATTGGCCGGGAAGCTCATCGTTCAACGGTAGCTGAGAGGCAGAGGCGTGAGACGGTCTATCTTTGCCCACGTTCTCTACGGCTGCACCCCTGAACTTCTGCGTGGACCTCCCTTCGTCTCGGCGCCACTGGTCTGTTGTCCAGGAGATCATCGGCCTCTACGTGAGAAGTGCTGGGGTGTCCCCGTCGATGAGTGTGAACTCAGGTTCAGGAACGAGGAGGTAAGACAACTGCTGTTTTAGACGGCAGGACCCACTAGGGGTATACCGATTGTGCGGTAGGCCCAAAGGGGTTTTGAATCTGTGTATCTGCCCCCTCTGTCGGAGGGAAGGAGCGAAGGCGCACCGCTCGATCGAACGCTCTTTAGTCAGACCGTTTGATTTGGTTAGTCAGGCGGGGTCCTGGTGTAAATAGCCCTAGCCGGACACCGGTGTCTTGTCTAGACTAGCGTTCTAGGGTGTATATTACGTTCGCTAGGTCGGAGGGACCGGGAGACTAAGCGGCGCCTGTGTAAATTCGGTTCGCTAGTTCTCATCCTATCTGGGCTAAGTGGGAAGGCGTGTAAATTTGGAACCC